>NC_081343.1:35918112-36001226 GCF_029784015.1 Lycium ferocissimum | reverse complement strand
AATAACCATAAGTAGAACTCACAAAGCTTCGACGAAACTCAATCGAAAAAGTATATTCCTATCTTTTGTCCATCTTCTATATCATTACTAATAATCTCAAATACTTTAAAAGGTCACTCACATTACCTCATATACATACTCATAACGCGATTTCAAATCCTTTAGGTTACCGGTCACCTCGAGATACTTAAGACAACCATATTTATAACGATATTCTTACTAACTCGATTAACTTTCCTTGAACCTTCTTAACTCATTCTTTCTTGTTTTAATACAAGTAGCAAGGATTATTATGGAGTGTGACATTCTCCCTCCTTTAGAACATTCGTCCTCGCATGTCAAATGAGGACTAAAACTCGTCAATTAAATAACCGAATCACCCGTTATCGCAGACTATAGACAGCAAGATTTGACCACGAAAAGGGTGTTTTAGGAATATTATGCCTAAAAGTGCTAAACGACCAAATGGGTCGTTACATTTAAACATGAAGAGAGGACGAACAATAGCAATGCAAATTTGCACCAAAAGTTATTTTAATGCTCCTACACATAACTTGTTCACTTTTGACTTTTCACGTTCTTTGAAAATTAATAAATCAAGTATATATTTTATCATAATATCCATAGTTATTGGTATATAGTCTCAATAGCCTCAGAAAATGATTTGAAAATGAATAATTAATGTGAAGGGTAAAATAAGAAGAAGATTTTTTTTTTTCCTTGATATGTTAACATAGACAAGTAAAATTAAAGGAAGGGAGTGACATTTATCCCTATTTTCCTTCATTGTCAATACTTTACTTATTTACTCTCCTTTGCAGTCTCTGATTATTGTTTCTTTACATTTATAAAATGTATTACTTTATATTTTCATTTCAGAATTAAAATTTGGTGATTAATGATATAACATATATCTTTCTAATTTTGATTTTTTTTGTAACAATTAATATAAAAAATTATAATATATTTTTTAATTAATTTAATAAAAATATTTTAGTCCAATATATACAACAAAATGATTTTTATGTTTGGATCTGAATAGTTACTTAATTGAAATGGATATCAACCTATCGGTATACATATAAAATATTAAAGAATTTAAAAGAAAAAATTTAGAATCAAAATATTAATTTCCTTCATATTCTTACTAATTTTCTTTTACATCAATGAACAACTTTAATTGTCATGATAATGATAAAAAAGTCTGACTCTTTCCATCTCAAAGACTTTTAATTACAACTAAAGTGATGGTACATAAAATACATTTTGTATTATATAATAACAATTAAAATGTTTTTAAAAGTTATTTTCAAAATATAAACCTTAATGACTGACTAATTAAAGTGAATAGACATGTTCGGCCCGTGCATCGCACGGGCATGTATTGCTAGTTTCCATTAGGGCATCTCCAACCCATTGCACCATTTTTTGCACCAAAATGGTGCAAATTACTCCAACCCATTGCATCATTTTTTGCACCAAAAAAGAATATTCCTTTTATATTCTTCTCTCTCTTTTATATTATATTATTTTCTTTTACTTAAATTTTATTTTTAATTTCATAAAAAAATCCTTTCTTTTTTTTTCTTTTTTACATATCCATCCCATGTAATTCATAATCTTTTGTTATATAATCATTTAATATAAAATTATTTTATACCATAAAATTTTAAATAATATAAACTGTAAGCAAATATTATATGTTATACATATTAATGGATAATTCAAATAAAAGTGAAATCATCGATAAAATATAATTAAATAAATACTATTACTTTAAGGTAGAATTTATTTTAATTTCTACATAAATATTCAACTTCCATGATTAGTACATTGCTCCGATAAATGCTCTACTAATGCATTATGAAGTGCAAAATGAGCATCTTTGTTCTTAATTTTTTTGTGTCGAGCTAAAAATTGTTCAAATCGATAATTTTCATCTTCTACCATTTCTACTGTTGGAGTTGGACCTTCCCAAGCATCTTGAATTGGTGCATTAAGATCACGCTCATCCTCGATTATCATATTGTGCAGTATAATACATGATGTTAATATATCATGTAGCACTTCTTTTCTCCAAAAACGCGACGGCCCTGCAATAATTGCAAAACTGCGAAGGCACGTTCAACATCTTTTCGACATGATTCTTGTTTCGTCGCGAAATATTTCTTCTTTTGAGACCATTTTGGATAAAAGAAGTCAACAATTTCAACAGCCACAACTACAACAATCTTCTGCCCCATACACTCAATATTTTACTGATATTGGAGGATCTGAAAACGACCTACCAGAGTACTAAATTATTGTTATAATTTTCTAAATTATTATGTTGTTTAATGTATTTTCAATTTTAATGTATTGAACATTGTTATGTTATTGATCATTGTGTTGTTATTGAACATTGTGTTATAATTGTGTTATATATTCGAAATTATTATGTTATTGAACATTGTGTTATTTATTAACAACATATTATATTTTATATTTGCACTTTTCATTTTTCGATGGTTATATTTTTTAATACAATTATAACTTATAATAAAATTAACTTACAATTTTATATAAAATAATATATACGAAAATTAATTTATAAAACTTACACTCCAAAATTAAGATGTAAAATTAGTATTATAAGATATTACATAAAAAATAATTAGTTATATTAGGAATCTAAAATTATAAATTAAAATTTATAATATGTTAAATTAAAAGTGTTATATAATAAAAAAAACGGAAAAGGCTCAAATATGCCATCCAACCATCAGAAATGGCTCATTTATGCACTCATCAATAGTTTGGCTCATTTATGCCATCAAACTATAGGAAATGGCTCATTTATGCCATCGAACTATAGAAAATGGCTCATTTATGCCACTCATCAATAGTTTGACTCATTTATGCCATAGCCTATTATCAAAATGACTCATCGATGCCATATTTCATTAAAACTGATTTTACAATACCATATATGACACGTGGCCTCCAACTAGATTATGGTTGTGGGTGGGTAAGGTGTATGGATCGGGTTTTTTATTAATTTGATATTTAAAATTAGGCTGGTTTAATTAAACGACGTAGACCTCTAATTGGAGCCACGTGTTATATCTGGTATTATAAAACCGGCGTTAATGAAAAATGGCATAAATGAGTCATTTTGGTAACGGGCGATGGCATAAATAAGTCAAACTATTGATGAGTGACATAAATGAGTCATTTCCTATAGTTCGATGGCGTAAATGAGTCATTTCCTATAGTTCGATGGCACAAATGAGCCAAACTATTAACGAGTGGCATAAATGAGTCATTTTCGATAGTTGGATGGCATATTTGAGCCTTTTCCGTAAAAAAAAAATAATAAAATATTAATGAATAGTAATGGTGTAGATGAATAGGTATATTAGGAATCTAAATGTAAAAATTAAAATTTATAATATGTTAAATTAAAAGTGTTATATAATAAAAAAATAATAATAAATTATTAATGAATAGTAATGGTGCAATGAATAGTGTTGCACCAAATTTGGTGCAACACTATTCATGCACCAAAATGGTGCAAAAAAATAGAATAAGGTTGGAGCTCCAAAATACCATTTTTTGCACCAAAATAGCATTTGGTGCAAAAAATGATGCAAGGTTGGAGATGGCCTTATAGACCTCCAAATAGGGGTGGGCGTTCGGTTGTTCGGTTCGATTTTTTCAAAGTTCGGTTTCGATTTTTTTAAAGTGGAAACCGAACACCGCACCGAATTAGTTCTGTTCGGTATGGTGTTTTGAAGTTTGGTTCGGTTCGGTTTCAGTTTTCTAATTCGGTTTTTGGCATTGGTTAAGCAATAGTCACCCGTTACTAAATGATTCATGATCAACGAGAAGAAGCACCGCAAGCGGCCGCGAAGAAGAATCCAAGAAGAATTAGCGGCAACCGGCGGCGGCCACGGCAAGAAGAAGCGGCAAGAATCGCAGGCGGCCCGGAACCGAGCCTAAAGCCCGGCTGCAAGACCAAGCACGGCAAAGACCGCGGCCGGCCCAGAAATAAAATCAGTACCTTAACAGAGGAAACCAGTAACAACATGCAAAAAACAGCGCACACGGTAAAAACGAGCAACACAAATAACATAAGTTTAAAACAAGTAGCATCCAAACAACACAAATTTCTTAAAATCTAGCTCCAAATACAAAACATTAGCTGTCACGAACTAAGTCTTAAATCCATCGTCTTAACACAATACTAGCAATCACAATTTGTCCGAAATTCACCAAATTCAAAACATAAGCTTAAATTTGAAGGCGAATTTGCCTCTCTTGTTGACGCTCAAGACATTTCTCAATATGCTTCAACAAGGAACTTGTGCCAGTCACTCTTGGATTATATTTAAGTATCATACTGCATGTCAAGCACCTTACTTTACGCCCTTCTTCATTGTCTTGAACTATCGCAAAGTATTCCCAAACATGTGAACGAGCTTTAGGAGACATGGTTGAACTTGAACTGTTGAACATGATAAGAAGTAAGATAAAACCAAAAGTTAGAATATAACTTTCAAGATAAAAGAACAAAGCTACAAAATAAAATATTGAACTTACCACTAGTAGCAAAAAATAGCAATTTGCAATCAAACATCAACAATGCAAGGATCTCTTCCACTATTTGCCATCTCTAAAGATAATTTAATCAAATATGTCATACAACATAAATAAGAATATGATTTTTGCACTAAAACACACAAAAATATATAAAACCTTACCAAGTTCAAGTTTCTCAAGATACTCCAAACTTCCTTCCACACTAACGGGTTTAGTCTCTTCTCTAAGCCAATCTTGAGAACAAATAAGAGATTGCACATATTTAGGAGCTAATGAACTTCTAAATGGATCAAGAATACGCCCACCGGTACTAAATGCACATTCCGATGCCACACTAGAAACCGGAATAGCCAATACATCATGAGCCAACTCTGAAAGAACGGGAAATCTAGGAGCATTTACTTTCCACCAATCTAAGATTGAAAACTCAACAGGTTCATCTTCAAGCTCTTGATCTTCACTAATGTATCTATCCAACTCCGATTTAGCACCCGCACACCCAGAATCTTGTTTCTTCAAGTGAAGCTTAGCTCTCAAAGCTTTTTTTTTTCAAAGAGGTGTCAGAATTAGAAGATACATCAGATGAGCATTGAGATGAAGAAGATGTAGATGAAGATGATTTATGATGAAATTCTCTTGAATAATTTTTTAGATACTCTCCAAACAAAGATTTCATATAATCATACACTCTTCGCTTACTTTCTTTCCTACTTTCTCACCAAATAGCTCTTCAAGCCCAAAGTTAACATACACAAACTTATTATGAGGATCCAACACGGAAGCAATAAAAATCATTTTGTTCATCTTTTCGGGATCCCCCCAATACTTTTTGAACTTTTGTCTCATTCGCTCAACCATTAGACTCAAACTAACGTCTTCACTTTCTAAACACACTTTCAAATGTACATCAAGCTCACATATATCCTCAAAATGAACATTAGAAGTAACGTAATGTGAACCTGAAACCTTTACTGTGAGCTCATGAAATCTTTCAAGAAACTTTACCACATTCCTTACATTCGCCCAATCATCACATGCGACAGGGCCTGCAACACTTCCATCTTTAAGAACATTTTAAAGTGAGCTCCTCTTGCCGAAGATGATCTAACATACCTTACCATTTGCCTAACACGTTTGACAGAAGCATCAATTTCCTTCAAACCTTCTTGCACAATTAGATTAAGTATGTGAGCCATACATCTCACATGAAGATGCTTACCATCCATTATATTAGTTTCCCAATTATTTAACTGTTTAGACAATTCTCTAACTGTAACATCGTTGGAAGAAGCATTATCAACAGTAACAGTAAAAATCTGATCCAAGTTCCAATAAAGCAAACAAGTGCCAATAGCCTCTGCCATATGCTCACCCTTATGACTAGTGATAGGGCAAAAATTCAATATTTTTTTATGCAAAACCCAATCTCTATCAATATAGTGAGCAGTCAAACACATATAATTAATTCTTTGCAACGATGTCCATGTGTCAGTGGTAAGGCAAATTTTTTGCTTTTGCTTCTCTAAAAAACTTCTTCAAATCTAGTCTCAATTCATCATAACGTCCATAACAATCCCTTGTTCTTGTTCTACGGGAAGGAACTTGAAATAAAGGTTGGGCTACTTGCATAAACTTCTTGAAGCCTTCCTTTTCTACAAAGCTAAATGGTAGTTCATCTATAATTATCATCTCAACTAAAGCCCTCCTAATTAATTGTTGATCAAATTCCCAACGCGCTCATGCTCATCCGTAGATGCAAAATTTATCTTTTTCTGAGTGCTAGTTTCAATCTTGGCTTTATATGGTAGGCAAGCGACGAGATATTATTTTTCCAATTCCTACGTAGGCTAAGTCGCGTCAACTTTGTCAAAGATATAGGGGGCTGCATGTACGCTTTTCAAACTTTCAAAGGCATGAATTAAAACATGGCTTTTATATCTTTTTTTCCCTTCTATTTTTGTTTTCATCTGGATGGCGACATTTATTCTGACCCAATTAATTTGAAGTCAAATAATTTCTTAAGTCAGTTGTAAAAAATGAGAAGTACCTCTTTGACAAGGGATTTTTATTCACACAGACCTCCAATTAAAGATAAAGAAATCATTGCTTAAAGCGCCATTTTGTTGCTGGTTAGAGAGTTATTTAGCGTTAAACTTAACGCTATCAAAATTTTATATATTGTTTGATTGCAAAAATAGGAAAAAGCAATTTCCACATAGAATCTAACATAAGTTATACTACAACGTTTGGTTGCTTTTCCTCTTTTCAACACAGAACATAACATTTCTAAAACAATGTTTGATACATGTATTCCTTTTTTGCATAACTAATACATATATAAATTATGAGAATAACTAATACATGAATAACTAAATCCTACATAATTAATTCATGCATTTTAATACCCGTATAACTAATTCATGTATTACTTAATTACCTACATAACTCTAACCAGCAATTAAACGACCCTTACAAGTTTAACTTCTATTCTCCATCCATCTCATCATTGCGTAGGAATTTAACCTTTATAAATTGATTGTGTATGTAAAATAAATTCAACATTAGGTCACCTATAATATGACACAAATAATTACCTATAAAAATGAAAAAGACAATTTGAAAAATAAGATAAAGTATTTGCTAGACTATATTGAAATACATTGATACTGTTAGAAATTCTTAAATTATAGCGTATATAAATAAAATTAACCCCATAGCATATATTCAAACCTGCTAGCTCCGAGGTGGTTGTGGCGTTATTCGGTAGTTACACATGGAAACAATTGACTAAAACCTAAAAACTCCAATATATAAATCCTTGGCCCCCAAATTCCAACTAGCATTCGAAGGTAATTAACTAATCAGTCTTAATTAGTAGCAGTTGAGTAAAAGATTTTTCTATATATAGAGCAAACATAGAAAATATAGAAATTCTATACGTTGGTGTTGCCCAAATTAGACTCTCCAATCCACATTCTACAACATTTCTAAGCTGAACAATAATGACATTTTTTTGTTCAAAATTATGAAACTACCTGACAATTTCCTACATTTGATAAATCAATTCATCTAACATCACTATACTCACGTTGAATTTGAATAACAGTTAGCCACCTTTAGTAGTCAAAAACTAGCCCACTCGTTTACTAGTATCAATTGGCATGAACCAACACAAGGAGAAATCACAAAAAGTACCAACTAAACAACTAAGTTTTTCTCTAAGGGTTCACCATAGTTCATTAATTGTTCTGCTACACTCTTCTCCGGAAACTACGTATTACAGAATTGCCAACCATCACTAGTTTTCACCCGGAGGAATTTATTGCACGAAAACACTACTTTATTCTTTGGAATCTCAATAATGGCGAGATTTTTGGACTTCATTTTGCTTCTTCTTTTGGTTACTTCAGTTAATTTTTTCCCTTCTGAAGCACGTCCTCTCAATATCTTGAAGATTTACGACCCTGACTTTGACAATGTGGCAACTTTTGATTGGTTAACTTTAGGTTCTATTAAGGATGGGCCTAGTCTTGGTGTTGGCCATAAGTTGACAAACAGAGTACAAACGCTTGAAGGAATTAAGGAGTCAGGTCCAAGCCCTGGAGCAGGACACTAAGTTGTCACTGGCAATCATCAATTGTGACATGAACCACTATAGTGTAATATTTGGCATGCCTTAAATTTTTATTAATATTGATTTGTTTCATTCTTTGCATATATAATGTGTTATTCGCTTTAAGCTAGGCAGATCTAGAATTTGGAGCATATGGGATTCTGAATTTGAAATTTATACATTTGAACTTTATTATGAACACATATTTAGTAAAATTTTTAGTAGATTTGGACGAAAGTTATTGAATTATGTCAAACCCATACCGTCCATGCTAGCTACGCTGGCCCTAGCTACCTGTACCGCTGTACCATTATTAATGCTAATTATAGGAAATTATTTTTAGTAAGTTAAAAGATTCCATAGTATCGTTCTATACCATGATTGTATAATGCAACCACAGATGATATATATCATTATATATATCTACTTTACATTTGGCCGTTTAGTGCCTTAATTTTTCAATTCGTAAATGATGACTTTAAAAATGAAAAGAAATTTGATAGACCAAACTCATACCATAATGCGTATCATTGAGATAAAGTGCATGATAGTATTTTCACTGAAGAATTGGACTTTCGCCGCATAATCAAATATATTCAAGTCATTGGATAAGTGACAAATCTGAAAAATAAACAGTTAGAAAACGTGTTATACTAAACCATACTCCCGGATAAAAAAAAGTATCCACTTAGCCTTTTTTTCTTGGGTAAAAAAAAAAGTGTCTACTTATTAAATCAAGAAACAATGAACCTTCTCTTTTCAAATTTGCCCCCCCTATTAAGTGTTATATAATCAAATCTCAATGTCTATTTAATTAAGGATAGCTTAGTCAATTTACATATTTGTTATTTATTGAAGTGAGTAGTTTCTTAAGGGGTGTGCAAATGATTAAGTGGACTCTTTTTTTGTTTCAGAGGGAGTAATAAATAAAGTTGTTAGCTTGAAAAATTGTTTTAGATATATAAGTTTCGGGGAATGATTGCTAATAATCATTTCCGACATCCCCGAGCAATTACTCCGTCCGTCCCATTTAAGTGCATATTATTTGATCGGACATAGATTTTAACTATATAAACACAATTGCGAATCTTTTTTGACTATGCAAGTGCAATTTAAAAACATGACTATATAGATACAATGTATTGTATTCCTCTGTATTTTTTTTTTAAAATTTTAAACAGAAAAAGGGTCAAATATCCCCTGTACTATCGGAAAAGGGCCAAATATACCCTTCGTTATACTTTGGGTTCAAATATACCCGTGACGTTATATTTTGGGTCCAAATATATCCCTCCTCCATTAAGATGTACAAAGTGGACATGTATTCACATGTGGCACTGACGTTTTGGTGAGGTGGACGCCACGTGGCATGCCACCTCACATCCCTTACTTCCTCCCCTCACATCCTCACCTAATGTCATTACGCCCCTCAAACTATCTTCACCATCTCCACTGGCACTACCATCCATCTGTGCCGTACAATGGCACTAATGAGTATTGGATGGGTTAACGGCAGACGTAGTTGTCATTGTACGGCGGAGTTTCAAAAAAATTTCAACTTCTCTCCATTTCATATCCATCATTCATCCTTTTTCCGTACAAATATACTTTAAAATACAACAACAACATATCCAGTGAAATCGCATACAGTGGGGGTATGGGGAGGATCTCTATCCTGGGAGATAGAGAGGTTATTTTCGGCAGACCCTTGCCACAAGAATATGCAATGCAAAGCAGTATAAATAGTCATGGCGCAAATATACTTTTAAATAAATTATAAAAAAGTTAAAGTTATTTTAGTCATTTTACAAATGGAATAGCTTATTTGCACCAAACACATCAACTGCTTCTTATCAATTTCAACAATTTTATATCCAAACCTGCCAGGTCCAAGGTGGTTGTGGCGTTATCGGTAGTTACACATGGAAACAATTGACTAAAACATGAAAATTTCCAATACTGTATATAAATCCTTGGTCCCCAAATCCCATTAGATTTTGAAGGTTAATTAACTAATCAGTCTTAATTAGTAGCAGTTGAGTAAAAGGTTTTTCTATAAATAGAGCAACCATAGAAAAATATCGACATTCTAAATGTTGGTGCTGCCCAAATTAGACTATCCTGTCCACATTCTACAACATTTCCAAGTTGATTATGATATGACTTTTTTTTTTTTTTTTTTTTTTGTTCAAAATCAAGAAACTACCTAACAATTTCCTACATTTGATAAATCAATTCATCTAACATCACTATACTCACGTTGAATTTGAATAACAGTAAGCCACCTTTAGTAGTCAAAAACTAGCCCACTTGTTAACTAGTATAAATTGGCATGAACCAACACAAGGACAACTCACAAAAAGTACCAACTAAACAATTTAGTTTCTCTCTAAAGGTTCACCATAGTTCATTAACTGTTCTGCTACACTCTTCTCCGAAACTACATACTACAGAATTGCCTACAGTCACTAGTTTTCAGCCGAAGAGGTTTATTGCACGAAAACACTAGTTTAGTCTTTGTAATCTCAATAATGGCGAGATTTTTGGACTTCATTTTGCTTCTTCTTTTGGTTACTTCGGTTAATTTTTTGGCTTTTGAAGCACGTCCTCTCAATATCTTGAAGATTCACGACTCTGGCTTTGGTTCTGGCTTTGGCAATGTGGCAACTTTTGATTGGTTAACTTTAGGTTCTATTAAGGATGGGCCTAGTCCTGGTGTTGGCCATAAGTTTACAACTAGCCAAACTGTTGGAGGAATTAAGGCAGGTCCAAGCCCTGGAGAAGGACACAAAGTTGTCACAGGCAATCATCAATAATTCAATAGTGATATATGAACCACTATATATAGTATAATTGGTTGCATGCATTAAAATTTAATTGATATTAATTTGTTCCATTCTTTGCATATATAGTGTTTAGTTTGATTTTAGTTAGGTGAATCTAGGATTCGGAATAAATTCAGTAAGTTTTTCAATAAATATATAGATTTGTACCAAAGTCATTAAGTTTTGCGGAATCCGTACTTTTCATGCTAGCTCTGTCCTGGCTACCTGTATTAACAATGCTAATTATAGCAAAATTTAGTAAGTATCTTAAAGGATTCCTTAGTATCGATCGTTCTATGCTATGATTGTATAATGCAACCACGGATGATATATCATTATATCTACTTTACAGTTTACATTTGGTCTTTTGGTGCCTTAACTTTTAATTCATACAGCAAATGATGCTAATTTATCACGATTGAGTGATAATTGAGATATAGAAGTATACAATAGTATTTTCACTAAAGAATGGAAGTTTCGCTGCGTAATCAAATGTATTCAAGTGATTGAATAAGTGAGGAAATCTGAAAACAAACAGTTGGGAAAACGTGTTTATATTAAATAATAATAAATAAAGTTTTTAGCTTAAAAAATGTTTTAGATATATAACTTTCAAGGAATGTTTGCGATGAATTGAATTATAAATATATTTCATGCGTTTCATTTATATGATATTTTTTCTTTTTAATCAATTTTATATTTAAATGATATAAACCTATTAAACTTTAAATTTCTGGTTTTATCTTTAAATATCATTTTTCTTTGGAAATTTTACACAGCATAGATAACTCTAAGAGGTATTTATGATTAGTAACTACTATTTAATTTAATTACTTTTTGTAGCTATAGTGAATTTTCAATTTACGTATCATAGCTATACCAAGTACATATGGTTACTGGCTTGTAGCAAACGTTCTCCCCCCGTTCCCTCTCTCTCTCTCTCTCTCTCTCTCTCTCTCTCTCTCTCTATATATATATATATATATATATATATATATATATATCTCCCTCTTCTCCCTAGGCTCACGCATCGTCGTACATGTTGTGGTCCATAGCACTGTCGCAGCTAAGGTGGCTATCATAGCCGCCGATGATGCCGAAATTCATGGCTCTTCTCAGATTTGGACGAATAACAAAATCCATGGCTTCTTCTCAGATTGTAGCCGCCGGTGATGAATACCGACATCTCCGAACTCAGATCTGGATGTAGCCATCGGTGATGAGTTGGACGATGACACCTGCTCGTCACTGGATCGGGATGGAGATCCCGGAATTCATGACTTCTTCTCCTTCTTGTGTATCAGATCTGAGTGTATTCGTCTGGCTGGAATCCATGACTTCTTCTCCTTCTTGTATCTCAGATCTGAGTGTAGTTGAGTGTATTCATCATTTTTTGAGAGTAAACATTAGCTATATGTATTTGGCTAGTTAATTGTATTTTTTGGCAAACTGGATGTATTTGACTGTATGTGTCGTTTGAATGATCTATACACATATTTTCGTATATAATTTTTTCGAGTAAATACAGTGTTTCTGATAATTTTGTGGTTTGTATACTAATTTACCCCTATCATTGTTTGATACAGTCGATTTACGTTTTTGAATACACATGAATACACTCTATAGTAGTGAAATACTAGCCGGAGACAACTCAAATACATTCAACCTTGCAACGTCCTGCGGCGCCCTTTTTGATCAGAGCTCACATATATTCAAATATAGCAAAAAGGATACATCAATATATAAATACACTGGAATACATGTCTCTTTCGTAGATTTAAATACAATGGAATACATAAATACAATGGAATACAATCATTTTGAATACACATGTCTTAAAAGAAAATAAGGTTGCATGTATCCAAAACATTCAAATACACGCGACATCAAATAAGGTTGGATACAACTAAACAGTGTATTCGAATATATTAAAATACACGCGAATTACCTAAAACTACCTATAAAAAGTAATTATGTAAAAACTAGCTACGGTTCGTTAGAAGTTGATAATATGTAGTCATTTTTGTAAGTTACCCTTTTATTTTACCCCTCCCCAGGAGCTCTCCCTCCTTTTGTTTGTGTATACCGTCTGAGCAACCCCTCTTGTCAAATGTCATGTTTTTATAGGCAATAGATATGTAATAGCGTAAGATCACAAATTTTAAAAATACTTTTGATATGTGCCACATGATCTTCATTTCTTTTGTGGGTCTTGTATCGAACTAATGCAACCGTATAAAATGAAAGAAGGAAAGTAATTAACCATAAAAATTTTCCGAGCATATAAAACAATTCATATAATTCGTATGTCCCATTTCAACGTAGGCATTTGCACAATATTATTGGAACCTTGAAAAAAAAGAGAATTTGAAGTTGAAGTTGAAATTTTATTGCGCGAAAACTATTCCGCTTGCATACTTTCTTAAATCAAATTTTCATGCTTCAGTATTAAAATAATCTAGTAACTAAACACCAAACTTAAAATATTATTTCAAACTTTTTTTGTTGAAACCATGCTAGAACAATTAAGGACTTTTTCAATATCTACAGAGAAATAACCTAAATTGCCAGATTAATCTGGTATTTTTGACAAAACAATGAAAGTTCCAACTCTATATTGAACTAGATGGCCTGTGCCTGTGCAAGGTATGGGCTTGGGCTCGAGGTGATTGTTTGTGTCGTTTAGCTTTGATAAAATATATAGATGGGAAAAACAAAGGGAAACTTACATAAACCACCATTTTTGAGATTTTCTTACATATTATAGCTACTTTTTCATATTTACCATATGTAGCTGATTTTTAGATTTTTACTGTTGTATTTCGTTTGTAAAAATACATGTATTTCCTGACCTTCCTTATTTTTTGGACGATTTTTTAGTGCCCCATTAATTATGGAAGCTTCTAATAATGGATACACGCCACAAATCACGTATTTGCCATTCCTCCATAACTCATCAGTTTTCTCTTTTATAGTTAAATACATGTATTTTTTTTTCCTTTTTTTTTGGGCTAAATATTTGGGCTGTATTTCCTTATAATTTAAGACATATATTTCTTTTCCTATTTTTTTGAGCTAAATATTTCGGTTGTATTTCCTCATAGTTAAATACATGCATTTTTTTTCTTATTTTTTGGGGCTAAATATATCGTCTGTATTTCCTTATAGTTTAATAATGTATTTTTAAATACAAGTGAATACAAGAAAATACACTCTATACAAAAAAATACAAGCAAAAATATAAAAAATACCAATTTATTTCCACCAAAAAAGATGAATACATTCAAATCTTTTTAAAAAATACACTGTAGTCGTGAGGAGAAATACAACATAAACAAAAACACAAAAATTTACCAAAATTTGTTACTTGTAATGGGAGTAAAAATCGTGCTAAAATGTGAGAGAAATCGTGCTAATTATGGTGAAGAATAATGGGAGTAAAAATCGGATAGAGAGAATTTAAGATGTGAGAGAAAATATTTGAAAAAAGAAAAGAGATTGTGAGTAAGTGGGAGAGAGATACCTTATTTTTAGAAAAATACACTGCATTTATAAAAATAAGTTATAGATGGTAATTTGATAAATAATTAAGCTACTAATAATAAATAGAAAAAAAGATAGTTAATATTAATAAATAAGTCTTAGACATAGCTATAACAAGTAAATTTTCCAAAAACAAACTTCACTAAAATTAAAACTTTGTTCATGCAAAAGTAACAATGGACTTGTGGCTACAAAGGAAGTAAGAATCTTTGCCAAAATAGCATCAAAGAATATCTTAAGAAACTGACTTAGGAGATGAACACTCCAATCCAAACTCTAAGCTAAATTTGGAAGCTAAAGAGCTGTTGAACTCTCCTTTCATAAAGGAAATCTATAGAATTCATCTCAAATTAGTCTAACATTAAGCTGCCTATTAGTCTATAAAAACAATATCAAGGAACTAAAGAAGCATTCAGAGCAGCCAGCTTCACAAATTTGAGCACATCTTCACGTCTACCGTTTACAAAGTATGCCTTGATGAATATGTCGAGTGGCTAATGATGACAAGTGGTTCTACATCTAAGCATTCTATCCACATTTGCTCCATGTCTTATAAGAAAATATCTACCTGCAAGCAAAATTGAAATCTAAAGGTGCCTTAAGTCGGGCTCTAAAAGGTAGTAAAAAGTACTGCCACTATTTATTTTAATATGTGAAGCGCCAACTAGGAAAAGATGAAAATATTTCTCTTGGTAACATGGATAATCAACGGATCACACTTTAATTTTTCAAAGCCATATATGTGTTTCATGATTTTATCTGCAATCCCCTTGTAAAATTAATGGATCAGAGATGATCTTCTCTTTGAAGAGGGGAAAATTGTCTGCCGAAGTATATACATAGAGTGATTTGAAGGGAATGAGGGGTTTAGAAAATCATCTAGTAAAGTATCCAATATATTTTATCTACAGTTTATGAAACATCTACATCAACCAAATAAATTATACCTTCACACTTATGTCGGCAAATATTGTAAAAGAGAAGAAGCATAAAAGATAGTGCATTGCGAAGATAAAATATCAGGTAAATTAATATCAATGGGTAGAGTGCAATATGTAAAATATGATAACTTTTAGGTAGATATATTTGTCTAAGAAAGGGAACTGAGGTTAATAATTTGAAGAAAAATGAGTTACACGAGTGCACATAATGCTCTCTGGAGACTACAAGTCCAACTTGTAACTAAGACAGAGAATGGTAAGTGAATGATCTTAAATGGAAACTGCAACATACAAGAAACAGGTGTCGTTTGCTATAAGGAAAAATGGAAAGCATGATATAATAGCCCTTGCAATTTAACATAATTAGAATAAGAAATGGTTTTGTCGGATTTTACTTTATTAGTGGTGGATTAGTTATAATTGTTGGCTTGTTGTCCTTAATGTATAGCAAAAGTTTTAGCATCTTGTGACCAAGTGAATCAGACAGTTTCTTGCTGAAAGTATAATACTTGCAGAAACCTTAAATGATGAATTTCTAGATCACGGATATCTTTTAAAAATGAATTTCATGTGCAAGATTAAGTTAGCATCGGAGTGATTCCTAGCTTAGCTTTTTATTGTGAATATAGTCAGCTAGAGCTTTAATCCCAGAAGGGATGTGGACATTTTTAGGTGCAAAATTTCCCTTGAATTTGGATTTCATAAGCAAAGAAAATTAATAAGGAAGATAACGAACAAAATTAAAGTGAAGGAGAACTGAACACAGTTTTCTAGTTGAGACAAAAGTACATGATCGTCACGTTGAGGTTCAGCCCAACAATCATCTAAAAATATAAGTGTTCATATACATGGTTTTAGTAGTTGGTAGTTTCTTTAATGTTGATAACTAAAGAAAGGTAGCTGTAAAAAACAGAATCAAATGCAGAGATGGATCAAGACTCTTTTGACTTCAGCCCCGATTCTAGCATTACCCGTGGAGGGTAAGGACTTCTCAGTCTATTGTTGTTACACCTCGGAAAAATTTTGTGTCGTCATATGGTGAATAGACTAACGCATTGCAAGAAGTATACGATAAGTAAGAAGTAGTATTTAATGGTCCTACTTGAGATTTCAAAGACATTTGAGGCAAGGGGAGAAAATCCGTTAAAGAATGTCTAGTATAAGTCATGTTTTGGAAAGGGATTTGCAAAGTACCGAGCTAACGATGATTTAATAATGTCTTGGGAAAAAGTTATAATGCTCCTTGGATTGTTAATGAAGTATTAAACAAGTGCTAAGAAGGTTCCATAAGGATTGGAGATCAAACGAAACGACGAGAACAGGTTCGGAGAAAAAGTGGATTATACGACCATTTATACGGTCTGTATAATGGTCCGTATAACCGTTACAGTGAAGGTCCATCACTGATGGAGTTATACGGTCACTTATACGGACCGTATAAAATTATATGAATCGTATAAGGTACCGTATAATGGTTATAGACAGAATGATTTTTGGGCAGTTTCACGGTCACTTATATGGGCCGTATAAGTTTATACGGACCGTATAAGTATCCGTATAATACCCGGCGGGCTGAATAATTTGCAAGTATAAATACATGTTCCCACTCTTATTTTCTCATTCTTTCCACTTCTCCATTTCTCTCAAGACTTCTAGAGGGTTCTACATATTTCATTAACATTAATTCAAGGCAAATCAAAGATCAACTTCATCAAACCAAGGGAATCAAGTGTAAGGAAGCTCCTTAGGGTTGCTACAAGTCAAGAAATCTCTTGGATTGAAGCTAGGGTTTTTCTTCAAGTGAAGCATTTCTGTCCAAAACCCATTCCTACACAATCAAAGGTAAGTTTTATGATTACTTCATGTCATTTGGAATATTGAGGGGTTGAAAGACTTGGATTATGAAGGAAGGTAAAATATAGAGCTCAAATATGGAAGAAATGGTTTTTTTTTTAATAATAGTTGACATGAATCATAACTCTTGAGATATTGTGAGGATAATCTTGTTATAAATGACACTAAGAATATGGGAGAAACATTATATAAGGATGAACGTAATGTTGTATTATGACCATGGTTATGGATGCCCTTGAAATGGAAGTAGGAGAGTTGAATAATGTATGGTTGATGAAGATTGTTGATTATAATATTATGAGTATTGTTATTGATGTTTGGGAGCTGTTATATCACACGGAGAAAGTTGTAGAAACGAAGAAAATGCTGCCCGATTTTCGTTAGCTTTAACCTAAGCTTAAGTATGCTTCCGAATATCTAATACCAGTATGAATTCCTTTAAATGTAGCATTACAAACTTGGAAGGAGATGTAGAGTCGACAAGTTAGAAAGACAAAAAGGTATGTAAGGCTAGTCCTTTTCTTTCATAAAGGCATGACTCTTATATTCTCATTCTCTATATATATTTCTATGACCTTCTTATATCCCCAAAAGTTGAGAGTTCATGGTTTTTAAGAGTTTCTTATGAGCTAGAGATGAGACATGTTCTATGATAACGATGGTGATGATAGTGCTATTTATGGGTCGGATAAACCTATTTTATGATTTGACTTCCTTATCTTCCATGACTTTCTTACATTCCGGAAACCACGAGTCAATGTTAATAAGAGCCTCTTATAAGATAAAGATAAGTGATATGTTACGGGTGTTATACCCCATTTTAAACGGGTTAAATTAGAGTACAACATATTGGAGATTCCTAAATTGCTTTGTTTTAAGGAGTCGCCACCTAATTATTTATGGTGAATTAGGGCACATAAAGTCATCTAAAGTATTTATCTAAAGTTGATGTTATTTTAAAGTCTACGAAACCAAATGATTCTAGGTACGGGTTCAACTAACCTAGAGGGAAGGTATTAGGCATCCTCTAAGTTCCATTAATAATGGTTAATCCGACCGGACTTATGATTAGTTAGGCTAAGTGTAAATATAGTGTTAGAAAAGAAAATAACTTTATAAGTGTTGTTAAAGTTATAAATATAATAATGTTATTTAAAATAAGACTTATAGAAAATATAATAGTTTGCATGTAAGTAATAGCCTTTAGGAGAAGACTCAGCAGATTTGAACCTTTTGATAAAATTATGTCATATGGATATGATGACGTAGAAAATCTAAACTTATCTTTATAAATAGGATGCTAAAGAAGGGAAAATGATTCCTTTAACCCAAAAATATGTAAGCATACTATTTGAAAATCAATTACTGAAGTAAATGTTATAGATATTATAAATAGTTTGGAATATAAATAGAAATGACTATAATTAGTGGAATTAACTACCCATAGCTAAACTAAAACCCTTAATGGTGAGGTTTACCTAAATTAGCAAACAAAATGTTAGTCATACGATACATGGTAATACACACAAAAATAAAAGTAGAGGGGTAGATATAATGTAAATGGGCTTGGCCCATTTGGGACTGCTGTGATCCGTTTGCAGCTGGGCTTCAGCCCAGATTTTTGTTTTCTATTTTTTGGCTGCGGGCAGGACTGACTCGAGAGAAAGATTTCGTTGGGCTTTGGCCCAACACCGAATGCGGAAGATGACGAGTCCCGAATTAGGACTCCATTTTTCTCCAATGTGTACATGTAAAGAAAAGAAAATAAGGATTAATAACAAGGTGATTTTCAAAAGGAAATCGAAATCTAAAACACACACTTAAAAACGAATTTAATGTAACTACATAAATACTGATCTACTTCCTTTTAAACTAATTCTCATGACACAACAAAAAAAAACCAATCCGGATTATGAATGCAAAGAAAAGAAAAACCAAGCTTAATATCAAAGGGGCAGCAAGCCCAGTAACGTGTCAAAGCAACAAAACGAGCAAATAAGGTAAGCCCAAATTAACGTGGGGGCAGTTTCAATCTTCAAAATAAATGTCTCAGGTATTGGATTAGAGAGTAAGGTATTAGAGAGTATAGGATTTGTTGTCTTAAGGAAATCAATCAGACTTATTTATAGTAAAGCCAGAAATGCTGGGCGAAATGCAAGAAGTATACATAGGGTATGACCGCGAAAATACTCAGACACAAATTTGGTAAATCGGACAGAGTATAGAAGGGATTATCATCATTTTGTTCAAAAGAGAAGCTTCAAACACAAAGCAAGGCAAAGCAGAACGTTCATCAGGGAATTTGTAAGATGTTACACTGAGCATAAATCGTTGGCAAATTCCATTTTTTTTAAACCAACATTTAGTAACTACGATTCAAGGAAAACTAAAGCATGCTTGCTCATTCTTTAACGACAAAAAAAAAAAAAGAATAACCAAACTAAAGAAGTAACACAAAGCCAAGTTCATATAGTTGAAATAGATATAGGACTAACTCTGGAAAAACATGCAGCAAACAAATAAACCAGATTTGATCAAAGTACGTGAAAGAAGACTACCGTCTATTCTAAATTCGAAATCGCACTCGTAGGCTCAATTAACAAACTCACTCTATAACTGAAACGCTGCTTCTACATCAAATAGGATCTCAGAACAAAAAGGTCCAAATTTGATATTCAACTTATAATTCTCTAAACTCTTGATAGTTATCAACCTTAATCGAGCATTTCTAAATCAAAACCAGAGACGCGTAGCTAACAACTTAGATTAAGGTTAACTTAAATTAATGAATCAAAAGTTTTAAAGCTAAAGTCGAAAATCAGCCCAGCCAACATGCCATAGTAAAGATGTCAAAACAGCAACTCAATCACATTTTCAGTCGCGATTTCAACCAAACTAGTAGATAACACATATTTCGGTCGGAATCTCAACCACACAAAAAATAACAAAGATAAAATTGACGAAGAGTAATATTTTTTAGGTCATTAATGTTAACAGTAAAACAAAATCAAGGTGAAATAAAAAGTGATTTGCACAAGAAGAACTCTAATTCATTATTTTTATCTCAAACGATAGATTCATTACACTAACTGTACCAAAAAAATAAAAAAAAATGAAGCTTCAGGTTTACCGGCGTTTTGTGGGTGCAGTGAAGTGGGGTCGATGGTCGCGAATCCACTCGAACACCAACCAGCTCCGAACTTGAGTGTCGTTCAGACTCAAGTCAGTAGCAGGGGTAAAAGGGAAATAAAGAAATTTAATGTTTTGAATCAACTATCCGAAAGTGCCAAGATTGAAGAGTATTGATTTTTTTTTATAGAAGGATATCAGCGGCTTCACCGAACTTGGAACAGAGTAGAATTAGAACAAGCTAAGACTTAAAATAGTAGTGAAAAGGTGAGATGTTGAGTATGGTGAAGTATTCTGTTCCGATTGTTTTGTTTTTTTCGGCTATGGACTTAAGGTCCTTTTTATAGTAGTAAAATTAGGGCTTCCCTCATTTTTGAATCGCTTTCGAATCCGAACGTTAGTCAACCTGTTGTGATACTGATCAGACATAAAAGCAGAAGGAGACAAAAACCCCATTAAAGTTTCATACTCGAAAAAAATCAAAAGGGCTGATAAAAACAAGACTCGAATTCGCAACGGACAAGAAGCCATTAAAGCTTCAGATCAAAACAAAAGAAGCCGACAGAAGGGTGAAACGCTTTTTCACCTTCACCCGTGACAGATCATTAATTAAGCCTCCTGATTTAACCATGCAAGGTCTGTTCATGGTGAAAGAGGAAATGGATTTTGGTTACCAAGGGGAAAGGGGAGCAGACGACAGGATGAGCATAGCAGATTGCACAAAAATAGGTCTGTTAGGTTCTGCCATGGCTAAAAGGAGGTTTGTGTTGTAGCCAAAATGGTGGAAAGAGGGAGGAGAAACGAGAGAGATGAGATAGGTAAGAGGTACGGCTGTAGTTGTTGAAGAAAGAGAGAGAGATAGCTTAGGTTTCATCTGATGATGAATAAGTGAAGTGGGCCGGGTTGGGTAGCCTTCAAATGGGTAGTGGGCTGGTCCGTTAGTATAGAAAATAGGTATGGGCTGGTCTGTTCAGTTGGCCGAATTAGTTAAAGTATGAGCTTCTAATTTAATAGCTAGTACAAAATATATTATGTGAAGAAAAGTAGTAATTAGTATGTATAAAGTAAAATTAATTTAACGCATGCAAATCCGAAAATGAAATGATGACGAACCACTTAAAATTTGTGATAAAATAATACTATTAATGTTGATAGTAGAATAGTGAAAATGAAAGTAATAATATTAATAGTAGTAAAAATAGAAGTGAGAATAAAATACTTAGCTCGTTAATAAATTTAGAAGCCCAAGAAATAAATTAGAATAAAGGAGGGACAAAATTGGGTGTCAACAGATGCCCCTCTTCGACCGGAGACGATGTAAGAGTTTTCGGGCGAAGAAGTTGACGTAGAAGCCGATTTTGTTCCGACCAACAAGTATGACTTGGAAGAACTTGAGAAATACGGTTTAGGAGAAATGATGAAAAATATTATGGGATGCAAAGAATTATGGCCGAACCCAATCTCGAGTCGCCTACATGTCTCGGATGTTGTGAAAATTACGCTGTATGAAGTTTGAAAGAAGCGGGTCGATCCTGACGCTACGTTTTTCCCCAGTGTTGAATTATGGTGAAATCGGATATAGAAAAGGATACAAGATTGTGAAAGAGTTGACTGAGTAGAGTTTTATCAGTGGATATGAAAGAGAAATTAACCTACGTGTCATGTGTTTGTGGACGTAGGCGGAGTTGAGTTCGAGAGTAGATCCGTGACCTTTGCTTGTGAGTTTGATATTCCTCTTCAGCATGTTTGCCCCAGTTCACTGCGTAAGATAAAGTTCCACGTTGTGCTGTGTCTCTGTAGATTGTACTTTCTGTCAAAACTGAAATTCATGTCAAAATTAGTAATAAAGTCTGGGATAAATTTAAAACTGTAAAACTTATGTAAAAATGATAAAATATAAGTGTGAAAGTGAGGATGAAGTCGTGTGGCTTATAATGAAGCATTGTGGCCAAATGTTGTCTCTGGTTGTCTTCAGGGACTTGAATGAATGCGTGATGTTTATGCTGAATATCTCCAGTTGTACTGAAGACTTTAATGATAATAAGGCCTCCGGCTGTCTTCCGGGACTCGATGATAAATGATATCTGTGGAATTTAAAGTGAAGTCGTTAAAGTAGGTAAAGCGGATGGTAAAGTAAAGTAATAAAGTAGAGAGTAAAGTAAAAGTGTAGCCGTTCGGCTTATGCAGATGAGGCCGTGTAGCCATGTGATGTCTCCGGTTGTCTTCGGGGACTTGATGAAGGTTTCCGTAAAGTCCGGGGTAAAGTTGTAAAGTGGATGATGTCTCCGGTTGTCTTCGGAGCCTTGATGATAATTCCTGTAAAGTTCAGGGTAAAGTCGTTAAAGTTGGTAAAGTGAATGATAAAGTAGAGAGTAAAGTCATAGTGTAGCCGTCTGGCTTATGCATGTGAGGCTGTGTAGCCGAATGATGCCCCCGGTTGTCTTCGGAGACTTAATGATGATCCCTCCGGTTGTCTTCGGAGACTTAATGTTGATTCCTGCAAAGTTCAGGGTAAAGTGGTTAAAGTTGGTAAAGTGAATGATAAAGTAGAGAGTAAAGTCATAGTGTAGCCGTCTGGCTTATGCATGTGAGGCTGTATAGCCGAATGATGCCCCCGGTTGTCTTCGGAGCCCTAATGATGATCCCTCCGGTTGTCTTCGGAGACTTAATGTTGATTCCTGCAAAGTTCAGGGTAAAGTGGTTAAAGTTGGTAAAGTGAATGATAAGAATGTAGATTCCTGTAAAATTGGTAAAATAAATGATAAAGTAGAGAGGGGCAAGTGATAGTATAGCCGTTTGGCTGATGATGTTGACGGTATCGTGACAATCCAAACTAGCGACCCGTAATCTTGATTTAGTTC
The DNA here is from genome assembly GCF_029784015.1 of Lycium ferocissimum. Taxonomy (NCBI): domain Eukaryota; kingdom Viridiplantae; phylum Streptophyta; class Magnoliopsida; order Solanales; family Solanaceae; genus Lycium; species Lycium ferocissimum. The sequence goes on along the minus strand of NC_081343.1, from coordinate 35,977,879 downwards.
ATCTTCAATCTCGATAACCTACAAAACAGGTATATTTGTTAATAAAGTCATAAAGTTATTGTAATAAAGAATGAAAGTAGAGATAAAGTTGGAAATAAAGCCGTTTGGCTTTTAAGGCGAGGCTTCTCGGCCATGATTGATGGACTTGACTGTTGGTCTCGCGGCCTTTTAATTCCTGCACTCAAAGAAAAGTTCTTAGTTTGGGAGGGGGAAGTTGACTCGTGTTGGCTTGAAGCTTGACGTTGTTGGCGCTCCATTCGTCTTGTTTGCTTGGATCTTGTGATCTCCGTTGACGCCTCGGTAGATGAACAGTAGTGCAACAATTGAAAGAAAGTATTTCATTTGAAAGGTAGGTATGTAAGTATATGTATAAGGAAATGTAACTATATGTATATAAGTTGTAAAATACATATATGCAAATGGATGTATGTAAGGAAAGATATATATATAAATATATGTATGGAAGTCGTAAAATATTTCTGCCAACCTCGGATTGTGACACAATTGAAAAGTCATTTGTCTATACTATTTCCTGTCTGGTAGCCTTAATATTGTCGCTGTCCAACTTTCTCTTGTCTAATCTTTCAAAATATGCCCCAGTTTTGGCTCAGAAGGGTGTACTAAACTTATGTTGTAATGTGACCGAACCTTATATAGGTTGCCTACGTATCCCGCCAAAGGTAAGGTACGTAGAATGGCTTGAAATTTTAATAAAGGGACCGAACCCGATGTGGAGTGCCTACGTATCCCACCAAGGGAATCAGGTCGGCGTAGTTCTGTTATATAAATGGTAAAAGTTTGTTGGCTTTCTACCTAAATATGTTTGACCTGTATGTTGATAGTCTACGAATCCCGCCGAGGGAATCAGGCTAAGCGTAATTCTCCTTGTATAAGGATTTTGGATTTTCTGTTATAATGCAACCGAACCCTATGTGGGCTGCCTACGTATCCCACCACGGGAATCAGGTCAGCGTAGTTCGTGCTGTTTTAAAGGAAAGGTTGCAAACTAAGTTGTCTAATCTAATGTCGTCTTTTGATTTCTTCTAGCTTTGAGGTTTGTGTCCTCACCTATCGGCTATTTCATTTTTTTTTTTCAAATGGAATCTTGTCTTTTCTTTGTTACTCTCTCGGGGTGTATGTTGTCTATTTGTTTATGTCACAGTCATAGAGTTGGCAGATTTTATGAATAAAGTAGAAAATAACAATAATAGATGATTGAGGAAAAATCAGAAATGCATTCATAGTTCTTGCAATTTAAGTTTCCAAAAGATGAGGCAAAGCAACAAAAGTTTTTGGGGCACGATTCAAGCCTCAATTTAAAAATCGTGCTATCTCGAAAGTTTACTACATGCTCATCTACTAAGACTCCCGGCGAACCAGGGACGGAGTACAAGTCCAATTCTTCAGAGTCTCTCCTGGTTCGGCACCCCAGATGGTCGGTGTCTCGGTGTTGCGAGTAGCAATCTTCACTGGTACTTGTTTGGGATTGTCCCCACGGGAGCAACAAAAGTTGATGACATGCCCCTCTCCATCTTTCCAATTGGCGCAATGGCCTCTTTCAACTTCTTAACTTTTTCGATAGTTATCATGTTCACGTTGGCGTTTTCGTGAGTAGGCAAAAGGATTGTTGTTCACATTGGGCCAAGCTCTAGTGAGATGGATTGCTCCTTCCTTAATCAAGGCTTCAATTTTGTTTTTGAGCCCATAGCAATCTTCAGTGTCGTGCCCCACAACTCCAATGGTATGCACGGCGCTTGGAACCATCAAACCATTTTGGAATAGGATCGGGAATCTTCCTTCAATAGGTTGTACCACGCCAGCCGCTTTCGATCTTTCAAATAATTGAGCCAAAGGTTCGCGAACCGAGTGTAATTTCGGGTATTTTTGATGTCCGGGTTTGGACGGGCTTTATGTGTGGTATGTGGTCGATTTTGGTAAGTGGGAGCTTGAACAGGTTGGTATGGACGTGGGTTTTGATAGTGAGGTGATCGGGATGGGTAGTAATTTGCTTGGATATTGTAGACAGGGTAAGGAGTTAGTGGAGCTTGGTAGAGTTCAGTGTAGTGGTAAGGGTAGAAGGGTTGTTGTGGATAGTTATAGTATGTAATGGCTCGGTTTGGTGGGTTTAGAGGAGTAGTTGTAGGTGGTGGATTAGTGTTGGTGGGTAAAGGAATGTAAGGCGTATGACCTAGTGATTGATTTGGAGAGTTGACAGGTGGTGGATTTGCAAGGGTGATTGAAGGAAAGTTGTTGTTGGTAGATGCGTTATTTCGGGGAGGAAAATATTCCGGAACTGGAAAATGATGCGGGTTTGGCGCGACGTTCATAGGTTCAGGAGGTGGACTTTGGAGTGTAACGGATAAGTTGGTCATGTTTCTAACCCGATTTAGTTCTCCGCGTAGACCCTCGATCTCTTGAGTCAGGCGGGCGATATGTTCCTCATGTTGAATGGTAGTGCTATGTTCGGAAGTCCCAGGGGGATCACTAGAGACCACGATATTTTCCGAACCAGTTGAAACAGATGCGGCCGGATCAGACATAATAATTTCCTTTCCTTGAACCATCCAACTACGTTGAGGTAACGAAGACGTCTTTGACCTTGTGAGGTAAGGATGGTCAGCCATCGAGTGTCAACACGAATCAACTCTTTGGGAATAATAAAAATAGAAAGAAACACAATAGTGCAAATGATGTCAGTCTAGGTAAAGTCATGATTACGTAAAGTCAAGTAGGTCATGTAGCAAATAATTCATCAAATAAATTCAAACAAGTTGTCAAACAAATATACATGGATATATCAAACAGTAACACGTCCTAATATGCATGTGACCTCTTTGTGCCAGAGGTAGGCCTAACGTTTGTTTGGAGGGTAAAGTGTGCCATAATATGTCATCCCGTTGCTTTTGATTAATTAAACAAATACTAATTCCCGAAAATAAAGTACAAAGTAATGCAGTATTTATTACATACCGAATGAATACAACATAAAGTTTTCCTAATCTAAGTAAAGAAAATACAATTTCCTATGTCTAATTGTACAGCTCCATTTTGTGATGTCACTGGTATTCAGCAATTGTCGATCACGGATGTACTCCAGTGTAAATCTATACCTGTCACAGAAACGTTAGTCATTCCCTCTCTCCTAAGTTTAATTAATTAAAGCAAATAGTCAATATTTCGGCACAGTTACCTTCAAACATGCACATAAAGTATGATTTAGTGTCACTTGGGGTCATGGACCCACTTGGACGTTTGGGTAGAGTCATCTAATGGGTTTAATACACCAAGGGTATTAAACCTCCTAGGTTATGAAATGTATGCTCCTAATAACAGGTGTTGGTTTAGCTCTATCTTAGGCTGACTAAGAGTTGGCTGCCTATGACACAAGGTTCCCCCAAGTGGACAATTCGGGAGTGAAAAGTCCGTGGATGTCGACTGCACCGCCGATCGACTAAATCCACAAGATCAATCCGACAAAAAGGTGTTTTAGTAGTGCACAGCCGTGAACCGCGAAACCGCTTTAAGTGTGTGAATATGTGTGAATTTTTCAGGAGTGGAGGAAAATGAAACGGAATGACAGTTAACAAAGTAAGTAACACATAAACAGTTTATATATAAAAAAAAAATAGTTAATAGCATGTAAAAACAGTTAATCAACAAATAAAGTAGTAAACAAACACACAAAGCCTATTTAACCTAAATCCGTTATGGTTAGAACCTAAGTATATCTCCAGCGGAGTCGCCAAGCTGTTATACCCCATTTTAAACGGGTTAAATTAGAGTACAACATATTGGAGATTCCTAAATTGCTTTGTTTTAAGGAGTCGCCATCTAATTATTTATGGTGAATTAGGGCACCTAAAGTCATCTAAAGTATTTATCTAAAGTTGATGTTATTTTAAAGTCTACGAAACTAAATGATTCTAGGTACGGGTTCAACTAACCTAGAGGGAAGGTATTAGGCATCCTCTAAGTTCCATTAATAATGGTTAATCCGACCGGACTTATGATTAGTTAGGCTAAGTGTAAATATAGCGTTAGAAAAGAAAATAACTTTAAAAGTGTTGTTAAAGTTATAAATATAATAATGTTATTTAAAATAAGACTTATAGAAAATATAATAGTTTGCATGTAAGTAATAGCCTTTAGGAGAAGACTCGTAGCAGATTTGAACCTTTTGATAAAATTATGTCATATGGATATGATGACGTAGAAAATCTAAACTTATCTTTATAAATAGGATGCTAAAGAAGGGAAAATGATTCCTTTAACCCAAAAATATGTAAGCATACTATTTGAAAATCAATTACTGAAGTAAATGTTATAGATATTATAAATAGTTTGGAATATAAATAGAAATGACTATAATTAGTGGAATTAGCTACCCATAGCTAAACTAAAACCCTTAATGTCACTGAGGTTTACCTAAATTAGCAAACAAAATGTTAGTCATACGATACATGGTAATACACACAAAAATAAAAGTAGAGGGGTAGATATAATGTAAATGGGCTTGGCCCATTTGGGACTGCTGTGATCCATTTGCAACTGGGCTTCAGCCCAGATTTTGTTTTCTATTTTGGCTGCGGGCAGGACTGATTCGAGAGAAAGATTTCGTTGGGCTTTGGCCCAACACCGAATGCGGAAAGAGACGAGTCCCGAATTAAGACTCCCTTTTTCTCCAATGTGTACATGTAAAGAAAAGAAAATAAGGATTAATAACAAGGTGATTTTCAAAAGGAAATCGAAATCTAAAACACACACTTAAAACGAATTTAATGTAACTACATAAATACTGATCTACTTCCTTTTAAACTAATTCTCATGACACAACAAAAAAAATCAATCCGGATTATGAATGCAAAGAAAAGAAAAACCAAGCTTAATATCAAAGGGGCAAAGAAGCCCGATGTGTGTCAAAGCAACAAAACGAGCAAATAAGGTAAGCCCAAATTAACGTAGGGCAGTTTCAATCTTCAAAATAAATGTCTCAGGTATAGGATTAGAGAGTAAGGTATTAGAGAGTATAGGATTTGTTGTCTTAAGGAAATCAATCAGACTCATTTATAGCAAAGCCAGAAATGCTGGGCGAAATGCAAGAAGTATACATAGGGTATGACCGCGAAAATACTCAGACACAAATTTGGTAAATCGGACAGAGTATAGAGGGGATTATCATCATTTTGTTCAAAAGAGAAGCTTCAAACACAAAGCAAGGCAAAGCAGAATGTTCATCAGGGAATTTGTAAGATGTTACACTGAGCATAAATCGTTGGCAAATTCCATTTTTTTTAAACCAACATTTAGTAACTACAGATTCAAGGAAAACTAAAGCATGCTTGCTCATTCTTTAACTGGACAAAAAAAAAACAGTAACAACCAAACTAAAGAAGTAACACAAAGCCAAATTCATATAGTTGAAATAGATATAGGACTAACTCTGGAAAACATGCAGCAAACAAATAAACCAGATTTGATCAAAGTACGTGAAAGAAGACTACCGTCTATTCGAAATCGCACTCGTAGGCTCAATTAACAAACTCACTCTATAACTGAAACGTTGCTTCTACATCAAACAGGATCTCAGAACAAAAAGGTCCAAATTTGATATTCAACTTATAATTCTCTAAACTCTTGATAGTTATCAACCTTAATCGAGCATTTCTAAATCAAAACCAGAGACGCGTAGCTAACAACTTAGATTAAAGTTAACTTAATGAATCAAAAGTTTTAAAGCTAAAGTCGAAAATCAGCCCAGCTAACATGCCATAGTAAAGATGTCAAACAGCAACTCAATCACATTTTCAGTCGCGATTTCAACCAAACTAGTAGATAACACATATTTCAGTCGGAATCTCAACCACACAAAAACAACAAAGATAAAATTGACGAAGAGTAATATTTTTTAGGCTGTTAACAGTAAAACAAAATCGAGGTGAAATAAAAAGTGATTTACACAAGAAGAACTCTAATTCATTATTTTTATCTCAAACGATAGATTCATTACACTAACTGTACCAAAAAAATAAAAAAAATGAAGCTTCGAGGGTTCCGACCTTTTTGTGGGTGCAGTGAAGTGGGGTCGATGGTCGCGAATCCACTCGAACACCAACCAGCTCCGAACTTGAGTATCGTTCAGACTCAAGTCAGTAGCAGGGGTAAAAGGGAAATAAAGAAATTTAATGTTTTGAATCAACTATCCGAAAGTGCCAAGATTGAAGAGTATTGATTTTTTTATAGAAGGATATCAGCGGCTTCACCGAACTTGGAACAGAGTAGAATTAGAACAAGCTAAGACTTAAAATAGTAGTGAAAAGGTGAGATGTTGAGTATGGTGAAGTATTCTGTTCCCCCCATCGTTGTTTTTTCAGCTATGGACTTAAGGTCCTTTTTATAGTAGTAAAATTAGGGCTTCCCTCATTTTTGAATCGCTTTCGAATCCGAACGTTAGTCAACCTGTTGTGATATGCGATCAGACACAAAAGGGGAAGGAGACAAAAACCCCATTAAAGTTTCATACTCGAAAAAAAATCAAAAGGGCTGATAAAAACAAGACTCGAATTCGCAACGGACAAGAAGCCATTAAAGCTTCAGATCAAAACAAAAGAAGCCGACAGAAGGGTGAAACGCTTTTTCACCTTCACCCGTGACAGATCATTAATTAAGCCTCCTGATTTAACCATGCAAGGTCTGTTCATGGTGAAAGAGGAAATGGATTTTTGTTACCAAGGGGGAAAGGGGAGCGTGACGACGGATGAGCAGAGTAGATTGCACAAAAATAGGTCTGTTAGGTTCTGCCATAGCTAAAAGGAGGTTTGTGTTGTAGCCAAAATGGTGGAGAGAGAGAGGAGAGATGAGAGAGATGAGATAGGTAAGAGGTGCAGCTGTAGTTGTTGAAGAAAGAGAGAGAGATAGCTTAGGTTTCATCTGATGATGAATAAGTGAAGTGGGCCGGGTCTGGTAGCCTTCAAATGGGTAGTGGGCTGGTCCGTTAGTGTAGAAAATGGGTAGTTCAGTTGGCCGAATTAGTTAAAGTATGGGCTTCTAATTTAATAGCTAGTACAAAATATATTATGTGAAGATAAATAGTAATTAGTATGTATAAAGTAAAATTAATTTAACGCGTGCAAATCCGAAAATGAAACGATGACGAACCACTTAAAATTTGTGATAAAATAATACTATTAATGTTGATAGTAGAATAGTGAAAATGAAAGTAATAATATTAATAGTAGTAAAAATAGAAGTGAGAATAAAAGACTTAGCTCGTTAATAAATTTAGAAGCCGAAGAAATAAATTAGAATAAAGGATGGACAAAATTGGGTGTCAACAACGGGTATGATAACAATGATGATGAGTCTAAGTCTAAAGGTTCTAATGTTCATGATATGATACTCTCATGCGGTTCATGCTATGAATATAATATGACATTTTACGAGCTAACGATCCTTATACAATTCTTTGATGTATTCATTATTGCTAAACCCACCTTATAATGTTAGTTCCTTCAAGGTGAGGCATGATGATTATGATTACTCCATAATGGAATCGGGGGTTCTCGGCCTCACCCCGATATAGTTATAGATTATCTTTGAGTGCTAACGCATGCTTTATAAGATGTATGTGATGATACGATTCCACCGTGCCTATATGGCTGGACATGTCACCGCTAATACGGGCTGCTTATGATTTCACCGTGCCTAAATGGCCGGACATGTCACCGCTAATGCGGGCTACTTATGAGTGCACTGTGCCTAAAGGGCCAGACATGACACCACTGGTGAGCAGCGAGCGATGGTTACCCGGACGCGGGTTAACGTTAATGGTATATGTGGTATGTATGACATGTGTCTTCTTTAAAGGTTAAGCAGGTTATATCTTCATCCCATGTTTTTCATGATTTCTTTATTATATCAGTATTATGCATGCCTTACATACTCAGTACAATGTTCGTACTGACGTCCCTTCTTTTGGACGCTGTGTTCATGCCCTCAGGTAGACAGCGAGACGGTGCAAATTCGTCGGAGCTATCACGAGATTTACAAGAGCACTCCATTATTCCAGAGGTGCCATTTTGAGATATTATTTTTGTGTACATATTTGGGCATGACGGGATCCTATCCCGTCCTTAAGTCTAGTACTCTAGTAGAGGCTCGTAGATACGTATGTGTGGGTAGTATGGTCTCATGATTTCGTCATTGTACATTTGTATATCATTTTGGGTAGCTGAGGTGCTATGTATGTGAATATAGATATGTCCTTGGAAGTGATAATGGTTTCCCTATGGCTAGATGTGTGAGAATAATAAATGCATGCAGGGTGATTCGTATGATGAGTGGTGCTCAGTAGTCAGCTCCGGGTACTCGTCATGGCCCCCTAGTCGGGTCGTGACAATTGTGATGCATCCCGTGTGGGTTTGGGTGTCGTGCTGATGCAGGATGGTAGAGTTATAGCCTATACTTCCCGTTAGTTGAAGATCCATGAGAAGAATTACCCTACCCATGATTTGAAGTTGTTGGACGTGGTCTTCGCTTTGAAGATTTGGAGGCATTACTTGTATGGTGGCCATTGTGAGGTTTTCATCGATCACCGTAGCTTTCAGCACGTGTTTACCCAGAGAGATCTTAATTCCAGGCAGCGCTGATGGATGGATCTCCTGAAGGACTATGACATCTCTATTTTTTATCATCCAGGGAAAGGCAATGTTGTTGTTGATGCCTTGAGTCGCAAGGCTATGAGTATGGGGAGTTTAGCCCGTTTGGTTGTTTCTGAGCGTCCGTTGGCTATGGAGGTTCAGGAGGTTCAGACTCTGGACAACAGTTTCGTTCGTCTTGATATTTCAGCCCCAGGTAGAGTTCTAGCTTGTGTGGAGGTGAGATCGTCCTTGTTAAATCGGATCAGGGCTCATCGGTTTGAGGATGGTTAGTTGAGCAAGATTCGAGATAGGGTTCTGAGGGGTGAGGCTAAGGAAGCCATGATTGATTCTAAGGGCACTTTGAGGATTAAGGGGTAGGTGTGTCTTCCTCGTGTTGGTGACTTGATTCAATTGATTTTGACTGAGGCCCATTGTTCTTGATATTCCATTCATCCGGGAGAGACTAAGATGTATCGGGACTTGAGGTAGCATTACTGGTGGTGGCGTATGAAGAGGGATATAGCTGATTTTATGGCTAAGTGTGGGAATTGTCAGCAAATTATGTATGAGCACCAACGATCCGATGGAGTACTTTAGAGGATACCCATTCCCGAGTGGAAGTGGGAGAGGATTGCCATGGATTTCGTTGTGGGTCTTCCAAAGACCTTGGGTAAGTTTGATTCGATTTGGGTGATAGTTGATGGGTTGACTAAGTCCGCTCATTTCATTCCAGTTCAGATTTCTTATTCTATGAAGAAGTTAGCTATGTTGTACATTCGTGATATTATGAGGTTGCATGGGGTTCCCATTTCTATCATATCTGATAGGGATAACATCTTCACTTCCCATTTTTGGAGAGCTTTTCATGATGAGTTGGGTACCCGAGTGGATCTTAGTACAACTTTCCACCCCCAGACCGATGGACAGCCCGAGTGGACTATTTATATGCTCGAGGATATGTTGAGGGCCTGTGTTATAGACTTTGGTGGTCATTAGGATCAGTACTTACCGTTGGCAGAGTTTGCGTATAACAACAGTTATCACTCGAGTACCGATATGACGCCTTTTGAGGCTTTGTATGGTAGGAGATGTAGATCTCCGGTTGGTTGGTTTGATGCATTTGAGGTTCAACCTTGGGGTACGAATCTATTAAGAGAGTCTCTTGAGAAGGTGAGGTTCATTCAGGCTAAGGTTTTTGGTAGCTGAGAGTCGACAGAAGATGTATGCGGACCGAAAGGTACGAGATTTAGAGTTCGCCATTGGTGACCAGGTTCTATTCAAGATTTCACCCATGAAGAGTTTTATGAGATTTGGGAAGAGAAGTAAGTTGAGTCCGAGTATATTGGGCCATTTGAGATCCTTAATCGTGTGGGCGATGTTGCTTATGAGTTGGCCTTGCCAGCTGGCTTGGCGGGCATTTATCTAGTTTTTTCATGTGTCTATGCTAAATAAATATCATGCCGATGGTACTTATATTGTTCGTTGGGAATCAGTATTACTCGATAAGAATTTGACTTATGAGGAGGAGCCTTTTGCGATTTTGGATAGGCAGGTTCGAAAGTTGAGGTCTAAGGAGATAGCTTTTGTGAAAGTGCAGCGGAAGAATCGTCCTCTTGAGGAGGCCATTTGGGAGATTGAGTCCGACATGCGTAGCTGATATCCTCAGTTGTTTGCCGATTAAGGTACTTTTAAATCGTTCTTCTCCTTTCGTCGCTCGAGAAACGAGCGATGGTTTAATTGTATCTGTTGTAATGACCCCTTTGGTCAGTATAGTCTTTTCGGTACTTTTGACCCTTTCCCGAGCTTATTTAGCTCACATTTGACCTGAGGGGATTTGTTGACACGCTTTCCGAGGTGTTTGGATATGATTTGGGTGACTTTTTGGCAAATCTAGGCTTAAAGCAAAAAAGAGTTGACTCAAAGTTGACTTTTGGGTAAACAGACCTTTTTCGGGAATTCATCCATTCCGAGAGGTCCTGATAGTCTTTTAAAACATGGGTGTATATTTGGTTCGGTTCCCAATGTGCTCGGGTGCATTTTAGGACTTGGGTTGGGAAGTTGGTTTTGAGATATCGGGGGTTGACTCGGTCAACAAGACATCCATTGGGAATTTCGAGGCCATAAGCACGTTCGTAGCGTGTTTTTATGTGTGTCTGTATATATGGTATGTGAGCAGATGACCTCGGGTGATAGTAGGGATTTCGGGTTGAGATTGCGAAACTTGGGGATGTTCTAGTGTCTGGTGCCCACTGTAGCAGCACCAGAACCGCAATGGTGGCACCTTTATAGCAGTGAACATGCCACAAAAGCAGCCTAGTGCTTTCTTGGTTGACCACCGCAGCAGTCTGAGAGGGCGCAACAGCGGGGCGGTGTCACAAAAGCGGGCAGTTAATTTCATTAAATGAGTGTCAAAAGCCCTAAGTTCCTCATTCATTACTATTCCCAAAATTGAGTTATATAGCTTTTCAAGACATTTCTATATAAATTATTATGGTAAGTCCCTTTACCTTCCTTTCCATTCCATGATTATATTATCACCTTAGGAATCCATTATCATGCTAGTTTTATTAAGAGCTTGAGGATTAAAAAAGGGTTAAATAGGTTCATCATGTTAGGCTATTAAATCTTAATTTATTGATTGGGTTAGCTTCATTAAGCATGAAATTGAATGATTGGAATTTGGGTCTTGAACAGAAGTAAGGCTTGAATGATGTTTTTCTTGACCCTAATTTCATGATTTAGATATGTTTAGACTTTTATTATCTCGAGGCTTAACGGAAGGGGAAGACCAAGGTTTTATTTAGAGACCTTGCTGTTCGGCTCTCCAGGTAGGTTATAGTTTACCTTATGGTAAGACTTCGATTAGCGAAGCATATGTTTAGATGATCTTGTCGGAGAATGCATGTAAACCTTTGGGTGCGAAGTTGGGTTGGATATTATCTTAGGATGGGCCTTGTTTATGATTTGAGGGCTAGCCACCCCATTGTGCTGATTTACTTATCTTATTCTATTTATTTATTGGCTCATTGCCACGTTGAGATATTGAGAAATAATGACTAGTGTTATATCATGACTATGATATTGCGGTACTTTACTTGATTTAGTATTGAGATGAGATTGTGATTCCATTGTGACTTATTGTGTAACCTTATTATTGATACTACTTGTGTGCCCTGGGTGGTACTATTTGGATTGAATTGATACATTTATATTACGTTGCATCGTATTCATACTCATTTCATAATTCATTGATACTGTATGGTTTGGTACTGATGATGGAAGTGAGGGAGTGTAGCCTCCGAGGTTTTTACCGGAGAGCATAAAGAGAGATGAAAATCCGTGATCCGAGGTCATTTATCGAAACATACTGAGTGTACATTGCCCGAGGTTTCTTATAGGGAACGATTGAGTGTGCGATGCCCGAGGTCTTTGCCGGGATCGTGAGAGTGGTACATGGACTTTGCTGGTCCCCCATAGGTTGTGCTGTCGAGATGTGATGTTCTATCATCAGAGTACATGTGTACTATTGTGATGTACTATTTCGGATTGACTATATTGGGACTTGGCATAGTTAGGTTTAGATGCTATAACATAGGTGATAACTTATACTATGGGTATGGATTCGTGTTGATTTGTACTTGTTGGTTTATGTGTTTATCTTGCTTTCTTATCTTTATATACGTTAGCTAGTCTTAGTCGGCCTATGATACCTACCAGTACTTGTTGTTTGTACTGACCTGCACTTGCTGCATTCTTTTATGAATGCAACGCTCCAGGTGGGATCGACCTCTACTCCTCGTAGCTGATAGTAGTCGAGGATTGTTGTTTCGGGTCTTACAGGGTGAGCACGAGGACGTCCGCCGCCTTGAAGACTCTTCTTTTATTATGTCTTTATTTTTGTCTCGAGACATAATAGTTGAGACTATTGATGTATTACTATCATTCAGACTTGTAGTATTTAGTTAGTTGCTCTTGTATGACCAGACCAAATGTTGGGGTGTATTTCTCTTATTTCCGCATTTTCTCATATTATTATTGTGAGACTTACGCTATTCTATCATCTTCCACTTATAGATTTATTTATTCATGTTTTATGATTTGGCGATAAAGGTTCTCTTTCCAAGGTGGGAAAGCTAGGTGCGCTCGCGACTTAGTGAAATTGGGTCGTGACACCGTGAGGGACTGGAGGCGTGATGAGTTCAATAATATTGAGCAGGGTAATCTTTCTGTGGCTGCTTATGAGGCTCGGTTCCATTTATTATCTTACTATGCCCACTAGCTTGTGCTTACTGAGGAGGAGAGGGTTAGGAGATTCGTGAAAGAGTTGAACACTGCTCTTCAGTTGTCAGCTGTTCAGCTTGCAGCAACAGGTGCTTCCTCTCAGGAAGTGGTGGATCATCTTAGAACCTTCGAGTGTGTTAGACAGGATGGTTATAACAAGTACGTGGAGAAAAAGGCCCAAAGGGGTGGTAGTTTCAGTGACTCTTTCTCTAAGGGCCAGAGTTCCTAGGTCTATTTGGGAAGCCCTGTTCATTTAGCCATGTAGGATTCAGTTGGAGGTCGATCAAGGGCCAATCAACACTATTCCAGTCAGCCAGGGGGTTTGCAGGCCAGAGTTCCAGATTATGGTTGTTATTCGGCTTCCTCAGCTTCTGTCCAGCGTCTGACGCTAGACCGCAGATGCTTTGAGTGTGGTAAGATGGGGCATTTCAAGAAAAATTGTCCCAAACTTAGGCAAGGTGGCTAGGGTACTCAGTTTCAGGTTCCTAGAGCTCCAGCATTAGGTAGAGGGGGATGATCTTATAGTGGTAACCATGGTTAGTCTAGGCATGGTGGTCACACAGCTGGTAGAGGTGGCACCCAGCCTAACAGAGGTGGTTTTCAGTCCGGTAGAGATGGACATCGGCTCGGCAGGGGCGGAGCTCAGACAGGGCAGGTTGATAGCAATAGTTCGTTGGCTACTGGCAGACGAATTCATTGTTATGTTTTTCCTGACAGGTCGGAGGCAGAGGGCTCCGATGCCGCCATCATAGGTAACATCTCAGTCTGTCACCGGATGGCTTCTGTATTATTTGACCTGGGTTCTACATTTTCTTATGTGTTTACATATTTCTTTATGGGTCTTGATATGGTCTGTGATTTTCTTGATGCCCCTATACATGTATCTACTCCAGTTGGAGACTCTGTGGTTGTAGATAGAGTTTTTCGATCTTGTACTGTCACACTTATAGGGTATGGCACTTGGGTTGATTTAGTGATTCTAGACATGATAGATTTGATGTCATCCTAGGTATGAGCTAGTTAGCTCCTTATCATGCAACTCTGGACTGTCATACTAAGACAGTCACTTTAGCTATGCCTGGGGTGCCTAGACTTGAGTTGAAAGGTAACCTTAGTCCCTCCCCAAGGAAAATTATTTCCTTTGTTCATGTAAAAAAGTTAGTAGATAGGGGGTGCTTGGCTTATTTGGCACATATTCGTGATACCAGTGTTGACGGTCCATCTCTTTAGTCAGTCCCTATAGTAGATGATTTTGCGGACATGTTTCCCGCAGACTTTCCAGGCATACCACCGGACCGTGATATTGATTTCTGCATTGACTTAGAGCCAGAGACCCTCCCTATTTCTATTCTGCCATATCGGATGGCGCCAGCACAGTTGAGGGAATTAAAAGAACAACTTCACGATCATCTGAGTGTCTTACCGTGGGGCGCTCTTGTTCTGTTCGTGAAAAAGAAAGATGGGACTATGCGGATGTGTATTGATTACCTTTAGTTAAATAAGTCACCATCCCAAATAAATACCCCATCCCTCGTATTGATGATTTATTTGATCAGCTTTAGGGGGCTTCTGCGTTTTCAAATATTGATTTGAGGTCAGGTTATCATCAGTTGAAAATTCCGGCAGAGGATATTCCTAAGACATGTTTCTGGACTAGATATGGGCATTATGAATTTCTTGTTATGTCTTTCGGGCTTACTAATGCCCCAGCTGCTTTTATGAATTTGATGAATGGCATTTTGAAGCCATACTTAGACTCTTTTGTGATAGTGTTTATTATACTTAGACTCTTTTGTGATAGTGTTTATTGATGACATCCTGGTTTATTCAAAGAGTAAAGAAGATCATGGAAAACATGGAAAACACTTGAGGGTTATTCTTGGGTTGCTGAGGGACAGGGAGTTGTATGCTAAGTTCTCTAAGTGTGAGTTTTGGATTGCGTCTGTGTCTTTCTTGGGACATGTGGTTTCAAAGGAAGGGATTATGGTTGATACTAAAAAGATCGAAGCAGTGAGAGAATGGGCTAGGCCTACATCATTGACAGATATTCGTAGCTTTGTGGGGTTGGCTAGTTACTATCGTCGGTTCGTGAAGGGGTTTGCTTCTATTGCTTCGCATTTGACCCGTTTGACTTAGAAAGAGGTACCTTTTTAGTGGTCCAATGAGTGTGAGAAGAGCTTCCAAAATCTCAAGACTCTATTAACTACAACTCTTATTCTATCATTGGCCGTGGAGGGCAAGGACTTTGTGGTTTATTGTGATGCTTTTTGTTCTAGTTTGGGTACTGTTTTGATGCAGGAAAAGAAGGTGATTGCTTATGCTTCCAGACAACTGAAGATTCATGAGAAGAACTATCCTACTCACGACTTGGAGTTGGCAGCTGTGGTTTTTACGTTAAAGATTTGGAGACACTATCTCTATGGTGCCCATTGCAAGGTATTTACTGATCATCGTAGTCTTTAGCATGTGTTTACTCAGAGGGATCTTAATTCTAGGCAGCAGAGATAGATGGAGTTGCTTAAGGATTACGATATTACTATCTTGTATAATCCTGGCAAGGCAAATGTGGTGGCAAATGCCTTGAGTAGAAAATCAGCTAGCATGGGTAGTTTGGCTAGTTTGATTGCATCAGAGCATCCGTTGGCCAGGGAGGTTCAAACTCTGGCTAACAGTTTCATGATGCTTGGTATATTTGATTCGGGCAGAGTGTTGGCTTGTGTTGAGGCGAGATCATCGTTTCTGGAGCAGATTAAGGCTAGACAGTTCGAGGATGCAAGTTTGAGTAAGACTCGCAATAAAGTCTTGCGTGGTGAGGTCAAGGAGGCCACGATTGATGATAAAGGTGTCTTGAGAATCAAGGGGCGTGTTTGTGTTCCCCGTGTTGATGATTTGATTAAGACAATTTTAGTGGAGGCTCACAGTTCTAGATATTCCATTCATTCTTGTACTACCAAGATGTACCGTGACTTAAGGCAGCACTACTGGTGGGCTAGGATGAGGCGTGATATTGTTGAGTTCGTTGCACAGTTTTTGAAATGCCAGCAGGTGAAGTACGAGCACCAGAGACTCGGGGGTACGCTTCATAGGATGCCCATTCCAGAGTGGAAGTGGGAGAGGATAGTGATGGATTTTGTGGTTGGTCTTCCGATGACCTTGGGTAAGTTTGATTCGATTTGGCTCATTTTTGATAGATTGACCAAGTTTGCCCATTTTATACCAATTCAGATTACCCATACTGCTCATAATTTGGCCCAGATTTATATCCGTAAGATTGTTCGCCTGCATGGGGTTCCATTTCCATCATATCCGATAGAGGCACGACGTTTACATCCCTATTTTGAAAGACTTTACATTCCGAATTGGGCACTAGATTGGGCCTTAGTACAACTTTCCACCCTCAGACAGATGGCCAGTCTGAGCAGACTATTCAGGTCCTAGAAGCTATGCTCCGAGCATGTGTAATTGACTTCAGTGGCCATTGGGATCAGTTCTTACCACTGGCAGAGTTTGTGTCTAATAATAATTACCACTCGAGCATTGATATGGCCCCTTTTGAGGCTCTTTATGGGAGGAGATATAGGTCTCCTATCGGGTGGATTGATGCATTTGAGGTAAGGCCATGGGGTACTGATCTTTGAGAGAGTCATTAGATAAGGTTAAGGTGATTCAGGAAAAGCTCTTGGCGGCTCAGAGTAGACAGAAGGAATATGCGGATCGAAAGGTCCGAGATCTTGAGTTCATGTTTGGAGAACCAATCTTGCTGAAGGTCTCACCCATGAAGGGTGTGATGAGGTTTGGGAAGAAAGTTAAGCTTAGTCCTAGATTCATTGGTCTGTTTGAGATTCATAGTCGTGTAGGGAATGTAGCCTATGAGTTGGCTTTGCCCCAAGGTTTGTCAGGTGTTCATCCAGTGTTCCATGTCTCTATGTTGAAGAGATATCATGGTGATGGTTCATTTATCATTCGTTAGGATTCTGTCTTGTTGGATGAGAATCCGTCCTATGAGAAAGAGCTTATTACAATTCTAGAGAGAGAGGTTCATAAGCTGAGGTCGAAGAGATAGCGTCAGTGAAGGTTTCGTGGTAGAACCGTTCCGTTGAGTAAGCTACTTGGGAGACTGAATCTGAAATGCGCAATAACTACCCCCAACTTTTCACTGAGTCAGGTACCTTTTCCCTTGTTTCTCTTCCTTATCCGTTCGGGGTCGAACAAGTGTTTAATTGGTATCTGATGTAACGACCTGCTAGGTCGTTATGGGGGTGACTTAGTAAACTAGACCTCCCTTGGGAATTTTGAGGCCACGGGTGAGTCCGTAGCGTGTTTTTATGTATATGTGCACATTTAGTTTGCATATGTATGGCCTCGGATTGGTGTTGGGATTTTTGGGTGGAAAACTAATGGAAAAACCAAAGCTGTTGGTCAATATGGACTGCTGTAATGGTTGTAGTACCGCTATAGCGAGTCCACCGGAGCGGGTAGGTGGTCGCCGATGCGGGAGTGGGAAAAGTTAATGAGGTCTGCCATAGTGGAACCTTTCCCGCTATAGCGGGACCGCCGCAGCGAGAAGGGAGGCAGAATCAGCATTTTACATTCTTTATTCTGAACTCATTCCCCACTTAACTCCAAAACAGTTCCCAAGAACACTTGTACCGATTTTCTAAGGCTAGGGCTAAAATACTCCTGAAAGGTAAGTCACAATCCTTTGCTTTGTTTATTCCATCATCATCTTAAGTTCCATGATTAGTTTAAGGCTCTCTAATGGTGAACGAAGGACTAAAGCCCTAGAACTTAAGATGTTACACCCCGAAAATTTTCACGTCGTTTGTAAACCAATGTAAGCTCGGAGAGGTCATGGAACCCTTATAAGGTTAAGGAATACTCTTAACAAGTGTTAAGCAAGTGTCTAAAGGTTTAGGAATCAAGCAAATCGAAGAAAATAAGTTTGTCAAAAATTTGGGAAAAATTAGGCAGAATTTTGGACAGAAATTTTGGGTCAACTTCAGAGAGGTATATCTCCTGGTATATCAGGAATTTTGAGGTGTTTCAAGAGCCTAAAATGAAGTTCGTTGAGTGTAGTTTCCAACGCAACAAACCGTTCGTCAATACAACATCGAAGTAAGGAGTTATTGGCGTTTTAAAATGGACTGCCAGAAGCCCACGAACCTACGCGAAAATTCTAGAAATCATTTAAAAGCCCATCAATTTCGGCCCATTAGCCCCAAACCGAATTGGACTACTATATATACCCCTTAAGTCATCTAAATCATTTAATTTTTCACCATTTCTCCTCTCCACGCCTCTCTATAACTTCCCACAACATTCATTAAATATCCAAATCCCCCTAAACATATCCCAAATCCTCTAGAACATTCCTCCAACTTCTACAGTATGCACATATATTCCTACAAGTCTATATGACAATTTTGGTCATTTTTATTTCATTTTTAGCATAGATCCAAGTCCTAGGAAGTCCTAGAAACTTCTCCAAACATATTCCAACATATTTCCAAGCCTAAACTAAGGATCAAAGTGAAGATTAAAGTGGTTAAGGGTTTTCAAGTGAGGTCTACACTTGTCTCCTCTTCTTGAAGATGTATGGGTGAGTATTATTAAGGTGGAGAAATCATGGAATTGAAGTTTTCTTGAATTTTGAGGTAAGATTTCATATTAGTTTCATGTTTATGAGTTTGTTTGGTAATTATGTTAAGATTTGAGGAGAAGAAAATTGGAGGAAAAGTTCAAATATGCATTTGACGATATTTTGAGTTGTGAATTAATTTGAGTTATAATTATTAGTATGTTTTAAGCATAACCTTGTTATGAGGGATAATAATGATGTTACGGAATTGTCGTATACGAGCGTATAAGGGGTTGTATGAAGTTGTTGTTATGGATTAATTATGAAAAGAAGTTTTGGGATGGAATTGAGTATAGTTTGAATGTAATCTTTTGATTATGGAATTGTTGATGTTTTATTGTGCCTTGGGAGTTGTTTTGAAGATTGGAGGGAGTAGAAAATATAGGGGAGATGCTGCCCGAATTTCGGCAGATTCTAAAGGGGTTTAATTTGAAGGCTTAAGATAAGCATATGACGATAAGCCTAACAATAATATGAATTCTCTTGAATGTAGATTTACGAGCTTGGGAGGATAAGCGTTAAGTAGTTAAGGAAGACCAAAAAGGTATATTAAGGCTAGTCTCTTTCTTTCTAACGGCATGATTCTTTTCTTATAAACCCATACATGTTTTTCATAATATCCTTATTCCCAAAAGCTAGAGGTTCATGATTCTTAGAGTTTCTTATGATGCTAAAGATAAGTAAGTTCTATGATGATAATGATGATGATGATTCCATTTTTGGAGATTCCACAGCTTATGGATTTGATGCTATTATGAGAATATTGAGTTTATTTCGTGATTTCCTTGATTTTATTCACTGTTATTGATCTCACCTTATAATAATTGTTCTTTCAAGGTGAGATATAGTGATGATGATTGCTCCATAATATAAATAGGAGGTTACCGACCTTACGTCACTCCGATAGAGTGGTAACATTTAATTGGGCTCTTGTGCATGTTATATGTATTTATATATGTGTAATTTAGATACTTACCGAGCCTTAACGATATATATCTATTACTGCGCCTTAACGGCCGGGAAAGATTCTATATATATACAACACCGAGCCTCAATGGCCGGGCAGGATACTATATATGGAAAAGTTTTTTAAAAAAAGCTAAGCATGCATGACATCCGCCTTAAAAGGGCATTCAGAGGCATAGGTTGATCTCTTTTATATTACTTTATCTTCATACTTTCATTATGTTGTTATTCATGTCTTACATACTCAGTACATTATTTGTACTGACGTCATTTCTTGTGGATGTTACATTCATGCCCATAGGTAGACAGGTAGGTGGATCTGATCCTTAGGGGCTTTATCAGCGGAGTCTCAGAAGCGCTCCATTTGCTTCGGAGCTGCGGTCTATTGGTATTGCTCTTTGTGTATATACTTGGGCATGGCGGAGTCCTGCCCCGTCATTATGGATTTATGTATTCTATATAGAGGCTCGTAGACAGATGTATGTAGCTAGATGTCCCATAACCTTACCAGTTCATATTGTTGTATAATATCTTGGCAGCCTTTTCGGCTTTTGATGATGGGCATAGTTGTTGATGGTTATATAGAAATGTGTTGTTATCTTGTGGCATGTGCCCTTATATACCATGATACCTATGAGCTATCTTTGTGGTCCATCTAGAGATGGTTATGAGATGTATGTTCAGAGGTGCTCGGTAGGTTAGCTCCGAGTGCCCGTCATGGCCCCCTGGTTGGGTCGTGACATAAGAAACCCTTGAATAATGAATTTGGTTAGTGATTTTATTATTATTTATTCATGTAAGGTTATAGATTATCACTTCCGAGGGTGGAAATTCAAGTCCTAATGGATGAGAATGATGTATTGAGACTTAGGGTTTTATAAATATGATAACTTTAGCATAAAAACTGCTTTTAAAAGGGTTCAATTGATTAGAAACCCATGAGTTAGAATAGTATGATCATTGAGAGAGAGGTAATGATGAACTCACCATAAGTGATAGCTCAACCAATTGGAAAGACTAGAAATAAGTGGGTTTCCTTTTCCAAATTTTTGTATTGTTTGAGTAGATGATTCAAGTACTCATGTAGCGCTATATTTACAGACTTTGAACATTCCGAGGCGTTGTGAAAAGGAAAGCTCATGTGGAATAGCTTGCATTGTTCCAGTTCGGTGTTGAGGTAGGTTACAGTCTACTTGAGTTAAACTTTGATTAGTTGATTGCATATGTTATGAAATTGATAGGAGAAAGCATGATCAGGTCTCCGGACATAAAGGGTGGTTGGAAATTCCTAAGTTTGATATTGATTAATTGTTTATGTGATGAACTATTATGGTATAAAGAAGAAGTTAATGAATACTCTTCTTGTTGACTTGGAGTAATCCCTTATTCATGCTATTGATGAATTGATTTTTGAGTCTTGATATGACTTGTGGCATGGTGACTTACGTTCCTTGATATTGATTCATCATATTCCTTATTGATTGTTGGAACGAAAATACACTGAGATGAGAAAGAACATATAAATATGAAAAGGCACATTTGATAGGGGGTGAGGATGTGACCTAGTTATGGGCTCATGATCCGAGGTCAGTTCTGGAACGAGTGGTACATGGACACCATAGGTCCCCTGCAGGTCATGGCTAATTGGATAAACAATACTATTTAGCATGTGTGTACGGAGATGTGATAGAGTTGAGATAATTCGTGAGTTACGGTTGTTTGGGTGATGACATGGGTTGAGTTACTTTTATGGATTGTTGTTTGTGTGGGCTTATCTTATTTCAGTGTGGGATGGTTCTTCTTGATAATTTCATATGGTTATGTGCTATTGTGCCTATCTTTCTATTCTATTGATTTTGTGCATGATACTAATCTTAGTCGGCCTATGATATCTACCGGTGTATAGTGTTGTACTGATACTACCTTGCTGCATTCTTTTGAGTGCAGATTGTGATCTAGAGACATCTACCAAACCTCGTATTTAGCATGAGGGTAGTTTTCGGCAGATTTAAGGGTGAACTCTTATCCATGCTAGGCCACCTGAAGATCTTCTCTTATTGATGTCTACTTTCATTGCAGACATTACTTATGTTATTTCAGACAGTTGTTATTTCCTTAGACAATTTATGTTTTAGAGTCCTCGTACAATGACTTTCGGGTCTTTGGGGATGTAATGGTTAGATTTTCGCACTTTTATTTATTGATGAGATGACTAGACAGTTTTATGATGTAATTCTGGTTATCGATTTATAATTATTTTAAAATGGTTGATAATTGGATAAGGGGATGGTTCGCCCACTAGGGGATTTATGTGGGTGTCACTCACGGCTACTTGGGTCGTGACACTTTTAAATGAGGGTTAATATTCCGAGTTCTTGCTTCTCAATTCTACCAAATTCTAACTAACTTTTCCAAGTAGAGAAAGAATAAATGGCATAAGTTAATGTTTGCAACCACTAACTAACAATAAAGGAAGAGAAATAAATAGAAAAAAACAACCCATTATTTATATATTCAATGGTAAACACCCACTATCATAACACCCATCATTGGATCCACAACCTTACTTTAAAGTACAAGACAAAGCATGACATTACGTCACGCCCCAAACCTGGGGAGGCTTGGCCGGCACCCGGTGCCTTACTTGATCCCAAGCATACCACTCTGTAACTTGTGAAACCTGAATGCAATCAAACGTTCTAGGCCTGCAAGGCCAATCTGTAAAGCAAACAATACCAATCAAGGCCGACAAGGCGTACTCAGAATCATCTGAAATGGGATTACCCCATTACATATATATACACACATATCTGAACAGGTCGACAAAGCCAACGTATGTCCCTGCAAAGAGAAAAAACCAAGACAAGGTATACACAAGGGCCGATAAGGCCACCATACTGATGTATTGGATATACAAGACACGTCTACAAACCTCTAGGAAGATCAAGTTTTATTGTGGTCGAGATAGGGCCCCAGCCTACCCATCATCTCTATATACACAAAAATAATACCAACTCTGGACCTGGTAACTCCGGATGAGATGGAGTTTACCGATCAAGATGATACTCCGTACTGTCTATTGGGGAGGCCTCTCTGCCTGTCTATCCAAACCCGCAGGCATGAAATGCAGCACTCCCGACAAAAGGGACGTCAGTATGAAAAAATGTACCGAGTATGTAAGGTAACTGAAATAATTGAAAGTTGAAGCTGAACTGAAATCTGTAATAACTGAAAGTACTAAGAGTCAATAATAAACTGCATAAGTACTTATCTCTTTCTCTCTCAACTCATGCAACAATGCAATGTAATACATATATAGCTACCAGGCCGCATATTGGGCTCGGTGTATGTGTCTACCTGGCCACGTGGGCTCGATGCTACCCGGCCATAGAAGGCTCGGTGTGTCTACCTGGTCATAAAGGCCCGGTGTGTCTACCCGACCATGGGGGGCTCGGTGTATCTACCCGGCCATGGAAGGCTCGGTGTGCAATATATATATATATATATATATATATACCTGGTTACATTTAGGGCTCTGTGTTGCGGTTGCACTGTATAACCATAATCTTGTAACTGTGCTCTTTCCTTTCTCACTGAACAAGAATAAATGTAGACTGAAAAATGCTTCCGATGGGGGACAAGCACAATACAACTCTATAGAAAGGACTCGATTAGAATAGAACACTTTCTACTGAAATTCTTCTTTAAAAGCTTCTTTCTTAAAATTCTTTGGGACTAAAGTTATGCCAAACGAAAGAATGAATAGCCTTTACATAACTTTAACAATATGTCCAATAACCACGTTGAACTCAACTCGTCGCACCTTAATCTACAACAATGATAATGACGCTATCGTTAAGCTACAAAAGATACAATTATCATACAACGAATGATAAGTTTATTCTATATTAAAATGGGCAGCATCCCTGATTTTAGTGCTTTCCTCAATACAATAGGCATAATAATGACTATCACTAGCAAGCTTCCAAAACAAAATAATGAGCGACAAGCTCAGTTTCACATTACTAAACGACACGTTTCCAACTTCTCTTTTCTTTCAAATAGAGCAACACAACCAACAACACATAACCAGCCCGCTTCCCACGTAAACCAGCCATGCATTTAACTTAAAATTGAGCTCATAATAAGCCACTTAGTGGCGTAGCAACAACAACAATAAACGAGCAACAAGCTCGGTCATGACTAATAAAGCTATGACTTCAAATCCTTTCTTGTTTCAAATACATGTCAACAACAATAACAGCAACATACTCAGGTTATTCCCTTAATTTCTAGACAGAAAATACCATAAGAACAACCTCAAAACAGTTCAACAAGCAACGACAACAGAACTACAATTTTCAACTTTTATTTCCCGGGTTTTCAACCGTACAAGCTAGCTATGACTTCTACAAGCTCAAATACATGAAGGAGAGACATATTCTTACCTTAGACAATAAGGAAAACTCGAAATCTGAGGCTACTTCACCTTGAAGAGTTCTCCACTTCAACAATAAAGAAGAATAACTTGATCTAACTAGCATCACGAGATTCCCGACGCTTGATTTGTGTTGTTTGTCTTTTGTTTGGGTCTTGGATCATGAGAGAACTTTGGGAGAAGGTCTGTAGGTGTTTAGGGTCTGGAGAGAACAAAAAATATTGAATGCAAACAAGCTATAGGCGTCACACACATATCAAGATATTTCCACTACCTCAAGTGGGTCCAACGGGGCAGACTGCGCAGTCTCGCGAAAAAATGAATATTTCTCTACTCCGATGTCGTATTGACGAATGGTTTAATGTGTTGGAAACTGACTCTTAGACCTTCAATATAGTTGGTGGATGGCCCCGTAACTCCAAATATATTGGGAGAAAAGCTCGGTGACATTGGACCCAAGTTTCAGTAAAACTTTTGCCAACTTTTGTTTTTACAACTTGCTTGACTTCAAGGCTTGTCATAAAACTATTTTATGATTAAAATACCTATAAAAAGGCCTTCTTATCATATTCAGCACTCTTATTCTTACGCTGAAAGTATGGGCTATTACAATCCACTTTCCTTTGACAAACTTCATCGAAAAGTATTTTTTTTGATTCGTTTAACCCCGAACTCTTACGAAACTTACTTAACACTTGTTTAAACTCATTATCATCCGAATAGGGGATCTTAGCCTCACCAGACTTTCGTTACTTTACTCACAATGCATACTAACGATAAAAGAAAAAAAATACGGGGTGTAACACATTAAAAGCTTACAATGAGGGGAAGACGACAAAAAGATGAAATATTCTCCTCAAAGCTTCAAAGGAAAAGATTATTCAATGCTATGGAAAATAGTACTAAATTCTGGAGAAGATTACCTAGAAAAATCCTACAGAAACTATTTATAATGGTCCAAAAATGCGAAAAATACTTGTGGAAAAAATGCCCCTGGTGTATATTTTTACGGATCGTAAAAAGAGAAATGCGGTTAATAGATTCTGTGCTCGCCCCGTAACTGGCCCCCGTGACTGAAATCCTTCACTTCTAGAGTTTCTTCGACACCCACTTTTACGGACCATAATTGAGAATTATGGTCCATAGATTCATGTCGTGGTTGGATCTTCAGTTGACTCAAAGTTCTGGATAAGACTTACACTAGAATCTACGGTTCGTAGATGTGTTCCACGGTCCATATATTCCTGCCGTAGTTGATGCCCCAATAAGTCTTTGTTCTAGATAAAACTCACGGTAGAGTTAAGGTCCGTAGATGTACTCTATGGTCCGTAAAGTCTTGCCATAAATCCTATCTTCAAACATCTGAATCATCTGCAACTTCGAATACTTCAGTTCTCCTTTATGCCGTCAAGTACGGTCCATATATGAAATATATGGTCCGTAAAATTCTTAAGAACTAGGCTTTTAATGCAATTTTTCTTATTTTTGCCATGTTACCTCCGAATATCTACAACATATCAAATAACATGAGAAACAACATAAAACATATTTAAAAATAATCAAAACTCTACGTAAAAGATATCAAATGTGTCGTAATTCCACGGAACATCAAATGCCAAGGTTACTTTTGCACAAATCTTTTTAACTGGTCATAAGTTAAAAACCAAGCGTTACAAAGGACGTCTGGTTTGAAATTTCTTGAATAGCTCCACTAAACACCTATATAAGAAGCGCGAATCTAAAATGCTTCTATTTGACTTTACAATGTCCAAAACAATTGTTGTTGCATTATTTAGTTATGGGTTGTCACAAAATTGCAGTGTGAATTTCAAGACAGTTACCTTAATTTGAACTGAAAAAATTAAACTTCTCAAAACACTCTTAAGTTACAATTACATGAACTGAATTTCATAATAGTGATATGAAGTTTGAACTATGTGAAATAAATTTCAGGATAGTGACCTGAAGTTTGAACCGTAGGAATTGAACTCAAGATAATAATATAGAGTTTGAGTTGCGCGAATTGAACTTTAGGATAGTTATACACGCGATAGTTAATTTCAAATATAATACTCACCGCATTAACATTTACTTATTATAACAGTACAACATTAAAAAAAAAACATTTGGAACATTAAAATAATTAAACTTTAATAGCTTCTTCACCTTGAATTTATTTTACTTACGTCCTTTAAGGCTTAGGTGTTATCAGTATCATTTTGTGAACACAATTAAAATATTTGTTTTAATAATGAAATTTTTAAAACTTATCTTCAGTTTGACTTTCAAAAAAGATTATTAATCTTAGTTACCAAAAAATAGATTACTTAACTTCCATGCCACCAACCCTCTAGTAAGATTGAGGCAACCTTGAGTCTTAGAAAGTAAATCCAACGAAAATTAGAAGGAGAAGATTAAAATTTAATCCCAAGAGACCACGTCTCTGCTATATAAGTCGTCGTTTTCTTCACACTTTCCTCACCATTACAACAACATCAAAATTAAGTGATTTACAGAAATGGCCACTTCTTCACATTTACTCCTTCCTCTTCTTTCTCTCAACTCCAACTTTCTCCAGAAAAATACTTAGGGAAAATATTTTAATTGCCCCTTCTCCTAGTGACGACACTTCAACAACAGTTTCATCACCATCACCTGTAGATGCACCTATTAGCCCTTCAACTTCTCAAGAAACTACAATCTCACCATCTCCTCAAAATGATGCTTCATCTCCTGCTCCTCATGAGCACGACCATCACCATCACGCTCACCATCATCATCATCATAAAATCCACCATCAGCATAAACATGATCAACAAGCTGCACCAGCTCCTTCTCTTGAAGTTTTAAGTGTAGCACCTGAATCTGAATGGTCTTTTTCATTTTTGTAATACCCAATATATGTAAAAGGGTTATAAAGATAAATAATTATATCATGTGAAATTCTAGAATGATGACATTATTATTGATTCACATGAAAATTATTTCCATGTTAAGAATACTATAATAAGCTTTAATTTCTTAAATAATGCAATTCACATTTATCCAAGCAAAGTATATTAATTTACAAGAATTTTGGTTTTCATTTTTAGTATTACTTTTCTTGAAAAAAATAATTGAGCTAAAGCAGTATAAGAATTAATATTATTTAGCTTCTCAAATTACTGCTTATATATGTAGGTATTATTTTTCTTTTTCTTTTATTCACGTTAGGTTCCAACTAATACGAGTTCATACAAAAAAATTTCACTTTGGGGACGAAATGCTCCTTTAAAAGGCAATTCTATTCTGATTTGAGGCCTCGAATTAAGGATCAAGATTATTAAATAGCACAGCAGGTAAAATAAAGATGATTTTCAGGTGACAATTGAAAATTTCAAATTACCTTTTTACTTTGTTCTGTGTTGTATATTGTACAATTTTTTATTTTTTGAGTTTTTGATATATTATCGTATTTCAGACAAAGATGAAGGACAATAAAAATTGTTGTTTGCCTTATTTTAATTTCAATCTATTTTAATATATATTTAACAAAACAATACTTCATCCAGTCCAAAAAAAGTGAATTTTTGGAGTGTGATACACCCCTTAAGAATATTACCTTGTGTTTTTCAAACTTTTCTTAAAATTAGAAATAGTCAACGTTGGAATTTGAAAAAACTTATTAGCAGAAAGGGTGACTTTAAGAAAATTAATTAATAACATCTTTGGGTTTTAAAAAATTATTGTATTTATTTTGGACCGAAGAAAGAGTTCTAGAAATTCATTTATTTTTTACCAGAGGGAATACTAAAAAAAAAAAAAATACTTTCCGATGATTTTGTTGTTGTAGAATTTAGCTTCTTTCTACTATATTAGAAGAGTGAATTTACAAAGGGACAATCAAGCTCTTTTAGAATTTTGAGAACTACAGAAATTAAGAAAAGGTAAGTCAGCATTAGGGGTGTACATGGATCGGGTTGGTTCGGATTTTTTAAACACCAAACCAAATCAATTGCGTCGGGTTTTAAAATTTATATACCAAACCAAACCAATAAAATTTGGGTTTTCTCGGGTTTTTTGGGTTGTTTGGTTTTCTCGGGTTTTTCAGGGTTTTTTTCGGAATAGTCTTGATACAAAACATATAACTTTTACTTTAAATATTTCTTTAGTCCTAGTAAGCTACAACTATATAATTAAGGTGTTTCTTAAGAAAATAACACAAAATGTGAGAAGAGTGATGACATTGTATTAAAATATTCAACAAAAGCTAATATAATCGGTTAACATAAATATTGCTAATTAACAAGCCATAAAAGAAAATGACCATAATCTAAAAATACCAAGTCATGCTAAAATAAGTATTACTTACATGACAAAGAAAAAAACTTAAGTTATGTATTTTTACTCTGTAAATCAATTATGCAAAGCTAAAGAATAAATATCCAACATTATTGTCATTCCTAGTGGTAAATTGAATTTCTTTTGTTAGGATTAGTGTTGAGTTGGTTTTGGTTTGGACTTTATTTGAGTTACTAACATCCATAGGATATAAAACTTATTGACATTCAAAATTCTAAGTTCAAGCTTGAATAATATGAAAATAGATAAAAAAATTAAGAAAAAATTTAAGAAATATTTATAAATTACTTTACAAATAAATATTTTTATGTATAAAATGTTTTAAAAATTGAATACATGTAATGTCGGGTTGGTTTGGTTCGGTTCGGTTTGACCTTTTTTAGTTAAAACCAAACCAAACCAATTATGGTCGGGTTTTTTTTCCAACACCAAACCAAGTCAAACCAAACCATTAGTCGGGTTTTTTTCTCGGTTTGACTCGGTTTATCGGTTTGGTGCGGTTTGTCGGTTTACTTTGTACACCTTGCAGTCAGCATCAAATGTATATACACTTAAGAAAGCTTACTGCAAATTCATCTCTAATATCCGATAAAGCTTCTTGGCACTGTTAGTAGGTTGAGTTTATGTTTGGGACAGTCTCCAAGATTTGTCTAATTTTTAGGATTATGGGTACTAACAAGATTAGCATGTAACCAGTCTGTATAAGATAACAAGAACAATGCATCCCAAGAATAATAATCGAATATCAAAAAGTATGATATACCGACACAACAATACTGCTGTCGGACACATGTCGAGCCTATGTGTATCTTACTTCCTGGCTTTTGTTTTTTTTGTACATGCATTCACTTTGCACACCATAAGACACCAAGTCTGGGTACTGCTATGAGCTGCTTCAGGGAGAAATTGTTTCAGTAAAAGGTAAAAGTATGAGCAAGAGAAAGCTAAAGATGGGAATAAAAAATCAAAAGTAAGTCTATTTTCTTAAGAGAAAATATCCAGAATAAAACTAAAACAAAACCACATCTATGATACGTTACTTCAAGAAACTTTGCGACTATAGAGTAAGCAGTTGATCAGAGTCATTGCATTTCATCAGGGCTGACTCTAGCCATAGGCCACTAAGGCATATGTCGTAGGCCTCCAGTTTTTGGGGCCCCAAAATTTTACCAAGAATAAATTATGTGTTAAATTTTCCTTAAAGAAAATTGATTAGTTATAATAAAAAAATATGATATTTTTTATAAATTTATATTATTTTATTGTCTTTAACATTTTTTCAAATAAAAGAAATCAGGAAAATGTTATTTTCTCTAATAATTTACAGTAATACTCTATCAAAAATAAGAGTCAATAGTCAAAATGTATTGAACAAAGTGAAATACAAATTCTTTTTGGTTTTTCTTAAGTTTTCAAGCATTGCAGTAAGCATGTTAAAAAGTTATCAACTTCTTGGATCAGATTTTATTGCTCTAATTCCATCATTTTAATCTAAAATATGTAAACTTATTGCTTATAGAATTATGTTAACAGCTCATGTAATAATTGTCTAAGTGGAAGAATGTTTTCAACATTGAAATTGATAAAATCTTACATAATTAACAATTCAAAGTAAAAATTATTTGAAGAAATCAATTATAAAAAAATTATTAAGTAATAATTTTGCAACTAAAATGATGCACTGCCGCTTGTTCAACAAGGGTTGAGCTGTCAAAGGAAATTCAAATATAGCTTATGTTTCTCACATACGAAGACCCAATCCTCCTCATTTCGGCAATCATATCTTAAAGATCCACATATCAACAAAATTCTGCAAAGAAAATATGTAATTAGTTACCAAATGCAATTTGCAACATGAACATTTAGGATTCAAGGAATATCATTTAAACTACTTCATGAATAAGTCGTCCTTGTCAAGGCCGGCTTTAGGGTAAAGCCCCTAAAGCTTGTGCTTTAGGCCCCCAAATTTTGGGGGGCCCCATTTTTTTTTCCCAATAATAAGCTAAATGGTTAATTATTTTGGAAAGTAATGAGTATACCTTTAAGTAGAAAAATAATTTTTTATATACAAATAATTTTTGGATGTGTGACTAATTGAAGTGACAATGTGAATAAAAAATTGAGAAATATGAATCACTCTTTCAAATCTTTTACGTGTAAAAATTTGGTGAATATGAATTACTGCCAAATCTTTTTTGTGTGAATAAAAAATATGACAAGTGAAATTATTTTATATTTTTACATTATTCACTCTCTATTTGTTAATCAACAGTCTATCTCTCACATAACATTTATGCACTTCTATATTCTCTTTCTTGTCTTTTCCGAGTTCAAGTATGATAAGTTATAGTATTATTTTGTGAAAAAATCATAACTTAAAGAGTTCTATATTGACAAAATATATATAGTGCGGTCTTTTTTATATTTTTTCCTCGCGTTTCAAGCATTCCGAAGAGTTGTTGAAAAATATTTGCCAATCAACTCGTCAATTTTTTGGATCATTCTATTATTCTAATTTTTCAAGTTTTATTTTAATTACATATTTGTTGTTGTTATTTTTGTTATTTTCACTTTATAATTATATTTTATCTTTTGAATGATTTATAATAATTTAAATATGTCAACAATATGAATCCGGTTTTTCAAAAAAAAAAAATTCTAAATTTAAACTATAATACAACTCCTAAAAAGGTTGGAGAAATTAATTATAAAAGGTTAAAATAAATTTTCATTCCAAAATGTTAGGAAAATAGATTTCAAATGCTCTAACATTTAATCGTTTTAAACAAAATCTAAGGCCTCTCGTCAATATTGGCTTTAGGCTACAAATATCCTTGAGCCGCCCCTGGTCCTAGGTAGTGCACGTGGAAAACACGATAAGGCAAAATTTTATTACAAGGATAACATACGACTACATTAGAATAGAAGGTCATACTTTCAACAAAGAAAATAAAGAATTTCTGAAAAAGTAATGAAAATCTAAAATAAATATTTCAATACAAATAATAGCCAGCTCTCTGATCAACCAATGTGAGCTTCTCAATGCATCACCTATTACAAATTTGAACTTCATCCAAGTAAGCTTGAAAATGACTTATTATATGTCCTAGACACAATGCGAAACAAAATTAAAGTATGGCTTTTTAATTTTCAAGTATGAAAAATTAAATGTATCATTGACTTCTAGTCAAACTAAGTGAATCATGCAATCAAAAGATGGAATAAT
Source organism: Lycium ferocissimum (assembly GCF_029784015.1). NCBI lineage: Eukaryota > Viridiplantae > Streptophyta > Magnoliopsida > Solanales > Solanaceae > Lycium > Lycium ferocissimum. The sequence continues at coordinate 35,946,353 of NC_081343.1, read as the reverse complement.
CAATTATATTCCTCACCAATCATGACGAAAGGGCCGGACCGAGCCATTTAAACGTGGGCCACAAGGGGTTGGGTCGGGGCCGGGCCTGACCGTAAGTTAAGGGGCCGGGCTTGGAGAGGAAAAAGGGTGTCCTACCCAAGATAATCCATGGCCTTGTACACTTACACTGTTTCAGTTTAGCTATTGGTATTTCTTCTATATCTAGGCCTTCTGTTAGATTTCCACGAACTCCCATAACTATTATTCTTTCTTTTGATTTAATAAGCTTAAATTCAAGCCATATATATTTGTTTTCATTCGATGTATACCAATAATTATTGGTATGCGTAGTACACTGGACAACCAAAGAATCCCACATGATCACCAAATCTTTGTTCGTCAAGTAATGAAAATCAGTTCCCAAGTCGGGCACTTCTTTAGCCTCTTGCAATACAATAATGTGAGCTGCTTGATTCGCCTACTGAAAGTCTATATCAACCTTTTTCTTGTTGATATTCCACGATACAAATCGTAATCTACTTCCACGTGCTTTTATCGTCATTTTTTATTCTACACTTCATAAAACATAGATTAGAAAATAAAAATAATAATCTATTATCAATATAAACAAAAATTAGTGCCAAAAAGAACAAAACAAAAATGACGTGATATGATTAAATGTCGTAACATCATGTAATCAGAATTTTCATCTCTAGTCGCAGTCTGTGGCAGTAAGAATTATAATCAGGAAAAGAGAATTTATCCAGGCAGCAAAAGCTTCAAAAGGGGTGGCAGATAGGTTAGTACAACTACAACCACAACCACAATTCAATAAGGAGTCAAAGCAGGAAAAAGTAATAGATTTGAGAAGATGAAGAAACATAACCTCATCATACATGCATGCACAAATATATAGAGGCACATAACATAGACCAAAGAAATGAAATGGTAAAAGGTCATTCAAACGTGAAATAACTAACTATTACCTACCAATAAACCATCTATATGGTTGATACAACCTACAAATTTTGAAACCATACTACAAATATTACTCCTAATTTAATCTTATGTCTAAATACTAACTAGTAATGGATCAAGGTGCTCATGACTTTTACAAAAGGGAAAAAGATAAAGCAGATGGTAAAGGAAAGCCAAAAAGATAAACACGATGGGGAAAAAAGAGAAATTAGTAGCATAACAATGGTACTAAAAGAAAGCCAAAAAAGATCAAGTGATGTTTTACTCGTAGCTAGTGATGACACTGAACAAGGATCAGCGTACTTCGAATGCTGCTAACTACTGGCGGATTTTTTTTTTTTTTTCTTTTTTTGATGAACAAGTGTGTGTGTTAAAACTTGGGAAATGGGGAGTTGCACTGAGGTTTTTAAAGGGAGTAAGGGATTTTGGTACGGTCCTACTTCGAATGCTGTTAACTACTGGCGGAGGTTTTTTTTTTTTTTTTTTTTTTTTTTTTTTTTGTTAAATGAACAAGTGTGTGTAAAAACTTGGGAAATGGGGAGTTGCACCGAGGTTTTTAAAGGGAAGAAGTGTGAGTAAGGCTATCAAGTGGGCCGGGCCGAGCCATTTAAACGTGGGCCACAAGGGGCTGGGTCGAGGCAAGGCCGGGTCGTAAGTTAAGGGGTCGGGCTTGGAGAGGGAAAAGGGTGTTCGGCCCAGCCCTACCCGGATAGGAGCTACACATCTGGCTAACCGGGCCGGGCCGAGTTATAGTTTGTGGGCCGGGCCTTTTTTTTTTTTTTTTTTTTTTTTTTTTTTTTTTTTTTTTTTTTTAAGAGTTCTAATACAAAAATAGACATCTACATTTACTACTAATAATAAAATTAACATTTACAACTAATGATAAAATTGCTAAATTAAAAAAAAGTTTAGTCGTCGTCAAATTCAAAAAGCTATCCGTTGTAAATTTAAAAAACTAGTCGTTGCTAATTTTATTTGAACTCCTAAATTTATGAATAACTGCACTTTGGTCATATTTTCAAACTGTAAATACCCCTCCATTCTTATTCATTTTCACACAATTCTTCCACAATTCTCTCTTTATCTAAATTTGCTATTCAACTAGTGTACATTACTTCACCTCCACCTTCTCCTCGAGTTCGAAGATCAACTTCAAGTATGGTGTGGATGCATTTTGAGCGAGTAAATGAGGAACATGTTAAATGTCAATATTGTGGTGACATATATCTCCACAAGTCCGAAGCGTCGGGTATTAGCCTATTAGGGGGGGGGGGGGGGGTTGGAGGGTTGTACCGGTGTGTTGTGTAGACACTTGTGAAAATGCACGAAATTGAACTTTGAAGTTTATCTCCTCTTTGAATTTGTCCATCGATGTTAGCCGTTTAATTTGTATGTTTTGAACTTTTGATTTGCAATATTTCACCGTTCAAGTTTGTATGTTTTGAATTTGAAATGTTATCAATTTAAGTTTTAAGTTTTATTTTAAATTATTTATGTAGATGTTGATATGTCTTTGTTTGGGACACGAAGTTTAAGAAAGAAGAGAAGACTTTCAAACTTGTGGTGTTCAATGAGTCACATATATTTTGTGTAGCTATAAATCATTGCATAAAGGTAAATTGTTTCTAAATATAGAAAGGGGTCATTCTTTTTATCATGGACTAATAAAGAAATAGGTTCACGTAAATTGAAACGGAGGGAGTATTATATTTGATATAATCTACGTATTCACAGTATCTATGACATGCTAATGAAATTTTACTTTTATATAAAACTATCACAATCTAATATATACTATATATTGAAAATGTATCAAAGGTATATTTGTTGAGAAAACAAGATTGTCTAGCTTTAAAATACAATTTTAAAGAAAACTAAAGTGCTCCGTAAAAAGAGACTCCTAATTTATTGGGATACAATGTTTTTAAAATAATTATTATTAGTAATAAATGTAGTACTTATCTTTTTCTTTTTTCTTTTTTTAATTTGAAGTGGGCCGGGCCGGTGCCCCGGTGGGCCATCACCCGGGCTACTGGTGGGCCGGGCTAGGGGGCTGTCCACCTTGTCCACCCATCATCCTAATAAATCCCACCTAGCCCCACCCCTTACACCTCTTGGTGGGTGCAGGCGGCCGGAGTTTCTGGGCTGGGTTCGGCTGGCCGCCCAGCAACGAGGCTTAAGTGTGCGGAGTAAGGGATTTTGGTAAGGTCCTTTTTTTTCAAACAAAAAAATCCACCATTTAATGATATTTGTGTGGTTATAACTCATCTTGTTAAGCGTAAAAAGTAAGTTTTAAAGTTAAATTGTTGTCAAATAAAAAAATGTATCATTCTTTTTGAGACAGACTAAAAAGGAAAGCGTATCACATAAATTGGGACACAGGGAGTAGTAATACTTTTTTTTTTCTCCTTTCTATAATGGTGCACCCATATTTTAGAAACCTAGATCCCCTTCTGATGGTAGAATCTAGGATATGGCCTTTTGGCTATGGGTATAACCGTATAAGATCAATCCACAATTTTCGACAAAATATTGATGTATATGTAAAAAAATTATGAAAATCTCATCAATTATTAGATCTAAGCTCATAATCTTAACAATATAATATAATAAATTCAGTTCTAGTTTTTTTAAAAGTTAAACTAATTGAATTTAGTTTTTTTTATATGCATCAGAAATAAATGATCCCAAACTCGTCTCAATAGGGTTGCATTCATTTTCTTATGAGATTTTTTAACACAAAAATAAAAATCTTGTCTCACTACAAGAAAAAAGATATTTAGCGATAGATTTTTTTTTTTTGGTTGCCATAGGTTGATTATTGTTGAAAAAAGTACTTTTGACAAAAAAAAAAAAAAAAAAAAAGTGGTTGCATAAACTTTTCCCAACCGCTGTTATTGCAACGACGTGCAACAATTTTTTTTTTATTGCCAAAAGTACTTTTTGCAATAATAATCAATATTATGGCAACAAAATTAAATTGTTTGGCAACAAAAAAGTTCATTTTCCCACAATAAAACCAAGTTGTTGCCAAATATTAAATTTTTTATTGCCATTTCTATATTTTCTTGTGGTGGATCTTTCTTAAGCAACCTACACTTGAAATCTTTTAACACAAAAATAGAAATTAAACGTCCCAATCAGTGTTTATGTGTTGCAGTAGTTCTCTTTTCTATTGCTTTCAATTTGATATCGAAGAGCATGGTGCTACTGTTTTTTGGGAAGCTACATTTAAGTTATTTTATTCATATCAATGTGTTAAAACATTTATGTGTGCAGTATCTCCATGGCTTGTAGTATATATATATATATATCATAGCCGAGGCAAATAGTATACCCACCTAGGTATGGTCCATATATATCAATCGCATTATATTGAAATTCTATATTGTAGTAAATCAACATGAAGTTTCCAACAGTGTTGTATATGGACCATACCCAGGTGGGTATACTATTTGCCTCTGCCATTCCATGAGTTTCTTCCTTTTTGCATATGGCATCGCCACTCCCTTTGGCGTGGGTGACTTATCATGAAAAGCGGGACCTGAGTGGGAGCCGATCGACATTGTGAGAGTGACATTAGGAAAACCTAGGATTGTGTGGGGGATCTTGGTTGTTCAGCCATTTGCAGTCTCAGCATCCTTATTTCTTCGGATGCCCCTGGCACTTGTTAAACCAACTGAACCTGACTCTCTTGGTTACCCAATTCAGTCTCTACATCATGTGTCATTGCTTGCTTTTCTATTGATCTCATATTGTATGACTGAGTTGCCAGTTTAACCACAAACCAATCACCTATTAGCTAACCAGATTACGACGACAACAAACATGTTAGGATTCGGCCTTTCACAGATCACACAATCACATGTTTGAAACTTGTGGTTGTTGACACCCAATTTTGTCCCTCCTTTATTTCAATTTATTTCCTGGAGCTTTTTAAATTTATTAACAATCTAAATATTTTATTTTCACCACTATTTTTTATTTTGCTATTATTAATATCATTACTTTCATTTTTGCTATTTTCACTATCAACATTACGAGCATTACTTTATCATAACTTCTAATAGCTCATCATCGTTTCATTTTCGGATTTTGTACTCGTTAAATTAATTATACTTTATTAAATCTTTACTTTCTATATACTAATTATTAATTGTCTTCATTGTACTAGTTGTTAAATTAGAAACCCAAAAGGAATTAAGTTGAAGGAGAAAAGGCCACAAAATTTCAGCCAAATCAAGCCCATTATCCCACTTAACGGACCAGCCCAACAACACTTTACCCGATCCGATTCAGCCCATACCCGTTAACCACCCGTCCGGCCCATTTCATAGAACTTAGGCATCAATCATCTACCCTAATTAAAAAAAAAAATAAAAAAAATGCAGCTCTCCTTTCTCTCTCCCTTCCCTTCCTCTCTCTTCACGCTCCATTCCCATTTCCAGCAAAAGATCAGTCCCTTTTAGCCATGAACAGATTTGTCGACTACATTTTCATACCAAAATTGGTCTTTCTTTCTGTTTACCTGCATGCGTCTGGCGTTGAAAGGGAAAAGCCTTCCCATTTTTTTTTTGCTTCAAGACGCGGGCAATCTTCAAGACCAGAGGAAAATCGGTCCGTTTTGGGCAAAAAGTTGAAGCAAATCACGTGAAATGGACTCCAACGTTCAGATTAGGAGGAGCTTTGACTCGATTTCAAATTTTCAGTTTCAAATCCCCACCCGTGACACCCTTTTACATCTTGGAGTTTGAAATTTGAAAATCGAAACCCTAGCACTGATCTGTTATAAATACAACTTGAAATCGGGGGAAAAGGGAGGTTCTTTTTTGGGAAAGCAATTCCAATTCTCTGAAAATACAAAAAAAACAGTCTCATTTTGTTATTTGACATCAACTTTAAAATACCAAACATTTTTTTACTCTCTTTCATTCTATTACTGTTTTGGAATCCGAGCATACGCAAGCTCGGAGATACTAACAGTCGAGCGTGGATTCGCGGCCCTCGACGCCCCGTTCACTGTACCACAAAAGGTAATTTCTTCCTCGTCTTAGTTTATTTTCACTCTAGTAGTTTAGTTTGCTCATGAGTTTTGTGTGAATTGATTTAGCAGTAATTTCATTAATTTAGGCAGTATACTATGCTAGTGTAATCGAAGGGGTTTCGCGGGTAATTAAGTAGTGATTATGCATGTTCTTTATGTCATTTGGTCGGACAAGTCGATTAGTATAATGTTCGTAATAAGATTTGAATTTTGTTAGCATCTATGAATTTGTACAAGTGCTCTGTTGAAGTCTTACAAAAGTGTTTGAAGTTTTTGTTGACGAAATCTGTCAGTTGTGTGCCGCATTATCTTGTATATGATTCTGTATGCTTGCCTTCATTAAATGTATGTTTGTTTGCTTCTGCTCGTTTCTGTTATGCTAGGAATTGGTGTGTAAATTTTACGGGAATAAGTCAGCCTGGATGTTGTCTGATTTCAGTCTAGTAAACTCTAAAGAATTTCCTATAAGAGAATATGTGAAAAGAGAGTTAGTCTTAGACATCTGTTCAACTTGTTTGGTTTTGGGATGTCCAAATCTGTTAAGGTCCAGTAGAAGTGTTCATCCGGTAATTAAGGAGTTTTTTTTTTTTTTTTTTTTTAAGTAGTCTTCTTTCTTTCCATTTAACTTCTCATGGGCTACTAAAAGAAAGCAGGGGAATATCGCATGACAGTTTAAAGAAAGGTAGTAGCCACTATTGCTATATGCTTATATTTACAATTTAAAATATGACTTGAGAATTTTCAGGTTTACCCTGTTAGTTTAAGAAATAGAATATAGTTAAGTTAAGACACTTTATTCTAGTGAGGGAACCCTGTTCTAGTTAGGTGTTTTCCTTTTCGAGTTGGTATGATTCGAAATAACTAGTTTATGAAGAAATGTGTTTTCCTCCCAACTGATTATGTTTATTTGCTTAAACGCATTTCATGTCTTGCTGTGAAGATTTAGGCTTGTTAGTTTAATACCTAATAGCATTATTGTAACGTGACTTTGGGATATCCGTTCCCCTGTTAGAAGAAGTACATCTCTAATTAAATTTATACGGTGTGGGATGTTAGCTATAAATATATAACGAGTATAACTGTGACATTTCGTGACGATTTCAAGATGATTGGCAAAGTGAGAACATTCAGTTTTCCCTGCCTCATTAGATAAGTTACTGGTTGTGTTTAGAAATCGAGGAAGTTGATACTGAAATTGCTTCTCTTTTTGATCGCTGGGTCTGCCAGGTCCGAGACATGGGTCTGTATTGATAGTTAGTTGTTAAAGGATCATATTTAATTCTTTTTCTTACTTGATGTACTTAGAAATCTTTTATAAAGAATGACATCTTTTATTAAAAGTAAAAGTGATTTCCAAAAGGACATAGAATATGTGATCACTCATTTGTCATGTGTGGGAAATCAAACTGATTATTCTCGTCTGAGTCATCTGGGCAGTGTCCTCTTTAGGCTTACATGTGGCTGTGAATTGAATGATCATGTTGTTTACTTCGTTTACTAGCTTTTTGGTGTTATAAAAGGTTCATATCACTATCCTAACTCTTCACCACTTTTTTTTGTTTGCATGAATACTGGAGCCGAAGAGTTCACTTTGGAACTCGACGTCGCCGCAAGCCTTAGAGCGCGCATCTGCATTTCCCTCCATGCTTCTCGCCCCCTCAAATACATATCAACATAAATGAAAAGCGGGGAAATTGGCGAACATTCTGCCACAATCTCCTTTCATCTCTCTAACATGAAGTGTTATGCTTGTTGCTTCTTTTCAGTTATCTAAGCATGAATGTTTATTGTTTATTGTTGGAGTTCGTCCTTTTATAACTCTAGGCTTTTGTGCAGGTTTGTTTTAAGTTGCTGTTATATTCTGAAGGTGTCACCTAGGGCTGTTATTCATTTAAACTTGCTAGCATTTGATAGATAAGCCCATCACATGAGTTAAGTGAGTTAAGTGAAAATCTGATGATTTCTTAAACCTTAGTTTTCCTAACAGACAAAACGTCATTGAGTTGGGCCAAACTATTTCGATATTTAGCCACTAATTTACTTAAAAAAGAAAATCAGTCATTTCCACTCCAAACACTTTTAAGAACGGCTTTCATGAATTTTATTCATTGTCCCAATTAAAGAGACGTAAATGTTTTCTCTAAAATTAACAAAGTGCTGCCCCTTGTCATTTCAGTGCTTGAACAAAGAAAAATCATTTTTATTACTAGCCTAATTAGTCGTAAGTTCGGTCAGTTAACCATTATTAATGGATCTTAAAGGGTGCCTAATACCTTCCCTTTAAGTTAGTAGAACCCTTACCTAGAATCTTGATTTCGTAGACTTTAAAATAAAATCAACTTTAGATAATTACTTTAATAACCTTAGGTGCCCTAATTCACCCTAAATAATTAGGTGGCGACTCCCTTAACTGTAATTAACCCCGGAATTACCCGAATGTTGTAAACCATTTTGACTCCGGTTAAAATGGGGTATAACAGTAGTCTTAAAAATACTATTACATTTATGTAGCTAAAAAAGGCTTCTCATTAAGGGTAAAATGGTAAGTAATAGTTGAATTGTGTCTAAATATTAAAATATGCCATTCTTTGTTTAATTAACTAATAAAGAACAATATCACATAAATCAAAGCAGATGTAACATATATATGTTTCAGAAAATAATTTTCAATTGCAACTTATAAAGTCGTAAACAAGGAGCACTTTACCAGAAAAAAAAAATTCAAGAAAATATTTTTAGAATTTTTTTTTTCACGAAAATGACTTTCGTCATAAGACATTGCAAAATTTTTGCTTGATTTCTCTCGTATTTCAACTAGACACCACTCTTTCTAAAATGTAGGTGTACTAGAAATTCGGAATCTAGAACTTTCTATGTATTCACTTAACACCAAGTATTTTGTACTTCTACGTATGGTATATTGAAGAGTGATTGAATACCGCGTCATATGTCTATCGTCAGTCAATTGGTCAACGTGAGCAATCCTTGAAATGCGGGTAAATTGACATTGAACTAACCTCTGTCTTTTACTCAGTTTCTAAGCCTCCTTAAATACGATAAAAACTTACCAGCACCTCTCTTAAATACCTCCCATTCAAACAAAAGGCAAGAAGGAAAAACCTTGAAAAATATTAGTATACGATATCGAAGAGGAAGAATAATAGCCTTGACAGGATCTAAACCTTTCGAGGAGATTCATAAAAAGTTTTTGTCCTAGTTGTTGGTTTCCAGATTAAAACGTAAAGTCCATTTTTCTTTTTTTGAGAATGGAATGGTCCCCAAAATGTGCTGCCAATGCATACCTTGGCACCCTCAAATTGGTATGTTCCCCTCTTTTTTTTTTTTTTTTTCCCCCATCTCATGTAGCATCAAATTGAATTTGATTAATTTAATTTATAGTAAAAAGATTTTTGAACAAAACGTACGATACAATTCTGTTTGTCAGCGCAATTAATCAAAAGGACAACAATAAGTATCCGAAAAAACCTTATGAGGAGTTGTAGGAAATCTAAATAGTTGTTTGAACAACGAGTTAAATGTACGTACATGCCATTAGTGCCTACATTCATGATATGCAATTGTTTAATCTTTATGAAGAAAATTTACTGATATGCAAAAGTCTTCTTTTACGTATTTTTAGTCTCTTTCCACCTCCCCTTTAGTCTCTTTGCACCTAATGCCATTAGCGGTATATGTTTCGTACTTTTCCCACTAATTATCCTTAATCAAATACTTAGTATGTATTTAAAATAGTTTCGTGGTTATGTAAAAGTTTATTTATCTAAATATGGATAAATTTGAAAAAAAAAATTATATCTTCTTAATCAAGTAAAATATCCTTTATATTGAACTAAATAAAAAAGCTAAAAAAATTGTCATATAATAAGAACTGGAGGAAGTATTATTGTGCATAACTTAAGTCTTTGCTAAAATGACTGATACTATGTTTACACCAAAAAGGAAAATATTCCATCTTCCTAAATTTATTGGCCAGCTGGACTAAAGAGGCTTGTATGGTGTATAGTTTGTAATCTTTCACAAATATGGTAACTGTTCTTTCATTAAAAGAAATGTCTTTTCGAGTTTGAACTTACTAAATTGGGAGTCCTGCATTCATAAATGAACTTGTTTCATTAGACTGCAAGCTGAGTAAACTTAAAAATAGTGACTGAAACTCTGAAAGTCTGATACCTCATTAATGTCGAAAATAATAGAAGTATGACCACTTTTTAATTATTCTACCTTTTTTTTTTCCTGGTGTACCAAAAGAATTAAAAAAAGGGACTAGATCACTCAACCCTATTACTTTTCTGAGAAACAATTAAAGAAATTACTGGATCTAATAATCCACTACGAAAAGTAATTTTTTTGTTGTATATTTTGTCCAATTCAAGAGGGGTGATTCTTTCGACAAAAATGGGATAAAGTTGAGCAAAAAATTTCAATTCAACGTAAAATCATGAAGAAGTGGTATCTCTTTAAATTATATTCATCATCCGGTGGTAGAGACAGAGGGGTTTAAGGTCGTTGAAAAACTCTATTATGTAAATAGAACAAATCTATACTATATTAAAAGCACGAAGGGCCTTAGAAATGTTGATTGAACTTTTTGCCCTTCATTAAAAGGCTCTACAATAGACAAAACTGTCGTTTAATATTTTTCCTCAAATTATTATTTAATTATATTTATAATATTTCACCTATTTTATTTTTGAAAAGGTAAAAAAAAATCCACCGCTATTTTTGGAGTCTTAGTTAAAGTCCTAGTATTTAAGACCTCTATAATGGTTGGCTTTTTTGGTAATCCACGGTGACTTGATATTTATTCCAAACTATACCTAAACACGTTATATAACAAATCAGAAATTAACTTATACGGATACTAAACAAACCAAACATACGCGGATGGTCAAATCAAAGACAAAATAACTTACATATATGGAGTTCATTTGTATGAGGTAAAAATTTACTTAATACTAAAATTCAAAATGTGAAGACTTCCTACTAGGGGTGGGCATTCGGGCCATCGGATTGGATATGAAATTTTCGGTTTGGATATTCAGTTTTCGGATTGAAGAAATTACAATTCAAATCCAATCCGAATAAGTTCGAATTGGATTGGATAATTTAAGTTTGGTTTCAGATTATTCAGTTTGGATATTTCAGATTTTCAGATTTGACTCTTAAGACTTGAGGCAAACTTATTAGGAACGAAATTCATGTGTTAGTTCCATAGAGGTAAATCCTCAGTAAAAAAAGCCTTCCAATTCAAATTAGGATTAACAAATCCAAGTCATGTCCAACATAGTAAATTCATACCAAATAAAAGCATTATGGAAAAGTGAAAATGACCAAAATAAAATCTGAGTAGTCATCTGGAAAAATAACAAAGAACTCTGTCGTGGGTGACACTAACGTGAGACTTTTGAGACTTGAGAAGTAAGAAAACCCTATATTATATTTGATTTAGTAGAGAATTGTATATTAGACTTAATAGTTTAATAGGTATAGCCTTAGGTACTAATCTATTGGACCTTTAGAAACTATACTTATTAGTACTGGGCACATATGATATAGGCAGGTCTAGATATAAGGTATATAAATTTCGGATTTTCGGATATCCAAAAATCCGTAGTACTAAATCCATATCCAATCCAAAATCCATAAATTTTAAAAACAAAATCCGTAGTCCAATCCATAATCCAAATATCCAAACCAAATATTTAAAAATTTCGGATTTCGGTTTGAATTTCGGATTGGCCCAAACCGTGCCCACCCCTACTTCCTACCTATTTCAATAAGGAAAAATTTAATAATCAAAATTTTAATTGATTTCAAAGTCTTAAATATTTCAGTCAATTAAAATAATATATAATAGAACTTTCAAATGGACTACAATCTTGTTCACTCCTAATTATGGTAAATCATGCCTCTAAAAAGAGATCTAATTTGCATTGGATTCTAAGTGATGGAGGTTTATCTATATGCCCTTTATAAAAAGTTGAATAGGCTTTACTTTGTGATCGAAGAATTGTATTTTGATGGCATACGGCCATACACTTCTGCTAACAATATTGACGAGCTTTTACAACTTCTTTTTTTTCTTTTTCTTTTTTCAAATGTCTCAAGTCATTCATTTTTCTTCTAATATTGATATGATTGTATATTTATCTAAATTTATTTATTTTCTAATGTTGTGATTTTTGTTTATGCTACAGAGCATTCATCACTGTATGATTAATTGAAAGTTGTGACTAATCCTCGACGTCATGATTGGTGAGTAATATAATTGATTATTCCATCTTTTGATTGTGTGATTCACTTAGCTCGATTAGAAGTCACTGATACATTTAATTTTTCATACTTGAAAATTAAAAAGCCATACTTTTTTTTTTTCACGTTGTGTCTAGGACATATAATAAGTCTAAAATATATTAATTTGATTTTCAAAATAAGTGTAAAATATATTCATTGATTTTCAAAATTGAATCCAAAGAAGATATCTTTAAATTGTTTGTCGTACGTAAAGATATATACTTCACATGAATTATTTTCATGTAGTATAATAACATCTATCGAAAAGATGAAGTACACATCAAAAAGTGATTGCCTCCAATCACTTATTTTTTCGTAATGTAGAATATTTCGTAATAAAATATGCTAATTTTAAATACCTTGCGTATTTTCCTTATTTAAATTCTATCATCAGTGGAGTTTGAAATTTTGACTTGTACGCTTCCACTTTATTGTCTCACAAAAAAGAGCCCCACACAACTAATGTCTAGTTGTGCAAGGCACATTTTAAAATTTCCCCATGGTTCCTCCTTAATACTCGTACTACATCAATTAAACACACATTACTCTTTGAATCCTCAATGAATTCGTACATATGATCTTTAAATAGATCACGGTTAATAATTTAAAGGGCATAAAATAGATCACGGCCAAGAAGTTTTTTTCTTGATTCTCAAAATTCAAATTGTATCACATAAATTGAATGGAGAAATTATTAATTAGTACATATTTTCATTATAATAATTAATTTTCTAATTAATATATTGAGTTAATTTAGTGTAAATATGCAGATAAATGTTTATAGCCTGTTTGGCTAAGCTTTTAAAATTAAGTTATTTTAAAAAGTACTTTTTTTAAAAGTACTTTTGGCGAAAAAACAGTTTGTGTTTGGCCAATTAATTTAAAAAGCATTTTTGAGCAGCAATTAGTGTTTGACCAAACTTTTAAAAAGTGCTTCTAAGTGTATTTTTCTCAAAAGTACTTTTTAAAAAAGTGTTTTTGGGCAAAAACTATTTTTTTTAACTACTGAAAACCTACTTCTGCTACTCCCTAGAATCACTTATTTTCTCTCAAAAGCTTGGCCAAATACCTCACTTTTTTTTTTAAAAAAAAATAAGTACTTATTGAAAAAATTAGTACTTTTGGGGGGAAAAATAAGCTTGACCAAACAAGCTATTACTCATGTGACCCCTTAGAGAACGTACTTTTCTAGAAAAATACGAGAGTCCTTTAATTAGGATTAGTTAGGATGATAAGAGCAATAGGTAAACACATATCCCCATTGAGTGTTTAAACTAAATCAATATATTTTATTATAATTAAGTGAATCAGGTTTGATTTACTTGATTAATGATCAAACTTGAACCTTTGGTGAAGATGAAGTACAGATTTGTCCCAATATATCACAACCCAAAACCTCATAACCATATGACCTTTAGTAGGGCTTAACTTGCACCATAATATGACATTATAATGTCAAGATGCAAATTCAACTTATTATGTGGAGTCTATATTATGTGTAATTCAAAGGCCGATTTATTGTAATTAATTTTCTATATCTTCGTTCTACTGAGGGATTATCTTTTAGGTTATTCACCAATGGTCCTTGGTAATATATGATGTGCTATGCTACTGTCTAAATAAGTGTCAATGTCCTTTATATAGGAAGAAAATGGCAATCTCTTGCATAGAGATGCTGATGAAAGTTAGGATTAAGCTTTTTGACTAATATTTAAATCTAAATTAAATGATTTATATGAAAATGGCAATCTCTTGCAATAATTCATTGTAGTACTTCTCTGATTCTTTCAATTTAATTGTCTCTACAGATTTCAACAGATCCTCTTGCAGCATCTTTATGTAAAGCATTTCCCTTTGCCGCTCTTGTCAAATAAAAGCTTATCTATTCATCCTATATTATACTTTGTTTAGTTTGATATTTAGGGCAAATAATATGCAGAGCGTCAAAGACATGCACGTTCATTTAACTCATTGTTCAAACAACTATTTACCCCGTTTGGCCATAAGAATTACTCACTTTATTCCGGAATTTTTTTTCACTTTTTTCCGAAATCAGCGTTTGGCCATGAGAATTCCGAATGAAGTTGTATTCCGGAATACCAAAAACTCAAAAAACTTGTTTTTCAAATTTTTTTCACTTTCTCCACTTTTCTACAACTACATTTCACCAAAAACTACAATTTCAAAAACTATGGCCAAACACAACACTGAAAGTTCTAGATTTCGAATTTCTAGTAAACCTACATTTTAGAAAGAGTGGTGTCTAGTTGAAATACGAGAGAAATCAAGAAATTTTTTTGCAATATCTTATGACGAAAGTCATGTTCGTGAAAAATGTTTTTTGTAAAAATATTTTCTTGAAAAATATTTTTTCTGGTAAAGTGCTCCTTGTTTACGAATTAAAAGTTGCAATTGAAAATTATTTTCTGAAACATATATATGCTACATCTGTTTTGATTTATGTGATATTGTTTCTTTATTAATTAATTAAACAAAGAATGGCATATTTTAATAGTTAGCACAATCTAACTTATTACTTGCCATTTTACCCTTAATGAGAAGCCTTTTGTAGCTACATAAATGTAATGGCATTTTTAAGACCATAAGTTTCAAACGTGTGATTGTGTGATCTGTGAAAGGCCGAATTCTAACACATATTTGTTGTCGTTGTAATCTGGTTAGCTAATGGGTGATTAGTTTGTGGTTAAACTGGCAACTCATCCGTACAATATGAGATCAATAGAAAAGCAAGGAATGACACATGGCGTAGAGGCCGAATTGGATAACAAAGAGAGTCAGGTTCAGTTGGTTTAACAAGTGCCAGAGGCATTCGAAGAAATAAGGATGCTGAGATTGCAAATGGCTGAACAACCAAGATCTCCCCACACAATCCTAGGTTTTCCTAATGTCACTCTGACTATGTTGATCAGCTCCCACTCAGGTCCCGCTTTTCATGATAAGTCACCCACGCTAAAGAGAGTGGCGATGCCATATGCAAAAAGGAAGAAACCTGGGGCAATTAATTATAGGGACAAAAAGGTTTTAAAATTGAGTAGAGGTAACTCAAGTTTTAATTATTGAGCAGAGATGATAAAATTTGATTAGTGATTAAGGGCTTTTGGGCTGCCCCTCCTCCTCCCAACACCCCCCCCCACCCCCCACATTTTTTTTTTGTTTTTTCACCAGCCCCCTCCTCCCACCCCACCCGTGTGACCCAACACCCCACCACCCCTACCCTCCCCAAAAAAATTAATTTTGATTTTCAAAAAAAAGTTTTAAAAAGTTTTTGTTTTGGGTTTTTTCATACCCCCCCCCCCCCCCCCCCCCCCCCCAAAAAAAAATCTTGAAAAGAAGTTTTGAATTTTTCCTTTTTTTTTTTTTTTTTTGTTTCTTAGTCCATCCACCCCAAAAAAAATTAATTTTGTTTTAAAAAAAAGTTTTTGTTTTGTTTTTTTGCACCACCTCCCAAAAAAAAAAAAATATTCTTGAAAAGAAGTTTTGAATTCATTTTTGTTTCTTACTCCACCCCTCCCCCTGTCACGACCCAATTTAGAATCGCACGGGCACCTACCATTCCCACCTCGGTAGGCGAACCCTAAATTCAAATAACACATTTTCCAAGTACTTCAATATATGAATATTAACAGTGGAAATCAAATCAATATATTAACCCAAATAGCTTAAGTGATTACAATAGACAAACAAATACAATGACTCGTTCCGATTCCCACGACCTGGTCTAGACTAGTACAGGAGCGACTAAAGTGGATCCGGAGCACAATAATAACTCAAAGACCCAACCCCCATCCCAAAATGAAAGGGACAGAGGCCTTTGAGCTAGGCACTGTGCATTTTCCGAACATTTCAACAAATCCATCACCTGATACACTCTACATCCCCAAAGAGATATAGTAAGAGTAGTATCAGTACAAACAACACGTACTGAGTAAGCATCATAGGCCGACAATGGTTAGAGGCACATACCAGTAAAAGAGTTCACAAATAAGCATGATAAGTAAACTAGATCAATAACGTACCATTATCTACCGCTCGTCATAACATCAAGATTCTTAATTTCCTTAATTCTTCTCTAATAAACACTAGGCAATTCCATACAAGTTTCGCAAGTCAATTATCATTACGCTATTCAATCTTAGTATAGAAGTCAACTCGTCATCATGATAATCATTATTCACCTAATTTTTAGGAAACTAACATATACAACTGTAACAACGAACCAAACAAGGATAATTCAAGATCATGGCCTATGGTTTAACAATTAAGCCCAATCGTGTCAAGTCTCAATATATCCAATCCGGAACCATACAACACAAGCAATCACCAGATTATCACAATATAAGCCATAATGCAATGCCATGCAATGAATGTGTCAATGCAAATGCAATGCAATGCTGTGTACACATGTACTCCGGACGAAAATCTCCACGTCTCGGTAGCACAACCCAGGTGACTCGCAAAGTCAAAGTACTACTCTTCCCGGATCTTTGCCCAACAGACAGACGAGAATTTGGTTCTTTGCCCACGGAGGATTTTCATTAGCACAACCCATGGGGGACCCGTGGAGTCCATGTACCTCACGGCTCCAACACAAACCACGACAACCGCTACCACTCAATCCACGATTCCGGGACAACTATCGGATATCAGACTCTCACGTCACTTTCATCCAAACTGAGCCCAACTCATCACAGTGTTTCCTCTAGTATCATCAACATATCACCAATATATCATGAACGATGAGAATGCATGCAATGTCAATAATCAGATCACTATCACAAGTACTGCGCATGGGTACACCCACAATATCATAGAAAGACTACATAAGCCATATAAAATACTATCCTCATACAAGCATCAACAAGTAAGTTACCACAATATCATGAATAAGATATATCCATAGCCTCTGATAATCAACACGAACTAGTCACATACAATATCACCTCGCTTCTTTTACTGCCTATCAGTATTAACATATGATAATTCCACCTTCTACTTACAAGACATCACTAATACCCAGTCTAGAATCAATTCACAATTTTTTTGGTACATTTTATCCGTTTTAATATCAATTGAGCTTCACCATTTATAGCCTAGAACCAATTAGGCGCATCTTACGGAAATTTCTCATCAAGGGACATAGAAAAGTAAGCACTAACAACTACTTCCAAGTCACATAAAATCCACTAATACTCAAGGCGAACCATTACAAGTGTACCGACCCGGTTGGTCGTTTTAGCACTTTTGAACTCATTTTCGCTAAAATACCCTTTTCGTAGTTTTAAAGGGTATTCTTGACTTGCGGGAATTGGTGGCACGGTGATTTAATTGGCGAGTATTCTTTTTTGAAAAATATTTATTTAATATGTGTGAATAGTTTATTTATAGGAATATGAGTTTCACACGTATGAAGTATAAGTTGGTGAATAATGTAATCGACTAAGTGGGTAATTTTCACCTTTGGCATAGTAGTTGAGTAAAAAGGTTATTTTGGACAATTGATTTAGTTGGTGATTAATGGGCTAAGTCCGCAAGTAATTTAGTACCCTATATTACATGACCCATATATATAAGTAGGGTTTGACATGCCAAAGTATATCAATTAAAAATAAATTAGAGCAAAACCGATGGGACGGCATCAATAGCAAACAATCGAAGGCTTCAGGTAAATAAGCTCTATATTTGGGTGTGCTGATTTCTTAAGTTTCGGTAGGTGGGGTAGTGAGTTATATACCTATACATTAACTTCTAGTATATTATTTTTGGTAGATCGAAATTAAGTCTTATTTTCTTTTTGCACGAACAGTGGTAATTGTTTTGAAAAAGGTGACAAGTCTAGTAATCATTATGGCAAATGTTGATTAAATGTTTGGACGTCTAAAGGAGGACTAATTATTGGGCAATGATGATAAGACAAATGGTTAAATTGTTTCTGCAATTTGCTATGGAATTGAAGTTACAGTTTTGTAACTTAGGCTACAATTATAGGAATTTTCTTTCCACGTATTATCATGATTGCACTTCAATTCTAATACATAGGGTATATGTAATTGAATATTTTGGTATTTAATTATATGAATACTTTCAGAATCATGGTATTTGAATTGTGGAAAGTTAGATTTTTGTCCGAAGTTAAGATAGTCGAGAAATTAAAGGTTTCAAGTCCTAGTCCTAAGAAAGGAGAATTGATGATTTGAGAGTCCATGTATGGATGAAATTGATCAATTTTAAAAATATATGATCCTTAGATAATGGGTGAAATTATTTTTCAATAAAATTCCAATCTTGCCCTTGTGGGCCCAAGGCCACTTTTTGGGGTGTGTTTTTGGGTTTCGAATATAAATATAGCAATATGGGTGTCCTTAGATTCGTATTCTAACGTAAATCGTATATTTTATAGATTTTGATCGTTTAGAGGCTCTACGCAAAGGGAAGACATTAGTTTGATTGTTCGTGGCACCCGCTCGGCATTGAGGTAGGTTACGGTCTACTTTAGTTAGACTCTGATTAGAGAATCGTATGTAGTTGTAGAAAGTGACGGGGATAGCATATAGGCCTTCCGGCATGAAGTGGAGGTGGATTCCAATTAGGTTGGCTCTGTCAGCTGTTATGTGGGCTTGTCGCCATATGTGTTATTTTTACGTGATTATCACTTTTTTGCATCTCTCGTCATATACTAGCTCCCTCATTATATGAAAAGGAATGATAACATTAATATGACTTGTATTTGTTGGTTGTATATTGGTGATATAGTTGAGAATGATATCATGGATGACATGCCTTCCATATTATTCTTGTGATGATAGTGAGCTAAGTGATTGAGAGACTCCGAGGTTTTTTGCCGGAGATTGAGAGTGACAGAGAGACTCCGAGGCCCTTGCCGGAGATTGAGAGTGATTGAAAGCCTCCGAGGTTTCTGTCGGAGAGCACGAGTGGTACATGGACTTCGCGGGTCCCCCATGGGTTATGGCTTTGAGGCACCCCTAGCATGTGTGTACGAGAGTGGAGTGAGAGAGGTGACTTTGTTGCATTGTATTACATTCATTCACTCATACATTTGGTGATCATCTGGTGAATTATATCTCGTCTTGGTTGATTTCATGATTCCTTTACACTTTACTTGTATATTATATGTGACCATACTGTTTGCTCTATGTGCTACTTGTTACTTTCCACTTCTTCATGCGTTATCTAATCATTGTCGGCCTATGATGCTTACCGGTACTAGTGTTGTACTGATACTACTCTTGCTGCACTTTTGTTGAGCGCAGAGTACGATCCAGGCTCTAGTTCTACACCTCGTGGATGATACGCAAGGGTGACGTCTTTTAGTAATTCAGGGTGAGATACTTGGTCCTCTGTGGCCCCTGAAGGACTTCCTCTATTTATTTACCTTTTATATTCAACAGACTATATGTAGCCTTCGGGTATTTTCAGACTTATATTCCGTATTGTGTTAGCGCTCTTGTATCCTTTGACCAGATTTTGGGGTTGTCGTGACATTTCTAGTTATGATAAATATTTAAGACTTGATAAGTTATTCTTATTTAATTTTTTGCTTATTTAACTTGCTATTAGTAATGTGGTTCGCCTACTCGGAGGGATAGTGTAGGTGCCACCACGACTCGCGAATTGGGTCGTGACAAGTTGGTATCAGAGCTTCTAGGTTAATTGGTCTAATGAGTGCAAGAGCAATGTCTAGTAGATTCTTGCGGATGGGTACGTAGACGTCCGTACCCATCCTCGAGAGGCTATAGGACATTTAGGAAACACTCCACTTCTTTTTCTCTTTTCGTGCTAGTTCAATCCGATTGGTATCTGGTTCATTCTTTTCTTGCGAGATTGTTGAGATTGGTATCTTAACCTCGTTCCTATGTTCTCTCACAGATGGTGAGGACGAGATCGACCGCTCGGAGGCCGGGAGCACCGCACACCTGCACACACCGGCACCCGTACACACACACTCGATTCCCGTTGCCGGCGGTGTCCGTGGGCGAGCGGGGGACGTGGCGAGGAGGTGGCGAGGGCGAGAGGCGTGCAGCTATTCCAGATAGGAACTAAGCACCAGCACCTACTCAGGACCCTGACAGAGAGTTGACTCCGGAGCTTGATGACATTCCGGAGGAGGAGATTAGAGGGCGAGGCACGGCCGGGGTCGACCCCTACTCCCCGATTTTTAGGAGAGGCTGTGTTTCGAGTGTTGGGGTACTTTGACAGTTTGGCTCAGGCGGGCATGATTCCAGTTGCTCCAGATGGCTCGCAGACTAGAGTGGGAGGTCATACTCCCGATGCTACGGTTGCTCCAGGATTTCGAACATCGAGGGTATTGCGCCGTGACGGCCGGTGGCTCCCGTATTGATGCTACTCCAGCGCCTGATTTTGCTCTAAGGCCTATGGATGGGCCAGTGTTGACCGATGAGGAGCGAAAATTGTTCGAGGGATTTACCAAAATGTCTCCTCCTTAGTTCTATGGTACTCCCGGGGAAGATGCTTATGAATTTATTGTTAGCTGCTATGAGATGCTTCATAAGTTGGGTGTAGTGGAGTCTCACGGGGTCGATTATGTTTCTTTCCAGTTAGTTGGGGATGCCAAGCAGTGGTGGAGATCGTACATGGAGTGTCGGCCAGTTGGGTCGCTACCTTTGACCTGGACCCAGTTCTACCAGGTGTTCCTGGAGAAGTATGTCCCTCGTACTCTGAGAGACAACAGGAAGGATGAGTTTTCGACATTGGAGCAACGGGGTAGGTCGGTTGCGGAGTATGAGATCAGACTTCTCGCTTTGTCCCGTTATGCGACGGCATTACTTCCCACAGAGGCTGAGAGAGTGATGAGATTTGTGAAGGGTTTGGACCTTCCGCTTCGGCTGGCGACCTTACAGTTGGAGGATTCTGGGGCCTCATTTCAGTTAGTAGTAGAGCATGCCAGGAGGGTTGAGTCAGAGATGGGTCGAGCACATAGTGGGGGTGGCGACAAGAAAGCTCGTAGATTTGACAGTTTCAGAGGTCCTATTAGAGGTGGGGGACACCATGACAGGGTTCGTCATCATCCCTACACCGCCTCATCCAGTCATCACTACGAGGGCTTTAGCGAAGGTGGTTCTTCGAGGTTATAGCGGGCACGATTAAAGCGGACTTCTTGAGGTTCTTACTCTCGACCTTCAGATCGTGGAGGGTATTCTGGTTCTTCTATGACAGTTCAGCAGCCTATGGCCAGAGGAGCATGTTTTGAGTGTGGTGAGACAGGGCATTACGCGAGAGAGTGTCCTAGATCCAGGCAGGGTTCCAGAGTTCAGACATCTAGGCCTCCAGCACTGCCAGCTAGAGGAGGAGGATATTCTAGTAGAGGGGGTTCGCAGTCGGGCAGGGGTGGCCATCAGCCTAGCAGAGGTGGTCATCAGTCTGGTAGGGGCAGCGCTCAGTCAGTGAGAGGAGGATCTCAGGCAGTCCGTGGTGGTCGTGGAGGTACACAGTCCGAGGGTGGACGTGCCCATTTCTATGCTTTTTCGGGTAGACCAGAGGCCGAGGCCTCTGATGCGATTATCACAGGTATTATTTTGGTTTGTCACCGATCGACTTCTGTCTTATTTGATCCAGGTTCTACTTTCTCTTATGTGTCCACTTACTTCTCTACGAGTCTAGATATGCTTTGTGATATGCTTGATGTACCTATTCACGTCTCTACTCCTGTCGGAGATTCTGTGATAGTAGATCGGGTCTATAGGTCTTGTGTGGTCACGTTTATGGGGTATGATACTTAGGTAGACTTGGTTATTTTGGATATGGTGGACTTTGATATTATTTTGGGAATGGGCTGGTCATCTCCCTATCATGCTATTTTAGACTGTCACGCCAAGACGATCGTTGGCCATGCCAGGTATTCCGCGGTTAGAGTGGAAGGGTACTCCTAGTCCAGCACCTAAGAAGATCATATCATTTCTTCGGGCAAGGAAGTTAGTAGATAAGGGATGTTTAACATATTTGGCTCATATTCGGGATACTAGTGTGGATACTCCTTCCCTGGAATCGGTGCCAGTTGTTTGTGAGTTCTCAGAGGTTTTCCCCACAGATTTGCCTGGTATGCCGCCTGATCGAGATATTAACTTTTGCATTGACTTGGAGCCAGGCACTCGACCTATTTCTATTCTACCCTATCGGATGGCTCCGGCAGAGTTGAGAGAGTTAAAGGAGCAGTTGCAAGACTTGTTGAGCAAAGGATTTATTAGGCAGATGTTTCTCCGCAGTGCTCTGTTACATTCGTGAAGAAGAAAGATGGTACCATGCGGATGTGTATCGATTACCGGCAATTGAACAAGGTTACAATCAGAAATAAGTATCCAATACCCCGCATTGATGACTTGTTTGACCAGCTACAGGGTGCGTCGATCTTTTCCAAGATTGATTTAAGGTCAGGCTATCATCAGTTGAAGATTCGAGCGGAGGATGTTCCGAAGACCGCTTTCAGGACCCGTTATGGTCATTATGAGTTCTTGGTGATGTCTTTCGGGCTTACTAATGCCCCTGCAGCCTTCATGGATTTGATGAACGGGATCTTCAAGCCTTACTTGGATTCATTTGTGATCGTGTTTATTGATGACATCCTGGTGTACTCTCGGAGTAAGGAAGATCATGAGAAGCATCTGAGGATTGTGCTTGGGCTGTTAAAGGAGAAGAAATTGTATGCTAAGTTTTCCAAGTGTGAGTTCTGGCTCAGTTCCGTAGCATTTTTGGGACATGTTGTGTCCAAGGATGGGATTATGGTTGATCCCAAGAAGATCGAGGCGGTTAGAGATTGGGCCAGGCCTACTTCGGTGACTGAGATTCGGAGCTTCGTGGGCCTTGCGAGTTATTATCGCCGATTTGTGAAGGGGTTTTCATCTATTGCTTCCCATTTGACTAGGTTGACTAAAAAAAATGTGCCTTTCCGGTGGTCCGATGATGTGAGGAGAGCTTTCAAAGGCTCAAGGCTTTATTAACTTCAGCCCCGATTTTGGCTTTACCTGTGGAGGGAAAGGACTTTACTGTTTATTGTGATGCTTCTCGGATTGGCTTGGGTTATGTGCTGATGCAAGAGGTAGAGTGATCGCGTATGCTTCGAGACAGTTGAAGGTTCACGAGAAAAACTACCCCACTCATGATTTAGAGTTGGCTGCAGTAGTCTTCGCTTTGAAGATTTGGAGGCATTACTTGTATGGAGTCCATTGTGAGGTGTTCACGGATCACCGTAGTCTTCAGCATGTGTTTAATCAGCGGGATCTAAATTCGAGGCAACGTAGATGGATGGAGTTGCTTAAGGATTATGATATCACCATTCTTTATCATCCAGGAAAGGCTAATGTGGTAGCTGATGCGTTGAGCCGAAAGGCAGTGAGTATGGGTAGCTTGGCGCGTTTGATTGTGGAAGAGCGTCTTTTAGCTATGGAGGTTCAGTGTTTGGCTAATAGTATGGTAAGACTTGATATTTCAGAACCTAGTAAGGTTCTAGCTTGTGTGGAAGCGAGGTCGTCTCTTTTGGAGCAGATTAAGGCCCAGCAGTTTGAGGATACGAAATTGTGCAAGATTCGGGATAAAGTGATAAGTGGAGAAGCCAAGGAGGCTATTCTTGATAATGAGGGTATTTTGAGGATTAAGGGGTGCATTTGCGTTCCTAGAGTTGGTGATTTGATTCCATTGATCTTGAAAGAGGCTCATAGTTCCAGGTATTCCATTCATCCAGGTGCAACAAAGATGTATCGTGATTTGAGGTAGCACTACTGGTGGGGTAGGATGAAGAGAGACATTGTGGAGTTTGTTGCACAGTATTCGAATTGCCGGCGGGTTAAGTATGAACACCGAGAGACCGAATGGTGTGCTTCGAGAAGATGCCCGTTCAAGTGGAAGTGGGAGAGGATTGCTATGGATTTCGTGGTTGGTCCTCAAGACTTTGGGCCGGTTCGATTCGATTTGGGTTATTGTGGATAGGGACTAAATCCGCACACTTCATTCGGTTCGGATTACTTATAATGCGAAGAGTTGGCGGGATGTACATTCGAGAGATAGTGCGATTACACGGGGTTCCTATTTCCATCATTTACCCCGATGAGCCTGGAGTTAACTTCCCATTTACGGAGGACTTTGCGAAGGAATTGGGAACTCGGTTAGATCTTAGCACCGCGTTCCACCGCGAACGGATGGTCGGTCAGAGAGGACTATTCAGGTGCTTGAGGACATGTTGAGGGCTTGTGTTATTGATTTTGGTGGTCATTGGGACAAATTCTTACC
The DNA here is from genome assembly GCF_029784015.1 of Lycium ferocissimum. Taxonomy (NCBI): domain Eukaryota; kingdom Viridiplantae; phylum Streptophyta; class Magnoliopsida; order Solanales; family Solanaceae; genus Lycium; species Lycium ferocissimum. The sequence goes on along the minus strand of NC_081343.1, from coordinate 35,921,761 downwards.
CTTGACAGAGTTCGCGTACAACAATAGCTACCATTCCAGTATTGATATAGCGCCATTCGAGGTTTATTGGCCCTTTTAAGATTCTTCGTCGTGTTGGCGAGGTGGCTTATGAGTTGGCTTTGCCACCAGGTTTGGCAGGTGTTCATCCGATATTCCATGTTTCCATGTTTGAAGAAGTACCATTCGGACGGGTCTTATATCATTCGGTGGGATTCGGTATTATTAGATCGAGAATCTATCCTTCGAGGAAAAGCGTAGCAATCCTAGATAGGCAAGTGAGAAAGTTAAGGTCCAAGGATATTGCTTCGGTCAAGGTACAGTGGAAGCACCGTCCGATTGAGGAGGCCACTTGGGAGACCGAGGCGGATATGCGGAGTAGATATCCTCAGTTGTTCGACAGTTCAGGTACCCTTTTCTCCATCTTTCCCTTGTCGCTCGAGGACGAGCGATTGTTTGATTAGTATCTGATGTAACGAACCGGTTGGTCGTTTTAGCACTTTTGAACTCATTTTTGCTAAAATACCCTTTTCGTAGTTTTAAAGGGTATTCTTGACTTGCGGGAATTAGTGGCACGGTGATTTAATTGGCGAGTACTTTTTTTTTTTTTTTTGAAAAATATTTATTTAATATGTGTGAATAGTTTATTTATAGGAATATGAGTTTCACACGTATAAAGTATAAGTTGGTGAATAATGTAATCGACTAAGTGGGTAATTTTCACCTTTGGCATAGTAGTTGAGTAAAAAGGTTATTTTGGACAATTGATTTAGTTGGTGATTAATGGGCTAAGTCCGCAAGTAATTTAGTACCCTATATTACATGACCCATATATATAAGTAGGGTTTGACATGCCAAAGTATATCAATTAAAAATAAATTAGAGCAAAACCGATGGGACGGCGTCAATAGCAAACAATTGAAGGCTTCAGGTAAATAAGCTCTATATTTGGGTGTGTTGATTTCTCAAGTTTCGGTAGGTGGGGTAGTGAGTTATATACCTATACATTAACTTCTAGTATATTATTTTTGGTAGATTGAAATTAAATCTTATTTTCTTTTTGCACGAACAGTGGTAATTGTTTTGAAAAAGGTGACAAGTCTAGTAATCATTATGGCAAATGTTGATTAAATGTTTGGACATCTAAAGGAGGACTAATCATTGGGAAATGATGATAAGACAAATGGTTAAATTGTTTACGCAATTTGCTACGGAATTGAAGTTACAGTTTTGTAACTTAGGCTACAATTATAGGAATTTTCTTTCCACGTATTATCATGATTGCACTTCAATTCTAATACATAGGGTATATGTAATTGAATATTTTGGTATTTAATCATATGAATACTTTCAGAATCATGGTATTTGAATTGTGGAAAGTTAGATTTTTGTCCGAAGTTAAGATAGTGGAGAAATTAAAGGTTTCAAGTCCTAGTCCTAAGAAAGGAGAATTAATGATTTGAGAGTCCATGTATGGATGAAATTGATCAATTTTAAAAATATAGAATCCTTAGATAATGGGTGAAATTATTTTTTCAATAAAATTTCAATCTTGCCCTTGTGGGCCTAAGGCCACTTTTTGGGGTGCGTTTTTGGGTTTTGAATATAAATATAGCAATATGGGTGTCCTTAGATTCGTATTCTAACGTAAATCACATATTTTATAGATTTTGATCGTTCAGAGGCTCTACGGAAAGGGAAGACATTAGTTTGATTGTTCGTGGCACCCGCTCGGCATTGAGGTAGGTTACGGTCTACTTTAGTTGACTACGATTAGAGAATCGTATGTAGTTGTAGAAAGTGACGGGGTAGCATATAGGCCTTCGGGCATGAAGTGGAGGTGGATTCCAATTAGGTTGGCTCTGTCGAGTGACATGTGGGCTTGTCGCCATATGTGTTATTTTCTGTGATTATCACCTGTTTGCATCTCTGTCATATACTAGCTCCCTCATTATATGAAAAGGAATGATAACATTAATATGACTTGTATTTGTTGATTGTATATTGGTGATATGGTTGAGAATGATATCATGGATGACATGCCTTCCATATTATTCTTGTGATGATGGTGAGCTAAGTGATTGAGAGACTCAGGAGGTTTTTGCCCGGAGATTGAGAGTGACAGAGAGAGACTCGAGGTCCTTGGGAGATTGAGAGTGATTGAAAGCCTCCGAGGTTTCTGTAGGAGAGCACGAGTGGTACATGGACTTCGCGGGTCCCCCATGGGTCATGGCTTTGAGGCAACGCTTAGCATGTGTGTACGAGAGTGGAGTGAGAGAGGTAGTTGCATTGCATTGCATTCATTCACTCATACATTTGACCGATCATCTAGTGAATTATATACATCCTTGGTTGATTTCATGATTCCTTTACACTTTACTTGTATATTATATGTGACCATACGTTTGCTTTATGTGCTACTTGTTAGTTTCCACTTCTTCATGCGTTATCTAATCATTGTCGGCCTATGATGCTTACCCGGTACTAGTGTTGTACTTAATACTACTCTTCTGCACTTTTGTTGAGTGCGAGTACGATCCGAGCTCCGGTTCTACACCCCGTGGGCGATACGCGAGGGTGACGTCTTTAGTAATTCGGGGTGAGCTACTTGGTCCTCCGTGGCCCCTGAAGGACTTCCTCTATTTATTTCTGTTTTTGTATTCGACAGACTATATGTAGCCTTCGGGTATTTTCAGACTTATATTCCGTACTGTGTTAGCGCTCTTGTACCCTTTGACCAGATTTTGGGGTTGTCGTGACATTTCTAGTTATGATAAGTATTTAAGACTTGATAAGTTATTCTTATTTAATTTTTTGCTTATTTAACTTGCTATTAGTAATGTGATTCGCCTACTCGGAGGGATAGTGTAGGTGCCACCACGACTCGCGAATTGGGTCGTGACAACAAGAGTCCTAGGGAATCTACAAACCACAAGCCTGAACACATATATCACATAATGGTACCATCCTAAGAATCCATCCCAAATCTCCAATTCCTATACATGCATTCTCCGTTTCTTCTAATACATGAATATGTGAATCTAACAAGCAGTCTACCAAAGGAAGCCGTTACCTACCTCGAGGCCGAGCGGGTGCCATGAACATCCGTAGATCTTCAATTCTTTCATCACGTCGTAATCCACATGAAGGAACTTGAAAATAGTTTGAACAAAAATGGGCTGAGTTTTCAATACGCACATATTTCATGTGGGTAAATATGGGTTGGGTGATAAACGGGTTGATTATGAGTTAAACCATATTATACAAGTGCAATATTATTTCAAGTGTAATGTTTATAATTTTTTCTTTTGTAAAATTAAATTAATTTTATCATAGAAATAGAAACTTCAGGGGGGGGATGGGGGAAGGGGGGTCGTGGTGGGGGTGGGAAGAAAAAACTTGCCACTTTGGTAAGAAAAAATTTCTCACTTTTGTCATGTGTGTCTTTCATAATATTCCCACGATTGTCTCATGACATTGCCAAACATAGTCCTCACACTATTACTTCCATCCTGCATAGTGTAGCATCACCCCCGACAACACGTCTGGGTGACAACCCTTGCTTGCAAAGTAAAACCATAGTATTAAAGCGAGACAAAATTTTTACATTTTTTACTAGCGTGAGATTGAAGAGGTTTTAGTGGTGGGTGAA
>NC_081343.1:35869883-35918012 GCF_029784015.1 Lycium ferocissimum | reverse complement strand
AACTTCTAGTATATTATTTTTGGTAGATTGAAATTAAATCTTATTTTCTTTTTGCACGAACAGTGGTAATTGTTTTGAAAAAGGTGACAAGTCTAGTAATCATTATGGCAAATGTTGATTAAATGTTTGGACATCTAAAGGAGGACTAATCATTGGGAAATGATGATAAGACAAATGGTTAAATTGTTTCTGCAATTTGCTACGGAATTGAAGTTACAGTTTTGTAACTTAGGCTACAATTATAGGAATTTTCTTTCCACGTATTATCATGATTGCACTTCAATTCTAATACATAGGGTATATGTAATTGAATATTTTGGTATTTAATCATATGAATACTTTCTTAATCATGGTATTTGAATTGTGGAAAGTTAGATTTTTGTCCTAAGTTAAGATAGTGGAGAAATTAAAGGTTTCAAGTCCTAGTCCTAAGAAAGGAGAATTAATGATTTGAGAGTCCATGTATGGATGAAATTGATCAATTTTAAAAATATAGAATCCTTAGATAATGGGTGAAATTATTTTTCAATAAAATTCCAATCTTGCCCTTGTGGGCCTAAGGCCACTTTTTGGGGTGTGTTTTTGGGTTTTGAATATAAATATAGCAATATGGGTGTCCTTAGATTCGTATTCTAACGTAAATCACATATTTTATAGATTTTGATCGTTCGTAGGCTCTAAAGGGAAGACATTAGTTTGATTGTTCGTGGCACCCGCTTCGGCATTGAGGTAGGTTACGGTCTACTTTAGTTAGACTCGATTAGAGAATCGTATGTAGTTGTAGAAAGTGACGGGGGTAGCATATAGGGCCTTCGGTACGAAGCCGGAGGTGGATTCCAATTAGGTTGGCTCGTCACCGTTATGTGGGCTTGTCGCCATATGTGTTATTTTTGTGATTATCACCTGTTTGCATCTCTGTCATATACTAGCTCCCTCATTATATGAAAAGGAATGATAACATTAATATGACTTGTATTTGTTGATTGTATATTGGTGATATTGTTGAGACTGATATCATGTATGACATGCCTTCCATATTATTCTTGTGATGATGGTGAGCTAAGTGATTGAGAGACTCCGAGGTTTTTGCCGGAGATTGAGAGTGACAGAGAGACTCCGAGGTCCTTGCCGGAGATTGAGAGTGATTGAAAGCCTCCGAGGTTTCGCCGAGAGCACGAGTGGTACATGGACTTCGCGGGTCCCCCATGGGTCATGGCTTTGAGGCACTGCCCTTAGCATGTGTGTACGAGAGTGGAGTGAGAGAGGTGACTGTTGCATTGCATTGCATTCATTCACTCATACATTTGACTGATCATCTAGTGAATTATATCTGTCTTGGTTGATTTCATGATTCCTTTACACTTTACTTGTATATTATATGTGACCATACCTGTTTGCTTTATGTGCTACTTGTTAGTTTCCACTTCTTCATGCGTTATCTAATCATTGTCGGCCTATGATGCTTACCGACTAGTGTTGTACCGATACTACTCTTCCCGCACTTTTGTTGAGTGCAAGAGTACGATCCGGCCCGCTTCTACACCCCGTGGCGATACGCGAGGGTGACGTCTTTTTAGTAATTCGGGAGCTACTTGGTCCTCCGTGGCCCCCGAAGGACTTCTCTATTTATTTCTCGTTTTTGTATTCGACGTACTATATGTAGCCTTCGGTATTTTCGTACTTATATTCCGTATCGTGTTAGCGCTCTTGTACCCTTTGACCGATTTTGGGGTTGTCGTGACATTTCTAGTTATGATAAGTATTTAAGACTTGATAAGTTATTCTTATTTAATTTTTGCTTATTTAACTTGCTATTAGTAACGTGATTCGCCTACTGAGGGATAGTGTAGGTGCCACCACGACTCGCGAATTGGGTCGTGACAACAAGAGTCCTAGGAATCTACAAACCACAAGCCTGAACACATATATCACATAATGGTACCATCCTAAGAATCCATCCCAAATCTCCAATTCCTATACATGCATTCTCCGTTTCTTCTAATACATGAATATGTGAATCTAACCAGAGTCTACCAAAAGGAAGCCGTTACCTACCTCGAGGCCGAGCGGGTGCCATGAACATCCGTAGATCTTCAATTCTTTCATCACGTCGTAATCCACATGAAGGAACTTGAAAATAGTTTGAACAAAAATGGGCTGAGTTTCAATCTGCCCATATTTCATGTGGGTAAATATGGGTTGGGTGATAAACGGGTTGATTATGAGTTAAACCATATTATACAAGTGCAATATTATTTCAAGTGTAATGTTTATAATTTTTTCTTTTGTAAAATTAAATTAATTTTATCATAGAAATAGAAACTTCGGGGGGGGGATGGGGGAAGGGGGTGGGGGTGGGAAGAAAAAACTTGCCACTTTGGTAAGAAAAAATTTCTCACTTTTGTCATGTGTGTCTTTCATAATATTCCCACGATTGTCTCATGACATTGCCAAACATAGTCCTCACACTATTACTTCCATCCTGCATAGTGTAGCATCACCCCCCGACAACACGTCTAGGCTGACGAACCCTTGCTTGCAAAGTAAAACCATAGTATTAAAGCAGACGAAATTTTTACATTTTTACTAGCGTGAGATTGAAGAGGTTTTAGTGGTGGACGAAAGGAGCATAACTGGGGATTTAGAGATAGAGTCCGGAACCAAAATGACCCAATAAAAATCCAAGTGAACAAAATACCCCCCAAAAAAATTTGGTACAACTGCACCTTTAGCGCAGTAAAATAATGCGCTAAAGCACTTAATTGTAACGACACCGTTAAGTGTTTTAGCGCAGTATTTTACTGCACTAAACCATATTTCTCTCTTCCCTATAGCGCAGTAAAATACTGTGCTATAGCAACCAACATAAAACCCGATCGGGTTCCACCACTGGTCCCTCTAGTGGCAAAAAAAAAAAAAAAAAAATTCAAAAACGCCATTGGAGGTGATTTCAAGGTGGTTCCCACTTCATAATACGTCATTTTCTATTAATTTTCGTCGGGAAAGTTTAGATTCTCGGTATATTCAAGTCAAGGAGCAAGATTCTAAGCTCAAATTTTGGAAAAAAGCGGCGTACAACTCGATTAACACAACCCTACAAAAATCTTCGATTAAGGTTTTGTACTATGAACTTTTGTTATGTACATTATATTCTAAGCATGTTTAACATTTAATCGTCGTTAATTGCCAAAAAAAAATAAATCAAATTTCATTTTTTTTTTCTTGGTCTACCGGGCAAAGGGCTTTTGCTACTATTCCCTCCCCCCCCCCTCCCCCCCCCCTTTTTTTGGCTAATTCATTATTTGTTATATGTTTATGAATTGTTAATTTGTTAATTGTTTATGATTTGTTATTTGTTTATTATAGTAATGTACTATTATTTGTAAAATATGCAATTATTAATTAATTAGTTGTTAATTATTGATTATGAATTGATAATTTTGTTAATTGTTAATGATTTTTTAATTGTTTATGAATTGTTTAAGATAGTAATGTACTATTATTTGTAAAATATGCAATTATTAATTAATTGGTTGTTAATTGTTAATGAATTATTATTTTTTAATTGATTATGAATTGTTAAATTTATATTATTTTAAAAGCATGAACATATATGTTAAATAAAAAAAATTATCTAAAAAAGAATACTTAAAGTTCTTCTTTCAATATTTATGTTCACGGAAATAAAAATTATTATGAATTTCATAAATACATACGTTAATGATAAAATGCAAAGTTTGTAAAAAAATATGTGGTCGACGAATATACTCTTTTAGTCTAATTTTATCATATTTGTGTTGTCTATTTGGTCAACTAAAAATATATCACACATTCAAAATAGAGTTCTAAACAAATATTGCTGCTGAATTTCGATTCCAAACTAATTAACTTAAAAGTCTTTGCCATCACATAATTCAAAACCCCGTATCCTTACTATCACATATTAAATTTACTGTACATTTAATATGACGAAAGTTATGTTGAAAATAATTATTTTCTTCCAATATTTGGTTGGAGAGTGAAAATAATTTTTGGAAAGACTATCTACTAAAGATTGATAACAAAATTACCAAATCAAATATTCAAAATCGTGCGAGGAAGTAAATATTTGATTTTTACACATTCAAAATAAATATTGTATTCAAGATAATAAGTAGATATTATTTTTTCAAGTTGCTTATCAATAGAATATAAATAATATTATAAAAATCGACAAGAAATATTCGTGCAACGCACGTACATAGAGACTACATACCCCTAAAATATAGTAATCTCCTATTATGTTAATTATGCCATTGTTACTTTATTTATTTGTGAAATTGTTTATCCCATGTTAATTATTCACAAGATATAATACAACATAATTCACATATTCCCTACAAGTGATTAAGTAGTTAATATAATTTCTCTTTAATTTCAAGAATAATGACTAATTTAGTTTCTACAATCCCGACTCTTTCATGGATCCGAATGTTCCCCCGGGGCCCGATGATCACCCGGGGCTCGCTGTTCACTCGGGGCCCGATGATAGATCAGTATTGTCTTTGCAAGACAATCATAGGTCAGAGTTATTATGGGCTGGTACTATAGGGATATCGACTAGGCTCTGTCCCCTAGGTTGCAGAGAGCGCGGGCTACGCGAGCGCCCCCTCCCCCCCAACACCCCCGCATCTTAGAGATAATATTTCTAGGCGGCATCTATCGTTGCTTGTCCGTTGATCGGGTACAACATGATTGGGCGCTCATTATGGCCATGGTTGAGCGGTGGAGGCCGGAGACACATACCTTCCATCTTCGCACCGGTGAGGCCACGATTACACTTCAGGATGTGGAGGCCCTATTTGGATTGCGAGTAGATAAAGAGCCGTTATACACTTGGTACGAACCTCCTCCTGGTAGTACATGGGTGACAGAGTTGACTAGGCTCACCTACTTCGTGCCTGATGACGCGGCCCAGATCTTGGGACAGAGTTGGGTGAAGATTAGTGCACTCTGCACTTATTTGCTAGCAGAGGATCCTGTAGAGGACGGCACTCAGCAGGACGTTGTTGATCGTTATGCCCGTTTGTACCTGCTCATTATATTCGGGGGCATCTTGTTCCCGAACTCATCGGGTGCCTTTGTCACTTTATGATATTTGGTCTTCTTGGAGCATCTGGACCACTTGGGAGACTACAAACAAGGTGCTGTTTTAGTGTATCATTACAGATGCCTATGCCGAGTGTCTATTGGTGCTATCAGCGATCTATGTAGATTTTTTCCCTCTTCTCCAGGTAGTATTTTAAGTGTGCGTTGCTTTAATGTAAACAAACCTCTTGAAACGACGACTAAAAATATCATATTTTCTAATATCGCTTACAGTTATGGGCGTGGGAGGATGTCGCTTTTCACCAGAGTACCTAGACATCACCTCGATATTGACATGCCCTATGCGAGGAGGTGGACGGCGGGTTTTGACCGGGATGTGGATATGCACCACAATATTCTTTCATTCCGGGACCAGCTTGATCACATGACGGACGATGCAGTAAAACTATTTAACTTTACATTATTAATTTAATTATACGTCTTTTCTACTTGGTGATCACTAATTTGTATTTATATTTTATGCAGCCATTTATATGGATGTCGTACGTTGCTATATTAGATGGGTTGCCGGCCTTTTGCAGGGCAAGTCAGGGGGTGTGGAGGTCGCGGTGTCCATTGATACACCTGGACATCGTTGAGGACCACATGCACGAGCGTGTCTTACGACAGTTTGGGCATACACAGAGTATACCCCCTGACGTTCATCATAAGCTCCGACACTACTAGCGGGACGAACGGGCCGCCGTTGATGATGCATTTTTGGCTTTCATGGTTGTCCAGCTCCACTATTAGGAGCACAGGTTGGACACTTTAGCGACAGTCGGCCATTTGACTCCCATTCAGGATTACATGCGCTGGTATCATCAGATCACACACCGATTGATCGACAACCCAGCTTTGCGTCCCGCAAGGGATATAGGATACTCAACACTCGCAGGCGACGAGGCATTGGTAAGTTCATCGTATTTTGATTTATTTAATTGTATTAATTATTACGTTTTAAAAAATAACTTCTTTTTTTACTGTTCAACACAAATGCAGTTAGTGGCCATACAACGATTACGCATGTTGGGGTTAGAGCATATGCCTTACCCCGGGCTTGCGGCAGAAATGGTACGGATATCCGAGGATGGTATTCGGCAGGCAGAAGAGTTTAGGCGCACGGAGGAGCCTGTTCCAAAGGCTGAGTATCAGCCGGGCCGCAGAGGAGGACTTGGTGGCCGCTGCAGAGGAGGAGGCCGTGTCGCCGAGGACGCCGTGTCGCCGTGGGACGCGGCGTCCGCTCGCTGAGGACCTAGTGGTAGAGGACACCATCTGGTAGATGAGGCAGATGAGGCCGCTCCCATTCCAAAGGACGTTCCCGTTCTAGTCCATCCGCGGCTGCTCTGTGCCGCTGGCAACACGAGACAAATACCTCGCGTTTACGCCAGCGCTCCTACTTGCTGAGACACCTAGGTCTTTACCACAACCGAGCCAGAATGCATACATGGAGGAGCGTGATAACGTCGATTGGGCGGCGTTACACGCTCCATTAGCTGATGAGCGGCCTGTGAGGAATTTAGAGGGACCCAGGATTCTTGACTTCGATGAGTTTTAATCCCGCTTAGTATTTAAAATACTTTTTTTTTTCATTTAAATTACTTATTTTAAATACATATGTTACTCATTATTTAGTAATATTTTATATTTTAGGATCCGGCGCCGGCGGGTCCACCGCAGCGACCCACTCGTGCGTTTTCTCATGGGCTCGTCGAGCCGGCGGTGTCTTCCCGCGACCGTCGAGTCACGTAAGCTTTTTATTAAAATTAATTTTATTCAATATAAGGTCAATATTTAAAATACATATTTGATTATTTAAAGTACTTATTATTATTATTATTATTATTATTATTATTATTATTATTATTATTATTATTATTATTATTATTATTTTTCATATTTTAGGATTCGGCGCCAGTGGGTCCACAAGAGTGACCCATTCATGAGCCTACTCATGAGTCTGCCGAGCCAGAGGTGTCTTCTCATGAGACTATCGAGCCACAGGTAAGTTTTTTACTTAAAATCAATTTTATTCAATATAAGATGAATATTTATTTAATTTTTATAACCTTTATTTGGACTTCGAACAACGTCTCCGTCTAGGAGACTACCTCATATTCGCACTGACCCATCTCAGAGCTCATTGCACCCATCTCGTGAGCCTACTCGCGCCCGTAGATACACGTATTTGATTATTCAACAAACGTTAATGTATTCAATATAAATAAGAAATTGTACTAATTATTATATATTTTTCAGGTTCATCCTTCGGCGCTCGCGGTGGCAACTCCGGACGAAGAAGAGGTCGAGTTTCTAGACCCAGCTCAGCCTAAGGTTCTAAGCGTGCCAGCGGGACTAGATCCTAAGAAGAAGCACGTTCTAGTTAAGGGCGCAAGGGCTAGGGGAAGAAGAGATGATCATGAATTGGAGCGCCCAGTTATTAAGAGGAAAAAGGGCGATGGAGACGATAGCGAGGGCGGTGGGGATGGTATGAGCCTTAGGGATGAGGATAGTCTCCGGTATACTACATGTGGGACCCACTAGTACATACAATAATCTTGTACAGTTTAAGTAAATATTATATATTTAAAGCGTTTCTATTTATATTTATAGATATTATCTTAGTCTTTATTATTGTTTGTAGTTTCACATCCTAAATTGATAATAAAAAAAAATGTGACACATTCGAAATAAAGTTAAGCATTAATTTAAAAATAACACGAAACCCTAAAACATAAATAACGTAAAGCTAATGACTACAAGTCTTCAAACAAAAATGGACTTCGAGCACTTTTCAACCACTAAAACGACAATCCGAACTTTTGCATATCCTTAATGTATTGAGCCTACCTTATTAATCGCACAAAAATAAGTAGGGTTCTATATAAAGTATTGAAGTTCCGGAGTCTTAAAACATGATTAATATGCGGCTAAAGTACGTAAAAAAGTGTGAAAATATAATAAAAGGTTGTTTTGGGAAAATAGGGTTGAAATACTACGCTATAGGGGAGAGAGAAACATGGTTTAGCGCAGTAAAATACTGTGCTAAACTACTTAACGGTGCCATTACAGTTAAGTGCTTTAGCGCAGTATTTTACTGCGCTAAAGGTACTTTTGTACCAAATTTTTTTTTGGGGTATTTTTGTTCATTTGGATTTTTATTGGGTCATTTTGGTTCCAGACTCTTTAGAGATAAAAGGGTTCAACGGTTTAGGGGGATCGAGGTCTTTGTTCCGTATTTTATATTTAGTTTTATTTCTTTTTTCCTTTTCCTAATTTACTGTTAATTGTACAAAATACTGACAATGAAGAGAATAAAAACTAATTACCACACGGAACAAACTAAGAGATTCAAAATTTAAAATAAAAATAAAAATAAATAGATATTTAAAGAATTAATTTATCCAATTTATGCGATACCATTTTCTTTTATTATTTTTTCCCAAAAATATGACGCTATCTTATACTAGTATTTAAAAATCAACTAACTTTAAACTTCTTATTTTACACTTGATGAAATGATTTATAGTCACTCAAAATGTCTATGGTTTGTTTTAGATAAATAAAATTCTTTAGTCTTAATTACTTTCTAAAAATCCTTTCCCTATGCACATGTATTAGAAAGAATGGAGTAAATATAGAGAAAAATGCTAATTATAGTAAGAAATCCAAAAACGGCTATTAAACTCTTATTATCATCGTCTATACATATTTTATTTATTTATAATAATTTCAAATAATAATAATAATAATAATAATAATAATTTGTTAGATATTAGTTGTGGAGTTCATCCCACGAAAAGAACTGACCTAAAATTAGCATTATCTTAGAAATCCTCTAAAATTTAGTCATAAATTTGGCTAGTAAGCATCCTAGCTACTTTTTAGCTTGCGATTAACTAGGGGTCGTGTTCCTAGCTAAATCACAATGTTTTGAGAAATTTTTTTAGCGCCAAAATAGAATTCCCGCTAAAATTTAGCTAGAAAACTTCCCTAGCTAACATATTGCTAGGGATTAGCCACGGATTGTATCCTTGCTAAACCACTGTCATTTGGAAAAAGAAATTTGGCGCCAAATTGGAATTCCCGCTAAAAATTAGCTATAGATTTTTCTAGGAAAATGTCCTAGGTAAAATGTAGCTAGGAATCGGCCCTAGCTAATTCCTAGCTATATTCTGACTAAATTTTCAGTCGAATTTTTTTGCAAGGGAATGACACTTTTCTAGCTAAATCCCTAGCTAATGTTGAATATTAGCTACGGATCTAGATTTCCTAGCTAGAATCCCTAGCTAATAGCCTGTGTAAATTCATTATTCTCACGTCCATTAATGACTATATGAGTATGCACACCTTTCGCAAAGACTTAAATATTTCAAACGAGCACAAGCAGCTATAACTTATAAGGGAAGCAGATTTGATAGGTGATGTTTAGGCATATTTATACGCTTAATCGCCATATTTTATCCACGTTTTACCATGTTTAGAGGACGAATTAAGCTAAAATACACCTAGCTTATCATTAATCTTGCATTACGAGCTAATATGTGTGTGTTTGTTGCAAATAGGTGATTTATGAGGGAATTGCATGAAAATCTGACTAAGTGCAATATAGACCAAGGCACAAGCCAAGCGAGTAATCCACTCACCATAGCACTAGCTCAGGGAGTGAAGGGTTCCTACGGGAAGAAATTTTAGAAGTCCTAATCCGTTTTGGATGGGCTTTGGAGGGTTATTTCCCAACACTATAAAAGACCCTTTGCACGATTTTTACACAACTTTTGACCGAGGGAGAGCTTGGAGCCGTCGTGGAGCCCGGGGATTATTGGGTTCTACCTCTTATTCTCTTTACTACTAGTTTTTAGTTTTTTATTTGGATGATTTGTTGTATTTTCTCTATGTCTATGTGGAGCTAAACTTCTCGTTCTAGGGTTATGGGTTTTTCATGAATGTTGTTATTCGACGAATATTGATTTCAATTAATTAGTTTAATGTATTGATTTATTTATTTAATCCCGAGCTTAATTATTTGGATGCTTGATCGCCAATCGAATACTATCTATGAATCTTAGATTGAACTCGAGAGAAGAATACTAAGATAACATTAAGGTTAAATAGAGCAGGATCTCAACCCTGGGCATCTGGGAGCGGATTTGCGTCTAGGATAGAGATATACCTAGTTCGCCTTGCTTGGTTGATATACAGGAAATATAAATGCATTTGTGTTGAGGTTCATGATCATAGAGATATAGGCATGAAAGTAATACAAATAGGCGGCTGGAGGACTCGGGAGATTCTTAGTCACAATATTAACCCTATCAATCAGTAAAATAGATATATTAAGAAGCTGAATCAATTGAAGAATACAACGTGATTGTTAGATAGCCATAGCCCTAGATCGATTTCATCTTATCGATAATATAAAAACCCGCTTTTTCTTTGTTGAAGTTCATCAGTTGTTTTCTTTTTAGTTTATTTAGTTTATAATCACAAACTACGAATTTCACCTCTTGTTTAGATAATTAGCGTTAGTTTAATTTAGTTGATTGTTAATCATAAGTCCCTGTGGGTTCGACATCCGACTTAACAAGTCACTATATTACTTGTGCGACCGCGTACACTTGCGTGTGCGTTTGGGAGCAACATGTTTTTGGCACCGCTGCCGAGGACTTAGAAATTAACTGCTTTTCTAGATTAGGCTTTTCCTTTTATCTTTACAAGTTTTTATTTTATTTTATTTTTTCTTTGTTTTGTGTATTTTTATTACATGGCATTTTCATCTGGTCAAGACTTGGCATCTGTGGAGTACAACTTTAAAATATATTCTGCTTAACATGATATGATCTCAAATTGTTTTGCTCACACAGCTAAAGAAAAGATCGAGTTCTTAGATGAGGTTGAAAGTTTTTGTTTGGTTGTTTACTACCTGAATGAGGATTTGAGTGCAAAGGTTGATGCATTCAACGCTCCACAGTTTAGTGATGAATCATGTGTAGCTGAAAAAGCACTTAAAATCCAAATTGAGAAGCTAAAAGTAAAGTATCAATCATTATACCATATTTTTCTTAATGACGTCAATGCTGAGACAAGTGCACTAGAGTCTTGTGAGGAAGTAGATAATATTATTTTTTATCACTCTAGCTTGTGTATGTATGAGGATGTAAATAGTAATGCAATTCATGAGTTTGTGAGCATTAGACCTCATTCCAATCATTTTTCTAAATTGTGTTTGGATAGTCAGATAATAATCAATCAATTTGAACCTTTGGTGGAATCAAAGGCTGAGGAACAAAGTGCCTATATTCTTGAATTTGTTGAGCCAGAAAGACAGAATTACATCCATCATCAAAATGCTAGGTGTGGAATACTACATTGTTTAACTGGCTCAGTTGGATATGCACCTTCACCCCTGAATCATAGCCGAAAGCTTGAAGCAAAATTGAGGGTACAATATATAAGTTCGAGGTGGAGGAAAACGTTGGTTGGCGTCGTGCGGTGATGTTAAATCAAGCTCTTGTTAGGAGGCAACCCAACTTTTATTTTATTTTATTTTTTATATTGTTACGTTTTGTTTTGTTCTGTTTTTTTTTTTTTTTTTTTGCAGAAAGGGAAGTCTGAGTACCCGAAGTTGAAGCTGAGGAATATGTTTGGGTTTACGTGTGGGGTCGTGCCAATCCTTGACGTTGAGGATCATGTTGCTAGCTAGGCCCTAGAGGGTCTCAGGGATCATGTTGTAGTACTAGTTAATAATCCCCTCTCGGTTTTTGTTTTCCGTTCTTTTTCGAGAGATGTTATTTTGAACCGTAATAATTTTTTTTTTTAAATTATTTTTAGGATTTTTTTTTAGGAGTATAAAAGAGGAAGAAGATCCGATATGAGAGCCCATAATAAAAAACCAATTGAATGCTAGGTGCTTGGGTTTAAGTACACTATTGACAACATGTGCAAGTCTCAAATTTTAGAAAATGAAATCGTGCTGAAAAATAATAACTTTTGTCAAAACGCCTAAGCTCTTCTGCTATTGGATAAAAATTTTGGCTTAAAAATGCTTGCATTAAATTCGTGTCATTATTTGCTAAGTAGAAGATCAATGTGGATCCATCTTGAACCACGAGTGTGCCATGTGTAGTGAGTGTTTGTGTATATATTCCATGTCTCATTTTGATGTCTAGAACTTGCACGGTATGTCTATGAAGTGAAACGAAGCGTGTTGAATTAGGAGATGATATAGGCATTTCTTTGTTAGCCATAATTTTTTACCATCTATTTGTCTAGCCATATGTAATATTCTTAGTTAACCCCTTTGAGCCTTCAGCCTATTTTCTTTGGTAGCCATGTCTTTAACCATCCCCTTTGTTGGTTCAGCCTGTAATATTTGATCTCGAACTCCTAAAGCACTTTAGAAATTTAGCTTTTGAGAGTAAATGGGAAGTAGATATAAGGGGAAGTTAAGGTGGAAACTAGAGAAAAATAAGGTTGATGGTGCACTTGTTGAATACGTTAGTGTATGTTAATAGTAGGGAGCAAATAAAGAAAAGAAAAGAAAAGAAAAGAAGAAAATTTTTCTCCTAGCTAGAGACGTATGAAAAAAATGAAAAGAGTGCTTAATGAAAAAAAAGGGGAAGACATAAGGGAAAGTGAAAAATAATGGTTGAAGAATTGACAAAACAATCGAAAGCACATATGGATGATAGTGTGTCTTAAAGTGTTTAGGGAGGTTAATCACTATTTACCCAAATAATTCCTACTCGTTGGTGTGCCGTGAAATTATGGCACATTTGATACCTTTTTACGAGAAGTTTTACTTGTTTTTTTAGCAATTATGTGTCGTTTTGATATGTTATTATTGTTTTGCAGGTAATGGACTAGTTAAAGGACAAAAATATTAAAATTGCATGATTTGTCACTTGTTAGAGGAATTACGGACCGTATATATTTATACGGACCGGACCGTATTCCTGGTCGTGATTATTGGAAATTAAAGCAGAATGTTGAAGTTGAAGATGCTAAGTTACGGACTAGTTTTACAGACCGTATTTAATTATAAGGGCCATATTTCAGCTCGTATTTAGTGGATGCAACTGAGACAGAAAAGTCGAGTTTGAAGTTGATAAGTTACGACCAGGTTTCACGGACAGTATGTTTTTATACGGCCCGTTTAATGTGTTCGTGATTTTCATTGAAGACTTGAAAAATTCCTAACAAAGATAAATTTATACGGTCCGTATTTTATTATATTGACTATATTTAATGTTGTCGGGGATATTTTTGCAAAAGTGTAATTTCATGTTTTTGGAACCTTATAAATAGTTCCTTGTAGGGTTTTATTTATTATCAGTTTTCAGACTTTGTCTTTTATGACATAGAGCATTAAATACTTCATTGTTTTTGGAGCTTCTGGACATCAAGACAATTACTTTCATCTTATTTTAATCAATAGTAAGCGATTATGAATTCTTTATTACTTTGTTCTTCGTTCTTCAATATGAGTAGCTAAACTTAATACTAAGGTTGTGAACCCAAAGATGGGTGTTATGTGATTGAGAATTGAGATTGATATATGCATAATGGGTATTTAGGGTTTACATGCTCTTCATTATTCATTGTTAGTTGATGGTTGCAAACATTAACTTAAGCCATAAACCTTAATTTATCGAAAAAGGGCCTAAAATACCCTCGAACTATTAGAATTGGTACAAAAATACCCTCCATCCACCTTTGAGCCCCCAAATACCCCTGGCGTCCACCTATGGGGTCTAATATACCCCTGCCGTCCACCTACAGGATCTAATATACCCCTGCCATCCACTATGAGATCTAATATACCCTTATTTCTAACAACCTCATCTCATTTATGACATGGCAAAGATTTAATTGGTTACCATATAATTAACTAATCCAATTAATTTTAAATTATGTTGACCGGATCGCAACCCACCTACCTGACAAACCCGACCCACCCCAAATTAAATGAGGCTAAAAACGAAGCAATTTTATCAAATTATTACTTATTTCTGCTGGAAACAATAAAAATTGTGATACGCTAATGCTTAATTCAAGCACTAATACCAAGTTGCATAATAGTTTATCCGCTATTCACTCAGTTATTCTCATCCAGCTAATAACCCTCATATAACCCTCTAAAAGGAAGAGTAATTTAACAAAAAACAAAAGAAAAGGAAAAAATAGTTAAAATTAGCAAAGAAAATAAAACCAGTATGCAATAAGTGATGGGTAACCATTTCATATAGCACTTACCAGGAAATACTTATGGTATACTTGGGGCGGGTCGGGTTAGTCGAGTAGGTGGGTTGGGATCCTGTCAACATAGTTTAAAATTAATTAGATTGTTAATTATATGGGGTAACCAATTAAATGCTGCCACATCATAAATAAAACGGGGTTATTAGAAATAAGGGTATATTAGACCCCGTAGGTGGAGGGCAAGGGTATTTTAGGCCCCATAGGTGAACAATAGGGGTATTTGGGGGCTCAAAGGTGGATAGAGAGTATTTTTGTACCAATTATAATAGTTCAAGGGTATTTTAAGCCCTTTTCCGTTAATTTATTTGGGAAGATAAACTAGGGATTGGTAAGAACTAGTAACAAGAACTTGGGGCATTAACCCTCGTTAAATAGATTCACTTAGGAATAAGAGAAATTTACTTGACACAATTAATCGTTCTTCATATCAACTCTTTTATATTTAGGCAAATCACAAAGAGAAATAGTCCTTAACTATCGGGAAATTTTAAGAATTCATTAAGAGGTTAAGTGCATTCTTACAACGATCCATTAGAAGTATATCAATATCAATACCCACAGCATACGCTCTATCTAAAGGGGGACACAACCTTAGTTTCTTTAATCATATTCATTACAATCAAAGCAATTAGTTAATAAGCAACCAATCTTTTACAAATCAATGGAACGTGAAATTAAGACCGCAAGAAAGTATCCAGCTACTTTAGTAACCTTTTCACACCCTATTCCCTGTGGGATGTGCCCCCAACCTTATT
The DNA here is from genome assembly GCF_029784015.1 of Lycium ferocissimum. Lineage (NCBI taxonomy): Eukaryota > Viridiplantae > Streptophyta > Magnoliopsida > Solanales > Solanaceae > Lycium > Lycium ferocissimum. Next base: position 35,902,869 of record NC_081343.1, on the reverse strand, counting down.
GGGTTACTATATTTGACAGCGTCCGCTTTACACCATTTGTTAGGTGTAATTTGAGAGTATCACCCGTCCCCTAGCCGACATTACAACCATTTAAGTCCTACTTGATCCTATGCTCAATATGCTTTTGTTAATATAGTATGACATTGTAGGAAAGCCTATGGTACGTTGTATGAGCATGCAAATTCCTTTTGTTGAGAGTGAGTGTAATTTTTTCTATTAATTGCCCTTGTTGTGTGCTAATTGCAAAATTTTAGGCAATTCTCTTGAAAGTGAGGGCACATAATTGGTAAGAGATTGGTGACATATTCGATTCCTTTGTTAGGCGGCAGGACGGTTTGTGCCTGTGTATTTACATGAGTGAGTTAGTTTTAGAGATTGAGTTGCTTCAATGAAGTTGTTGCCATGTTGATGTTGTGCGTGGGATCTTGCTCTTAAATGTCAAATATGTTGTAGTGTCCTTATTTTAATGTAGACCTGTTCAATTTGGTAGTGTTCAACATTCATAAGTGAAGTTGGGTGTGTTTAGTATTTTGTTCGAGCACGAACAAAGGTTTAAGTATGGGATGGGTGATGTTAGGCATATTTATACGCTTAACCGCCGTATTTTACCCACGTTTTACCTTGTTTAGAGGACGGATTAAGCTAAAATACACCTAATTATCATTAATCTTGCATTACGAGATAATACGTGTGTGTTTGTTGCAAATAGGTGATTTATGAGGGAATTCCATGAAAATCTAACTAAGTGTAGTATATACCAAGGCACAAGCCAAGCAAGTAATCCACAAGCCATAGCACTAGCTCAGCGAGTGAAGTGTGCCTACAAGAAAATTTTTTACAAGTCCTAATCCGTTTTGGCTTTGGAGGATTATTTCCCAACACTATAAAAAGACTCTTTGCTCGATTTTTACACAACTTTTGACCGAGGGAGAGCTCGGAGCCGCCATGGAGGCCGGATATTATTGGGTTCTACCTTTTCTTCTCCTTACTACTTGTTTTCTTATTTTTCTTTGGATGATTTATTGTATTTTCTCCATGTCTATGTGGAGCTAAACTTCTCGTTCTAGGGTTATGGTTCTTTCATGAATGTTGTTATTCGAATATTGATTTCAATTAATTAGTTTATTTATTAATCCTGAGCTTAATTATTTGGTTGCTTCACCAATCGCATACTATCTCTGAATCTTAGATCAAGCTCGAGAGAGGAATACTAAGATAGCATTAAGGTTAAATAGAGTAGGATCTCAACACTGGGCATCTGGGAGCAGATTTGCATCTAGGATAGAGATATACCTAGTTCACCTTGCTTGGTTGACATACAGGAAAAATAAATGCATTTGTGTTGAGGTTCATGATCATAGAGATATAGGCATGAGAGTAATACAAATAGACGGCTAGAGGACTCGAGAGATTCGTAGTCGTAATATTAACCATGTCAATCAGTAAACTAGATATATTAAGAAGTTGAATCAATTGAAGAATACAATGTGATTGTTAGATAGCCCGTATCAATTTCATCTCATCGATAATATAAAAACCCGCTCTTTCTTGGTTGAAGTTCATCAGTTGTTTTCTTTTTAGTTTAATTAGTTTATAATCACAAACTACGAATTTCATCTCTTGTTTAGATAATTAGCATTAGTTTAATTTATTTGACGGTTAATCATAAGTCTCTGTGGATGTTGACTCATCTCTGGGTTGTATGTGAAGTGACTGGCATTGCACGTTGAGTCATCTCTAGGCTGTGTGCGGAGTGACCGGTACATGGACTTCGCGGGTCCCCCATGGGTTGTGCTGCCGAGACGTGATGTTTCATCATCGAAGTATATGTGTACGAGTATATGCATTGCATACATATCATATACATCTGGCATTACATGTTATCAAATCTCTTGGTTGATTATGATATGGGCTTGTGATTGAAATCTCTGAGACTAGGCACAATTGGGTTCAGATGCGTGATATGGTTGTGATTGATAGATTTGGAGTTGATATAATGAGACTTGGCATATATTTCTATTGTATTTTATTGTCTCTCTTATGTGTTGAGTGTGATTTGGATTGTAGTTGGATTTAATATGGATGGATTGGTATCTAAACTGTCTTATCTTAATCAACATCGGAATATGGATATCCGTCCTTAAACTCTGATGTGAACGGTTGCTCTATAACGTGTTGTGGTATGGTACGATATATGTTATTCTGATTCAGACATGTGACCAAGTTCAGTCTCTAGTTATGGCCTAAGGATTCGATTGTGTGGAGTTCCGATTAGACTCAATTATCGAGTGGAGTCACAATTAGACTCGTTTATTATGAGGGTTCGTGAAAAATAGGAAAGATAGTTTCGAGGGTTACATGATCTCCATGCTTCAGTGTTGGGTGCTCAGAAGTGACAAAATGCATTGATGGCTTAACAATAGTGGTTTTCTTCATGATATGATTAGTTTAGAAAGGGAAAAATTAGTATCTGCCGCGTTCTTCAGGATAGGGTTGTGAGATGTACGAGGGTGGATTTTGTATTTTATTGGGGAAGGGTAAGCAGGTTTCGGCGCGACAGAATCTTACTGATGGGAGTGCTCGTCTGGCTATAGTTACTATGGAGGATTGAATTTTGTGGGAATAATTAGGCTAGGTTTGGTAGCGACTGTACTTGCAGGTTCACATGATATCTCGGGGATATTGTGCCAAGGAGTCATTCTTGTTATTAACTCGTAGAGGATTAAGCACTACTCTATTATTAAGTGAATGATATGGGCATATCGTTTGATCAATAAATTTGACTGAGTTGTAGTCTTCTGAAGAGTTAGGATTTTGTATGGCCCAATATAGCGGGGACTAAGCTTCCCCTTCTTACCAAATCTCATGACACCCTTCATAGGCGAGACTTTAAGAAATAGCCAGTCATTAATTTGAAACTCTAAATCCCTTTGTCTCATATCTATGTAAGACTTCTAGCGACTCTAAGCAGTTTTCAACCGCTCCTGAATTAACTTGACTTTCTCCATGGCCTGATAGACCAAGTCTAGTCCTAACAACTCTACTTCACTAATTCAAACCAACTAATTGTTGATCTACATCTGCGCCCATACAAAGCTTCATACGATGCTATCTCGATACTAGCATGGTAATTGTTATTATAAGAAAACTCAATAAGAGGCAAGTGATCTTCCCAATTTCCTTTGAAATCAAGGACATGCGCCCTCAACATATCCTCAAGAGTCTGGATGGTGCGCTCTTCCTGGCCATCTGTCTGAGGGTGAAAATTTTTACTGAGATTAGCCTTTGTACCCAATCCTTTCTGAAAGGACTTTCAAAAATTTTGTTGTGAACTGAGAACCGCGATCTGAAATAATGGACACTGGAGTCCCATGAAGTCTGACAATTTAACGAAGATACAACTTGGTATAGTCCTCCGCTGAATTTGTGGTCTTAACTGGTAAGAAGTGTGCTGACTTTGTAAGTCTGTCCACAATCACCCAGATTGAATCATGCCTCCTAGCTTACCGAGGTAAACTTGCTATGAAATCCATATTTATCATCTCCCACTTCCAAATGCGAATATGAATATTTTGAGCCAAGCCACCAGGCCTCTGGTGTTCGGCTTTCACTTGTTGGCAATTTGGACACTTAGCCACAAAATCTGCTACATTCTTTTTCATATCATTCTACCAATAAATCTCCTTAAGATCATGATACATTTTTGTGGAACCTGGGTGGATAGAATACCTAGAATGGTGAGCTTCTTATGTAATTCGCTCTCTGAGCCCATCTACATCTGGAACACATAATCTGCCTCGATATCTCAAAGTACCGTCATCTCCCCCTTGTTCAAAAGTCGTCGTTTTATGCTTGTGAATCCCCTCTTTCAGCTGCAACAAGTAGGGATCCTTATACTGTTTCTCTTTAACTTCAATGACTAAGGAGGAAAGAGCCCTATTTTGAACAACCACACCGCCATCCTCGGAGTCCAAAAGTCAAACTCCAAGACTGGCTAAATGATGAACTTCCTTGGTCATGACTCTCTTGTCTGCATCAACATGAGCTAAACTTCCCATGGAACGCCGACTAAGAGCATCGGCCACTACATTCGCCTTCCCTGGATGATAGAGAATATCCACATCATAGTCCTTAAGAAATTCGAGCTATCTTCTCTACCTAAGATTCAACTCTCTTTACTTGAAAATATACTGCAGGCTTTTATGATGGTGAAATTATCCACATGCACTCCATACAAGTAGTGACGCCATATCTTAAGTAAAAAAACCACAGCTGCTAATTCTAGATTATGAGTCGGATAATTCTTTTCATGAGCCACAACTTTACTATGCTGCATTAAAACACATCCAAGACCAACTCCTGAAGCATCACAATAAACTACGAACCCTTCAGCTCCTTCTGGTAGCGTCAACACTAGAGCAGAAGTCAATCTCTTCTTCAACTCTTCGAAACCCTGTTCACATGCATCTGAACATTGGAATTTGGCCTTCTTCTGAGTCAACTTAGTCAACGGAGCTGAGATAGAGGAAATCCCTCAACAAAATGCCTGTAATAACCTGCCAGACCTAAGAAACTTCTGATGTCGATCTTTCGAGGTGGGTCCGCCGATTCTTAACAACGTTGATTTTCTGAAAGTCCACTTTAACACCTTCGCCTGAAATCACATGGCCTAAGAATGCCACTGACTTTAGCCAAAACTTGCACTTTGAGAATTTGGCATAAAGCTTACAATCCTTGAGCGTCTGCAATACTATCCTAAGATGCTCTGCATAGTCGGCCTCATTACGAGAATACACCAATATGTCATCAATAAACACAATGACGAATAAGTTGAGATAAGGCTTGAAGACTCTGTTCATAAGATCCATAAAAGCTGCTGGTGCATTCGTCAACACAAACGACATGACAAGAAATTCAAAATGACCATAACGGGTTCTGAAAGCGATTTTCAGAATATCAACCTCCTTAACCTTCAACTGACGGTAGCCTGATTTGAGGTTAATCTTGGAATAACACGAGCACCTTGAAGTTGATCAAATAAGTCATCGATTATGGGAAGAGGATACTTGTTCTTAATGGTGACCTTATTCAGCTGGCAGTAGTCTATACACATACGCAAGGATCTATCCTTCTTTCGGACAAACAAGACCGGTGCGCCCCAAGTTGAGACATTTGGCCTTATAAATCCCTTGTCAAGAAGATGCTTTAACTGAACTTTAACTCCTTCAATTCTGCTGGGGCCATTCTATACGACAGAATAGATATTGGCTTAGTGCCGGAAAGTAGATCAATTCCAAAGTTAATATCCCTATCGGGAGGAACTCCAGGTAGATCATCTAGAAAGACTTCTGGAAACTCACTGACAACTGGTACTTACTGAAGAGTTGGAGTCTGGGCATCTGTATCCCTGACTCGTACTAAGTGGTAAATATACCCCTTGGAGATCATCTTTCTAGCTCTAAGATAAGAAATAAATCTGCCCCTGGGTGCTACTGAATTACCTCTCCATTCTATGAGTTCATTGGGAAAATCAAAGGTTACTATTTTAGTTCTACAACCCACTGAGGCATAACAGGACTCTAACCAATCTATACCTATGATTACATCAAAGTCTACCATTTATAATTCTACTAAGTCTACTATGATTTGCGATGATAGACTAACACTGGACAGCTCATATAAATACGTCTAGCTATAACTAACTCCCCAACTGGTATGGCTACTTCAAAGGGTTCATGCAACTATTCGGGTTCTATCCCAAACTTCTTAGCAATATAAGGGGTTACATAAGATAGAGTGGATCCAGGGTTCATAAGAGCAAAAACATCGAAGGTGAAGACTGTTAGCATACCTATGATAACATCTCCGCTGGCCTCTGTATCCTAATGTCCTGACAGTGCATACAGACGGTTCTGACCACCGCCCGTATTTCCAGACTTTGCTGCCCCACGCCCCTGCTGGGCTTGGGAATTTCGAAAAGCTGCTGAAATAGTGGATTGAGCTACATTGCTGTTACCTCCGGTATTCTGTCTTATTGATGGACAATCCCACAGAAAATGACCTAGCTGACCGCACCCAAAACAACCATCCATGCCCGAACGACATACTCATAAGTGCTTCTTACCACAAGTGTTGCAAGTAGGGTGTTGGAAACCACGGTCGGTCATGCTGGCCAGAGACTGTGAGCCTGTTGTTTCAAAGTTTCGGCCTTTCTAATTAAGCTTGGACCTCTAAGATGGGGCATTAGCTGTAAAAGGAGCAGGTCCTGATGACCTATTCTTAAAGAACTGACGGTTTCCACCTCCTTGACTAAAGTTACCAACAGACTTAGCTCTCTTGTTGAACTCTCTATCTTTCTGCTTTTGCAGGGCTTCTTCTTCCTTCAACCTAGTCCCGTTACCTTGCACAAATTCTAGTATCTTCGAAATAGTCATCTTATCATTCTGAGCAGCCATATTGGCTTCCCTATGCAATTCGGGTTTAAGCCCAAGTGCAAACCTTCTAACCGTGGCTCTCATATCCGGGTCCATGTGAGGAGCATGTCTGGACAATGACACAAACTTGAGATAATAGTCCTGAACAGTCATGTCATTCTGCCTTAGATTCTCAAACTCAGTAGCCTTGGCTTCCCTGACCTCAATTGGCATGAAGTGCTCAATAAAAGCGTCTGCTAATTCATCCCAAATAGCGGAAGGTGCATCTTCCCTTCGGGACTGTTCTCATGTCTCATACCAAATATGGGCCACATCTTGTAGCTGGAAAGCTCCAAATTCCACTGCCTCTGTATCGGTAGCATGCATCACACGAAATACCTTCTGGAGTCCATCAATGTAATTTTGCGGGTCCTCATCCTTCTTTGACCCTGTGAACACTGGCGGCTTCATCCGCAGAAACTCTTGAGTCCTAGAACTGTTCGACCCATTAATAGCACCTGAGCTAGGGGTCGTTTCTTGTCACTTATCCTGGTTTGCCAAAATCTGAGTGAGCAGATGAATAGCTCTTCTGACGTCCGCGTCCGAAGCATTGGGAGGTGTAGCTGTAGCATTAGCTGTGGCAGCTGTTTGATCCTGAGTGTTCTCTTCTATTGCTGCATCAACTTTAGCCTTCTGGCTAATAGCTGTATTCCTCTTGTTGTACTTTCTTTTCAGAGCCATTTTACGAAATACGTAATCCACACGAGTTAGAAGAATTCCTAAAAGTACTGCTCTAACTACACGAACTAGAGTATTGGAGAAGTGAAACAAATCCTGAATGTCTTAGTGGTCAACTGTTTATATGTGTGGGGCCGTCATGCATATAAAGGTAACCCCACTAGACACGGCTTCATAGACTCCCTAAGACACTTGAATCTAGTGTTCTGATACCAAGCTTTGTCATGCCCCGAACTATGGCCTAGGCGTAACACGACACTCGGTGCCTAACTGCATGTGATCAAGTGAACCTATAGGCTGGCTGAATAAACATGTGATATCAAAACATGTAATAATAAGAAAATAAAACCAACACATGTTGATCTACTAAAAGGTATGATTAGAAACATATATAAATACGGAAATACTAATTAAGTCTGAACGACTGAATAAATAGCCCACAAGGCTACAACATAAAAGACTGCTAAAATCTAACTAACTAGACTATATTTATAAAGACTCTAAAGATAACTATCTAAATGCTGGGAACACTGAAGTAGGATAACACCCCGGAGGAACTGGGGCTCACTAATAGCTGATACGAGTGGGTCCTAGCTAGCTGGATCGTCGACCTGTATATCGTTGCCTGCATTGCGAGATGCAGGCCCCAAGCAATTAAAAGAGACATCAGTACATTTGAATTGTACTGGTATGTAAAGAAACTGAAAGAAAGAATATAAGTACTGAAACTGAAACTGGACTAAACAAGAAAGCAAGAGTCTGAAGTACTCGCTATTCTGAATGAAGAATCACCTGTAAAACTGTAAATATAACTGTGTCCTAAGGCCCAAATAATGTGCACAAAAACTGTGGCCTCAGGCCCAAGCAATACGTATGCTTAAACTGTACCCTAGGGCCTAAAAATACAGATACAGGTGTTCAACATGAACAATTTACAAGACTGAGACTAGCTATAGCTGATAGCATGATAACTATTTCTGATTATCGGACTCATGCAAATAACTAGTTATACACTGACTGAGACTCATGTGATGTCAATACACAAGTCTATAATGATTACGTACTGAGTTCATGATATTCAAAGTGATCACCATGAACGAATTATGAAACTATAACCCTAGAAGATAGCAGTTCTTAACTGGCTAAACTGTGTTCTGAGTCAAATTACTGATAAGCATGTAGAATGAGGCATAGGGAGAATCATAAACGTTCCCTAATGTAGATAGTTAGCCTCACATACCTTAGCTACTTCAAAATCCACAATAAAAGTCTTAACTTTGAGAAGAATTCAAAAAGCTTGTGTCTCAAACCTTGAATATGGGTTTTCTTGAAAACCCTAGGTTACGAACAATGATTCCCAAATTAGGTTAGATGAACATATGATTTAATCCACTTGGAATAGGTTAGGATAGCTTACCTTAGTGTTCTTGATGGTGGAGGAGAATAGCAGGTTGTTCTAGGGTTTAGGGACATGTAGAAATAAAAATTAGAACTGAACCCAGATATTTATAGGTTCTGGTCCGTATTGACTTTTACGGGCTGAATTACGGTCAGTAATTCAATTTACGGTCATAAGAATTTTGGACAGTAATTTTTTGTCTCAAAATAGAATGCCTGTTGATACCTAATTTTTGACCTCCCCTAGTTTATTTTAATTGCTCAAAGTACTTGAATATTAAATGGGGTAATAAATTATTTTTCTTTAAAAAAAATTAGGATGATTTTATAAGCTATGCAGATAATATTTTACCTTTACTGTTTGATAAAATAATTTTTGTAATAAACCATTTGGAAATTACTTTACAGCAAATAAGGCCACAAATTAAAATAGGAAATTCATGCTTTAATTCAATTAAGGCTAGGCCTGTAAGTTCAATGTTTCGTGAAAAAAATATTTTTGCTTTTAAATTAATTGGTTGCTTAGCTTTAATTAATTTGCTTAGCAAATCAGTCCCTTTAAATTTTTACATACTTATTAATTTGCATTTTTTGTTCCCTATATATATACATTAATATAGGTTCATTAATATATATTCATATGTATAATATATACATATATATGTACGTTAGTATATTAATATATTTGTACACACACACACACACATACACATATATATGTATACGCAAAATTGGGCCGCCCCTCTCTTCTTTTAAATGGGACCGAGTCCAGCCCAATAGGGCCAGACCTGGCCCAAGTTGTTTTCTAAAAAGGCAAAGCCCTATCCCCATTTCTCAATTGGCAAACAAACGACCCTTATAGAGTTGGAAGGGTTTCCTCTTAGCCGCCGTGGGGCCATCTTCTCTTTCCTCTTATCATGTCGCCATTTTTGGCAAAGATTCAGAGCTTGTAAGGCTTTAACAGGCCTGGTGGGTCGATTTGTCACACCCCAATCCTGATAGGGCAAGACGAGCACCCGGCTCTCATCAGAGTCGAGCGAACCCTCAGACATCCGCTCTATCAAAACCTGTCATTTCAAAAACTTTTAAGAACATAAAGCTTTTCCAAATAGAAATCATCTAAATTACGTACTCTTTTAAAGTACACAAATGACTCAACTGACATCACTCTATCGACATCTCGATAAACATACCATAGGACATTGTCTGCAGAAGTCTCTAAGAAGTAAACTGAACATTATGAGTCAGGACAGGACCCTGACATACCTATAATCATACATATCTATACATGACTCAGCACAGCTCCAGAATGATGTGGAACTTGTCAATCCCAGCTGACGTCCAAGCATCCTAGATATACACTTAACTCGCCAAACAATGCGGGTCGCGGCATGAACGCAAAGCGTCCCCGAGGCAAAATGACGCGCGACGGGACAATGTACCGAGTATGTAAGGTGGTAACAAGTCATAATCATAATTTGACTTAGGAGAGAAGAAATCACAATCTAACTTAACACCTGCAGCCTTCGCGGGAAGAAACATAAATATGCACACGAAGTCTCAACACAATCTTTAAGTAAATAATGCAATCCAACACACATGCCGCTTCTGATATGTTAACATAATGGTCCCTTCGGACTGCCGCTTCCTGCTAGGATCACAATAGTCCCTTCGGACGACCGCTTCTGGCATAATAATGATGGCCCCTTCGGGCAGCCGCTTCCGGCTTAATAATGATGGCCCCTTCGGGCAGCCACTTCCGGCTTCATAACATCACAATCATGTCAACACATACTCAATCCACAAATATCAATATCAATTTCAATCATATCATAAGTCACTAATCCATTCATCACAATCCAGTTATTAGCCTTAGTCTTTCATAAAAGTTATCAAATTTGTATCTCACTAGACTCAGGAGGGCATACTTCTAGGTTTGAGGGTAGAATTATTATGAAATTCTCACTACCTATATTCTACTCAATTTCATCTTATTGCCTTACCCAAAGAATAAATGATCATGTCAATACAAAGGGATAATACTATGGAATGTAAACATAAATCGTAAATGAAATAAAGTAGTAAAATCTCGCACCCCCTTCGGAGTGTTTTTGAAAATCAAACTTTATGTTTCCTTTAGTATAAAACTCATTTCCTCGAAATCGTTAGTAGAACCATATACACAACTCAACTTGGCACCTTATGATGTTCCCTTCGGAACAGAATAGGAGTACAATGTCAATAAGCCATCACAAGAAGCATTTAGACCTTACTTGTCTAAGAATGGAATCATATGGGGTACATATAGAATGAATAACAAAAGGATCATGCCAAAAGAAGAAAGGTTTGCCTTACATACGTGGAAGCTTACATTTCACTTTCCAACTTACTTTTTAACTTACGTAAGATCATTCATAGTCTCGTAATCTACATATAAAACCATTCATACTATTGTTAGGCCCGTTGTTATATACTCATCCTAAGCCTCCAAATAAATCTTTCTAGAATCTGCCGAAATTTTGGCAGCATCTCCTCTGTTTATATGCCTAGCCTAAAACCTCAATTCAGCAACCAACAACAACAACAACAATAACAACATCAACAACAATATTATCAATACCACAATATTCCATAAACACGCTACACGATGTTTGATCCAATTTCTCGACCCATAAATTCATTATACACTCATGTAATAACTTTTCCTCCGTAGATAAGCTTAAATCAATACTAATGAGGAAAGATTCATACCTTTCACCCACTGGAATTGCAATATCTTCGATTACTACCTTGAATCCAAGCCAAGTTTCGCCGCAATTCGATATTATGATCGCAGCCATGTGTTGTCTGAACTTAAATTTGGGGATTTCACTTAATTTGCGCTAAAATTCTATGGACGGAAGTCGGAGGATTATTTTAGAGAATTTGGGAAATTTTGAGAAGTGTTGGGCTAAAAAATGAGGGGTAAAACCCCTCTTATAAGATGCCAAATACGGGGTCACTGTAGCAGTACTGTAGCATGTCGGTTACTGTGGCAGAACTGTAGCACGCGTTTCTGTTCTGTCAGCCTAACTTGTAACGTCCATACTCTTCCACTCCAATGTCGTATCGACGTGCGGCTTATTGTGTTGGAAACTAGACTCGATGAACTTCATTTTAGGATTTTGAAACACCTTAAAACTCCTCATATACTAGGAGATATTTTTTCTCCAAGTTGGGCTAAAATTACCCCTCATATTCTCTTCCAAGTTCTAACAAATTTAATTTCCTTAATCAACTTGCCCTTCAATCCTTCCATAGCTCACTATATGCACTTAAACCCTTATAACCATAAGTTAAACACATATAAGCTCACATACCTCCTGAACGGTAACTCGAATCTCAACATACGAAACTACGGGGTGTAACAGATTTGTTTGCTGGGTTCTGTGGCTTGAGTTTTGGGTTTGGAGGGGCAAAATATTCAAGTTTAAATCTCGATTAGAGGCTGCACTTGCAAAAGGTAAACCTCTATTTCATTTAGCTTGCTTATTTATGAGTATTGAAGCTGTTAGTATAATTGTCTTTTGATTTGAGTTAGGTTTATACATGTTAGGTTAGGCTATGTCTATTTATTTTCTTCTTTGTTGGTTAGTCATGTATTTTAATATTTGCTTAGCTTCCAGTTAAATGTGATTGATTAAAGTTCATTTAGGCTTAATATGTTAATTTAGGTAATAATTAGAAACTAGGTGATAATTTTTCTCTTTTTTAAACTCTGTTTGGTATTTTTTTTTTGATCCATTAAAAAGATTTGTTTGCTTGTCAAATGTTTGATAATAATAGGATATATGGTTAGTTAATTCATATAGGTTGGACTAAAAGTACCATGATTCACCCTTAGCTAATTGAGGCTTCATTTTAAAAAGGCAGTTGGTTTTTTGATTATGTCCCATCTAAACTAGAGTGTCCTTTACGCTAAACTTTGTCAACTAATAAGGTAAATAATAGGATCAACTGAGAGAGGTTTTGTTTAATAGATAAAGTTGAGTAAAATCTGGCACACCTAGAGTAAGTTGGATGTCTAATTTAAATGTTCTTTCATAAGTGTTTGAGTGAAAAGATTCTAAGCTTTGTTGTTTATCCAAAAAATGTTCCTGGGATGATAGTCTGCTAGCTTAGGGGAAGGTTAGATGTATATATATGGTTTGGACATAATGACCTATCTCTGTATTTGCAAATGTGTTAGCTTCTGCTAAATATCTTTGTGCATGTTACTTACTTTGTTTAAGTCTAAAACTTAGTAATAGTTTAATGATTAATAGAATCTGAATTAGCAGTTTACTTGCTTTTGACATCACGACTTGTTATGGACCAAGACTGAATAATTAGTCCTATTTGATTAACCTGCAATGGTAGCCAGCTCTCTTTGAATTCAACTCCTCTAAGTCTAACTCATCATAATAATGTTAGTAGGAATTTATTGTTTGGACTATATAGTTGATTATGGCAGAATCTATGTGACAGCATTCTGAGATTTTGTCTATGAGATCTGGGAATGTACTAGATAAATATGATGAATTGTGGATTATATATGGCCCTACTTAGCAAACTAACTGTTTATCTGCTGTATAACATCTATAGTAGTCATGGTTAGCTGTTTGTTTCATCCTAAAAAGTGAAAGTTTATGTCATATGGAGTTGTGCTTTGACTTTGATTAATGTGCCTTTATGTCACCTAAGTCATGTTTTCTTTAGAAAGAGGAAGGGAGAAAATAAGCGTGCTTTGAATAAACTGCTAGAATCTAGGATGCAAATATGTTTCTTAACTAAGTATGTTCACATAAGGTAACTTGATCTTAACTTGGCTAGGTATATCAGTTGTAGGAAGTTTATTTTAACTTTGTCTTGATCAAATTTGTGGGTTCAAACTGTTTGTGCTGTTTTTTTTTTTTTTTTACAATGTAGCCTAGCTCATTTTGCCAAAGTTAGAGGTGCCCTTTTGTGAGGTAATCAAATGAATAATTGTTGCGCTAAGCCTACTCTAGGCAAGATTATTTTGGGAGGTCTGTCTATGGGTATGGTCAACTTAGTTTGTTTTGCATAATACTTTCTCAAATCTTATGGTATTCCTGTACTTTGGTCTTTCTCTTTTTTCAAGTTTGGTAATGTCACACCCCAACGAGGAGTATGACGGGCTCCGAACCATAGGCAGAAAATCACCTGACTTAACAGTTACTTTGAACATCACATACCATAACTCAAAGAACACCTGCACGTAGAAAAGGCCCAACATAGAAATGTCTGATAATCCAACATATATGTACAAATGCGAACCGACAAGGTCGCTACAACCTCACGAGTATCATAAAGCCGGCAAGGCTATCAGAAAATACCAAGAACCCAAAACAAGGCCGACAAGGCCATACATAATATGTACATACCCCCACTATGTCTATGAGCCTCTAAGAGTGTACATATGAAAATATATTACATAAACGGAAAGGTACCAAAAGTAGCAAGTCCGGAGTAGTGGCACTTGCTGACACCGCTGAGCTGGAAAATCCTACTGCGGTCGCTCCTCAATAACCCTGTCAGATCCTGCAACATGAAATGTAGTGTCCCATGCAATGGGACGTCAGTATAGGTAAAAGTACTGAGTATGCAAGGCGGGAAGCAATAACATAAGTGGGACGGAAATATAAATAGAGTAAAGGTAACCTGTCAGCTGAGAACATACGATATGCCATGCATGAATCTTCAAAATCATATATGAGTAATCACATATGTGTATATTTATATCATAAAAGTATTAGTGTTGCGGAACGTGCAGCCCGATCCATATATGTTAGTGCCGAGGAACGTACGGCCCGATCCATAAATATAATATGTTAGTGCCGGGGAACATACGGCCCAATCCATAAATATAATATATACATATACATAATGTAAATAGCATGCATGAGAGCTCATATGAAAGCTACAAGTTTATCGGAGTGACGTAAGGTCGGTAACCTCCGATTTATATTATGGAATTCGTGTTGAATCTAAAGAAATAACTTAACGATGATGAATATAATAATATACCAAGAATCAATCCAATAACTAAGACATTAAGAGTTGAACTACATGACATAGGAATGGAGTGATTTTACAATGGAACGCTCATATTCATACTCTAGTTGGATTTGTGCCAAGGAAAGAGAGAAACAAACACCTTACATACCTTATCCGTCAAGCCACCACTTAAAGGATCCGTTACATCGGTGTTTTCCCTTCACCCGAACCTATATCGAGAAATACATCTTTAATCATACTTTCATCATATTTCCATCAACTTATAAGCACTAATTATTGAAGACTAATTTAGGTTACGAAAATTTGGGCAACATTTCCCCTATATTCTTTACCTCCTCCAAATACCAAAACAATACCAACGACATCAACAACAATATCATCAAGATTCTACAAAATAAATATGCACAATTCCATCCAAACTTTCTTCAAACCTCAATCCATAAGCCAACAACATCAACACAACAAACTATAACTTTTATTCTCGTAAATATTCCTAAATTGATATTAAGAAAGAGAAATTCATACCTTACCCTTGCTAGAATAGGAATATCTCCAAGATTTACTTTGCTTCCAAGCCAATTCCAACACAAACAAAACTATAATCGCGACTACACGATGTCCGGACCTCGATTAATACTCCGTAACTTGAAATTACTCAAAATCCTCACTTTTATATGATATATAGGCTCTCATATGTTTGATGAGCTTTCTAGAGCATTTGGGAAATTTTTGTGAAGAAAAAAAATGGGGTTTTGCCCCTTATATAGTGTGCTAATGTCGGTGGCACTGTAGCAGCACTGTAGCAGGGCTGTAGCAGCGCGCCCTGCTCTGCTCGCCTGACTTGTAACGTCCATAATTCTCTACTTCGACATCATATTGATGCGGGGTTTATTGCGTTGGAAACTAGACTCGATGAACTTTATTTTAGGCTTTTGATTTACCTCAAAACTCCTCATATACTAAAAGATATTCTTCCTCCAAGATGAGCCAAAATTTCCCCTCATATTTTCTTCAAAATTCCAACAAAATTTAATTTCCTTGATTCACTTGCCCTTCAATCCTTCCATAGCTTGTTATATGAACTTAAACCCTCATAAACATAAGATAAGTGCATCTAATCTCATGTATCCTCCTGAACGGTAACTCGAATCTCAACATATGAAACTATAGGGTGTAACAGGTAAGAGGTGTTACAGCTTGTCTGCTACAGTCCTATATGTTGCCCAATTTTCATGTCTTTGTTTAAACTTAAGTCTTTGAAACATTGTCGGAAAGATGTAACGACCTGTTTAGTCGTTATAAGTGTTTTGATCCATTCAACCTTGTTGACCCTTTCCCCAAGTCCCATTAGTATGATCTATGACGTAATGAAGTTATTGGGTTGGTTTTCGCAAGGTTCGAGTGTAATTGAGTCATTGATGGAGAAACTAGTTAAGTTGACGAGTTAGAGTTGACCAAGGTCAACGCCAAATTAGGATGACCCCGTGTCAATGTTTTAAAAATTCCAACATGCTATTATGATGATTTTGAACTTGTACACATGTTTTGGTGAGGTTCCAAAGAGTGTTAGATGGGTTTGGGTTTTGTCGCGCTCGTATTTGGTGTTTTCGCCGGAGGTTTGTGGATAGAAATGGCTCCATATTGAGCATCCAACCTTTTTTTTTGAGTGAGGTATGAACCATTAGATCCGTATCGAAATTACAAAGCTATAGGAAAAAAAATCGACGTTTTTGGCCTCTGGATGAGGGAGTTATAACCATTTTAGTGCGGACCTGTCAGCAGGGCCGCTATAGCGACCAAGAGGCTGCTTAGCGGGACCGCTGCAGCAGTCTGGAGACCGCCACAGCGGCCAACAGGGCCAGAAAATCCTATTTTTAATTCCCCAACTTCGAACCCTTATTCCCAAGACCCCAAAGTCAGTTTTCAAGAGAGAGAGGTAAAATTCATCCCATTCTTTGGTGGAAACATCTTGGAGGGTAAGTTCCCATCTTTATTTGTTCCTTTTCCTTTCTTCTTCAAGTTTCATGATTATTTTAAGAGGCCCATCAATGGTGGGTGAAAATTCTAGAATTAGTAAACCCTTAAATAATTGGTGGGTTGTTGATTTTGTTGTTGATTAATCATCTAGGAGTATATATTATCACTTTCTAGAAAAGGAATTTGATTTCTTATGGTTGAAATTGCATGTTGAGACTTAGGGTTCTAATAAAAATGGAATCTTTGTTCTAAAATCTGTTGGAAACGGTAAAATTGATTAGAAACCCTTGAATTGAAGGTTAATGATTGTAGAGATAGAAGTTATGACAAATTCACCATTAAAGGATGGTTTCATCCATTGAAGATGGTAGAAGTAAGTGGGTCTTCTTCCCCAAATTGTCGTTTTTGTTTGAATACATGGATTGTTGCCTACTTAGCATCATATTGTTAGACTTTGACCGTTACGAGGCGCTTCGAAAATAGAAGGCTCGTGTGGAGTAGTTCGTGGCTCCTGTTCTGCATTCAAAGTAGGTTATGGCTTACTTTAGTTAGACTTTAATTAGCGAAAGTATGTACTGTGTAGAATTGTCGGGAGAAAGCATGATTAGGTCTTCGGACATGGTGTTTTGGTTGGATATTTAGCTAGGTTGGTATGACTTCTGATTTTGTGGGCTCATCGCCATTACTTTATGTACTGAAATATGAGGTGTAGTTGTATTCATACTGTGGCGATTCGGGATGGATTTCTATTCAGTTGATTGTAGTTGATGGTGGCTTGTTGCCCTATTATTGTGATTAGACTTATTGCCTAAATTATCGTGTTGTACCCAGTTCTCTCTTATTGTGACATATATTATCAGAGAAAGGAAGGATAATAAGTTTAGGCTTGAATTGTGATATATACTTATGACAGTACATAGATGAAAACTTGATGTATGATTGTTGTTGATGATAATATATAGAAAAGTGGAGCTTCTTGGTGATACAAGACTTAGTTGTGAGGCGTACTTGCTACATGTGGAAGTAAAGAGGAACATAGACTATTATGTTAGTTGAGATGATTGTATGATTTATTTCATGGCTGAGTTGATCCAAGTCTTGATATGACTTGTGGCTTGTGACGTGCACCTTCACTGTTGCTTTATTGGCTTGTATTGATTTACCACGTTTACACTCATTTATGCATTCATACACTCATGCATGATGGACATGGTTTGGAAGACTTGTGGCATGATGCCTTGTGTTTGACATTGATTTTGTTGATTGTTCATAGTCCATACATACTAATGAACTGAAATACATTGAGACATACATTGTGATTATGCTCCTGGTTGATTATGCTTTTGTATGATTTTAAAGACAAGAAAATATTGTTCTTTGAAGGTTTTAAATTGGTCCCCTTGAACCACTTAACCATTTGAGTCCATAGAGTTTAGCTTCTCTTATAGTTTAAGGTCGTTCCGAAAATCTTATGAGTCTCATGTGTTATGTATATTATTTTTCAGTCACTAACTTTTGTCTGTCTGGAATCCATTAAGGTGAACAAATTCTGTATATGGTTCTTAAGAAATTGCTTGATCATGTTTTTCTTATGGTCTGTTATCATGTTTCGACTAAATATGAGTCATTCCTGTCTTAAAAGATCCTTGTCTAGATTTAAGGTAGAAGGTCAAGTATGTCTTGGTGGTTTTTTCTAAAAAATGAGAAGTGTTGTATTGAAGAAGCTTTGTCTGTTTTAAAACAGTTAGCTATAAGTAAAAGGGGTAGGCTTTCCTTTCCTATGAGGGATGTTGGATGAATGTTGTTTAGTCATGTGGAATCAAGTGACAACCTCTGAAACCTTACCATTTGCTGCTGTGTATTATCTGTACTTGTGAATGTGAACTAAAGATATAATCAATGCCCAGAGGTGCAACACTTAGTATGCCCTAATGAACTAGGACTTCTATATTAGGTATAAATGGGGAATATCACGTCTGTGAATAAGGTTTTGCCTTTGTTTTCAAATTACAGAACATTTGGACTAGGTTTCTTTTGTTATTAATCTCCATGTATGGAGCTTCAACTTGTTTACTTCTGCTGCTCATCTTTCTGACTAAAATTTGGTCTTTCATTTTCATTTTCTTCTTCTTTCTTCTTCTTCTTCTTCTTCTTCTTCTTCTTCTTCTTCTTCTTCTTCTTCTTCTTCTTCTTCTTCTTTCTTTCTTTTACCTCTTTTAAAGGTTCAGTTGGGCTATTTGAGTATAAGCCTGAGCTTTGGGACTTATCAACCTAGTTAACTGTGTGATTACAAACTAGTCTTTTTCTTATATAACTGTGTATACCAGCACTCCTTCTCTTATATACCATTAAGTTTAGCACATTAATGGGGAGGCAAATTAGCACTTGGGGATTAAGCTTAAGCTTTTCCTGATTTCTACCATGCTTGGGGTTCATAGAAACCCCTTGGATCTTGTGTGGCATCAGGACTAAGAAGGTGAAAGTTTTCCCTTTTTGTGCTATTTTAGCATCTCTATGGTATACTGGTTGGAAAATATGTATATTTTACTTCATGGACAAATGATTCTATAATCTGCTTCATTCTATTTGTATATTTGGGTTTGTTTCTGTGGTTTTACAATTCATGTGGGCTTCAGTAATATTAAGCCCATAACTTTTCATTCTTGGGTTTGTTTCTTATTTTTGCCTCAGTCCATAAGAGTTAATGTGTTTCTAGACGAATTTTCTTTTAAGTGTGGTGAATATTTTATTCATGTGACTTAGTGTGCTACATGTTTCTTTATTTAAGAGCAGTTTTGTTTAAATGCTTTCTAATTCATGCCTTCTCTCTCTTTGCTTGCATGGAATCCTATCATTTGGGACATTCCTATTGCGTAAATTCATTGGGCCAAAGGCCCAATATCCTCCTTGATCGAGTCTCTGGGGAAATAGTAAAAGGGAAACTGATATGTTTTGAATGCCCAGCCAATGGGTGAAAAAGGCCTGATGGGCTTGGGTAAGCCCATCAGTTAAAAATTCACTTTCTCTCTCTTCTTTGTTTCATATATACCTTGTATGTATATATATATATATATTGTATACGTACTAAATGTGTACAATATTGAAACCCCTGTGGATGTAGAACTTAGGAGAAACACGTAGTATTTAAGGAGTTGCCAAACCATTTTCAAAACTCGGGTAATAACTATTTTCGCATGAAACGGGAACTTGATCACAAATTTTAAGTTTAAAACTGTTTCAAAACCACGGTTCAGCGCAAAGAACAAAAAATGGAATTTGGCTAGAGTTTGAATTGGATCAAGTCTTAAACAAGCCAAACTACCAAAAATTTGAATTCTGGACTTAGGCTAATCTGGACAAAATTGAGATTTGAATTTGGACTTGAACGAAATTTTGAGGAAAATAAAGCCATTTTGGGCCTTGAAGCCCAGAACTTACTTTGGACTGAAAACAAACCTGTTGGCCTGAATCTGAGATGTGTCGGATCTGGACTTGGAATATAACTTGACCCTATGGGCTTCAATGATAAAAATTGGACTTGAATAGATAAATGTTATATTTTCTGACATATATATATATGTATAAAATTGGAGGTATACTCCATATTTTCTATATACATATAATAATACCCATAAGTACTAAACCCATTTTGTTAGGACTAGAATAGTAGCGACTCTACTTGGGAGAAATCCCGGGTGTGTCCTCGTCCGGAAACAAAGTGAGTTGAACACTTGTGCGGATTTTTCTAAACCAAAACCCCTTTTTATAAGGGGACTTTTTGCTGAAATTTTTCTCGAAAGTTTATGATGTGAATAAGAATGACATTCTTGCAGAAAATTAAACACTTTTGAACAAATAAATACATTAATCACACGTTGAAGCTCATAGGTCAATCGTATTCTACGGATCTTTAATACTAGGGTGTGTAAAACCTTCCGTATGGGATCTCCAGAATCCTTACCTCAAACTTTGATCCAAAAGATTTTTACTTATTTTGGAAAAGTCTTTAAACCCGGTTTTCATAGTTTTCCATAATAAATTAGGTGGCGACTTTAAAACTACTAAAATCTAATTATAGCACCAACAACCTCGTAGTAACTTTTATGCCTTACCCGCGTAAAAGTGAACCGTAACAGATGGCGACTCTACTGGGGAATTCCTAGGTTCTAACCATAAGGGTTTCAATATAATGTGATTTTAATTGTATTTATTTGCCTATATGTTTAAATTTCGCAATTTTAAATTGTCATTCATATCATATCATAAACTCCGCCACTCCTGGTAAAAAGCATGATTTCAAAGGGGACACGCGGGATCGCGGTCAAGCCTTCACTACAAAACTCAAAACACCTTTTCTTTAGAATACGTTGAACGTTAAGTTGGTGTGCGGTCACCCAATGACCGACAACGATTCACTCCGAGTAGTCCGCTCGGGTCCAAGGTCAATTTGAAAAAAATACTCTTGCATAAGCCTAAGATAGAGCTGAGTCAAATCCAAATGAGAAGTAGACTGGGTGGTTTGGATATTTTAGATGTATTCAAACCCGATAAGGAGACTACCCCATGTCAAGTACGGTCTATGATCCCAAAAACACCGCATATCATATTATGTGCTATTTGGAAACATTTAAATATGACTATGAATGAAACCATTGCCTAGTTGGGGGAGGGGGGGGGGGGAATTAACCTTGAGTTTTGTTTGTAGATGTCGATCAATTTGAGTTTTGATATGGTCCTGACTACACCTGAGTTGCTGCAGATTTGGTGGGGCCAAATGTCCCTAGAGGAGAAAAGAGGAATTTCATGTCATCTAGGGAATTTGACATCCATCATGACTATGACCGGTTGCAAAGAACTGATAGAAGAGATTACCGGATTCTGGGATAGGGACCGGATGGTTTTCAAATTTGGGGATGACATTGAAATGACACCAACACTGGAGGAGCTTAGGAACGTACTAAATAGCATAGGCTCGGGGTTGAAAAGAAGAAAAGAGCTGACCAAAATGCTTTGATCCCGAAAAAACCCACCCACTCCCAAATTTAAGAGGATGTTTTCTTTAAACTATGCCAATTGGGCCCACGGCCCCACCATACCCTTTAGAGAGTTGCACAGAAGGTTTGGAAGCCTGGATGGATTTGCGGAGCATCCCGAGGAATTCAAGACTTATGCTGATTGGACGGCCACCAAACCCTTGGCTTTTGCCATTTGCTTTTTAGGAACCATGGTCTTTCCTAAGGATTGGTCCTTAGCCATAGATGCCCGAGTCATTTCTATCACCCATGCAATCTTTTACGGCATAACCTAAAAAGAAGAAACCAAATACTTTGATTTAACCCCGATCATATTAGCCGATTTATACCGAGCCCTGAGTCTCAGCCGGAATCATTACAAATACTTCCAAGGTTGTAATTTACTCCTGCAATGGTGGATCCTCAAACATATGGTCAAGTTTAGGGGTGAACAACACTTAAGTAGGCAGGTTGAAAGAGACAGTCTTCGGGATTTTCGCCCGAACTTCGGAGAACAAAATAGACAAAGTTGGACATTCACCTTCTCTAGGTTGAAGGAAGAAAGCATTCAATGGATGTTCCATGACTTCGTATCCACTGAAGTTGTAGTTAAGGGAAAAAAGTGTCCATTTTTTCCGCTTATGGGAACTCGAGTTATTCGCCCTTATGCTCCCGCCCGGGTTCTGAAACAATTTGAGAGAATCCAAGTCGTACCCCAGATTAGGGGCATGGGAGATTTCATCATTGACTACGACATTGATAGACCACCGAGGGCTTTGTATTGTGTCTGAGAATGGAAAGGTAGCGTGATTTGGGGGTCCTGATACTTTAGCCGAAGATAGGTTTCGTCCGGGTTGTGTCGTAGAATATAAGGATTGGTTGAGGGCCGATTTGCAAGGCACACTTTTTCTAAGCCTATTCTCTACAGTTGTGTCCAAGACAAAGATTCACAAGCCGAGATCCGAGCCTCTTTGATTTGGAGGAGAGCTGACGACAGAGATGCTAAGTATTTGGAGAAAATTGAGCATGATAAGGCCGTCATAGAGAGTCTGAGGCATGAGTTGGAGCTTACCAATGATTGTTTGGTTGAGCTAGATCACCGAATGAAGAATATTTTAGATGATTTCACTCCACTGACATTCACACAGAGAGGGTTTCTTATGGAGGTGACTTTGACGTTAGTCCATCTTCATATCCAGACTACCCTCCGAAAAGCAAAGAAAGCCAAGAGTGATAGGGATCGGGCTTCATCATCCACTACAGGAGGACATTTCTGCTAATTTATTTTTATGCACCGTCTTTACTTTATCTTTGGGAAGAATATTATTATTAATGATTATGGGGAAATGGTTTGATTCAAATGGCACATTTATGTTTCAAACGATTAGTATGCTTAAGAACGCGCATAGTGTAATCTTATGAACTGCTTTGTGTGACTTTATTTGCTTCCATATGTTTCGTTTAAATGCTCAATTGGTCTCGAATACTGTCCACTCACCCAAAGGAAAACAATGAACAAAAATACCCGCACTAAGCCTAACGACTTTCTCAGAATTTGAAGATGAACAACAAGACTGCACCCGAGTTTAAGGTCATGAGGAAGAATGAGGTTTCGCTACGCCAGAAGATTCAAGATCTCGAAAAGCAGATCCAACTAGTAAAAGCCAAGATTAAGGAAGCGGATGAGTTAATGGATTTGGCAGAAAGCCCACCTGAAAAACCTATCGAATCTTAAGGAGAAAATATCCTGGACAAGGGAAAAGGAATTCTTCCCGAGTACATTCCGATAATGGAAGAGTCCAATGAAGAAGAAATGGAGTCGGACCCGCAGGAGCCCACTTGGACATCAAAGGGGGCTGCCTCCATTGCACCCTCAAGCATAAAAAAGGAAGAAACCTCTGCTGCACCGTCGAGCCCTAAAGGGGAAGGAGCTTCGGCTGCGTCATCAAGCCCTGGGGAGGAGCCCATGGAGAAAATGGGATATGCTTGACCAGCTTCACCCGAATGGTGGACTATAGCAGTCAAGACATTGGATTGTCCCTACAAGTCTCACCTAAGCAGGTTACGAATGAGGAGAAGATGATCAAGTTCTGAAGAAAAGGAATAGTCAGTGTTTTCTTCGACAGGTTGCCACCCTGCCTGTTATATCCCGCATTTTTGTACGTCGGGACGTTCCGGACTAATTGCGAAAAGTTAAGGACAAGAGGATTCCGGGATACGAAGTAGAGATTTTAACTATGATTTATGTCAAGGCATGAATTGTTATGATTTTATGGGCATGGGATATTAAGGAAACAATTGGGGTCAACTTCCATTTTTGGAAAGTATTTTATTTTTGGAAGGTGTATTATATTATGAAAAGAAAAAAAAAACAATTCATGAGAAATAAAGCCATGTGGCTGGCCACATAAGGTGTGGGCCATGGCCACATGGATGCCTATCATATGAGTGAATTAAGATGACAAAGGACCATATTCATCATCTTCCAAACTCAAGAAATTTCAAGAAACTTAGAGAAAACTCAAGAGGAGCCATTCGGCCCCCCTTCCTAGCCGAGCCAACTCAAGAAAAATTGATCAAAAGAAATAATTTTCTCTAGCAATTCTACTCTTTAGAAGGTGCATAACAACGTGGTGGAGTCGTTGGAGTAGTTAGAATAAGCGTTGGTTCAAGGCGCAACTTATAGTCAATTTGAAGAATCAAGTGGGAGAGGTATGATTCAATCTTATTTTTCATATGTTATAGGTGATTTGTGTATGTTGTGAAGTATGGGAATGAATGAAAATCATGGAAATATAGAAGTTGAAGTGTAGCCGTGTATATGTATGTGTGGCCGTGCATATGTGTGTGTTGTGTAGGAGTGGAGAGTAATTGAATTCAACATGTTTATGTGTTGTTGTAATGTGTAGAAAATGAATGAAACTCATGGAATGTTGTATGTTGTGGAGTGGCCGAATAGGGGCTGCTTGGTGTGCATGAAATGAATTAATGTTATCTTGCATTTTGGTTGTCGTCTTTATGAATTCTATAACGTGGAATGGAGGTTAGTGATCCAAGTTGAAGTTAAAAACCGTGTGGGCTGATTTGAAGTTAATGCGATCTTATTATGGTTCCTTGGATTTGTGAGGATAATGTTGTTAATGTGTGGATTGTCGATATAGTTTATAATTTGGAAGAAAGAAACGTGTTGATATCGTCCCTATGGAAATTGGATAGTTTCGGCCAAGTTGGTTTGGCCATTTGGAATGTTGTGTGAATTGTTTAAAGTGTGTTGGTAGGTTGTTAAAATGGTTGTTGGTATGGTTGTTGACAAATTAGCCGAGTTGAATTCTCGGGGTTGTTGTATTTACAGGGGAGGTGCTGCCCAATTTTCGGTAGAATTGAGAAATAGTTTGGAATTGAATTTCCTAAATACTTATGGCTAATGGTTGATGTTCATTGACGCTGTGTAGACTTTGGAGAGCCGAGGCCTGAGTTTGGATTACTTAAGGAGCGGCCAAGGTATGTAAGGCTTCCTTTTCCTTTCTTTGGCATGTCTTAGACGTAAGGTGAATATCCTACGAACCTCGGGGAACTCCACTCTTAAGATCCGAGCTTATATGTGCTTCTTCTTTGTTTCTTAAAGTTAACTCTCCTAATGTAGTCAATCCAAAGTTCTTATGTTTTGATATGAATGAGTTTTGAATGTTCTAAAAAGAGTTGGGTCCTTAAAGAGGTTTCGTAACTACGAACTCCCGTAACTTTCGCGAACGAACTCGGATCGCCCCGAAACCTTCATAGGTTCTTCCATAAGACATAATATACCCCAACTTTCATAGGTGGGCTCGGGCGGGATTGACGCTCGTCCGTGGGCCCTCGAGACTTTCTTTTGTACAAGTCTAACATTTTTGTAAAGAATTTAGCATGTTTATCACTTAAATCTCCGAATATGATTAGCGATTTACTTAATGAGTATGAAATGAGAAGTATGGTCTATACGATTCCGATATGAAATTATGATCCTTAAAGTTCGGTTTGATATGTGCCCGTGTGGCATTCGGCAGAAATGCGGTCAGACTATTGGGTTAAATTGTAAGAAATGAATTACTTCGATTAATTTATTAAGTCTTTGTAAATATTTGCATTGCATATGACTTTGGTACGTAACTATGGTTAATAAAGTTTTAGTTGATATGTTTCCGAATAATATCCGAAAGAGATTTGATATGACTATGACTATTGACTTGTGAACGATAATTTGTTTGATGATTCTGTTGAGTCTGTACAAATGCTGTGAACACATATAGATCCCACGATTCTGCTCGTACACATTTTTGTTATTCCCTTCGCCGAGTCCCGGGCCGGTTATTATCGTGCGCACAATTTGAAGTATGATGAGCTTCTGAAGTATGATGAGCGCCTAATATGATATGATATGTTACCGAAGTATGATGAGTTTCTGATGTTACGGTGTTATGATGTGTCCGGTACGCCGAGCCCCTCTTGGCCGGGTACCGTGGTTATATGATATGAGGTGATGATGTGTGCCGGAGATGCAGGAGATATAAAACTTCCGAAGTATGATGAGGCCGGGCGCCCGAGCGGGAGGGCGACCACGTTCTGTCCGCCGGACCCTATTATGGGCCGCATAGGGTATGTGATGTGACATTATGATAATAATCTGATGATATTATAATTTGATAATCTGATGATAGGATAATCTGATGACATGTTATGATGAGGACACGGTATGATATGTGATTCTGTTCACCGAGCCCCTCACTGGAGGGCCGGGTACGGTGTATATGTATGTATATAATTATACGATGGCTATGTACGATGAGTATATGATTTCACTTACCGAGTCCCTCACTAGAGGGCCGGGTACGATATGCACATGTAATGATATTATAATATGATATTGACATACAGGTTATATGATTCAGAGGCAAGTCCTTCGATTTTTCTGTCTTCTGATTTTCTGATTTCCATACTTGTTCTGTAAACCCCAGCTCGGTTATGAATCAGTTTACTTTATTCCATGCTTTACATGCTCAGTACATATTCCGTACTGACCCCCTTTCTTCGGGGGCTGCGTTTCATGCCGCGCAGGTACAGGTAGACGTTCTGGTGATTCATCGGCCTAGGGCATCCGTTCTGCTGTTTGGAGAGCTCCCTTGATCCGGAGCCTACACTTTTGGGTACAGATACTTCTGTTATTGATATATATGTTGTTCGCGGCTACGGCGGGGCCCTGTCCCATCATATGGTTCTATTCTGACTCTTAGAGGTCTGTAGACATAACGTGTGGGTTGTGGGCAAGTTTTGTATGGGTTGTGTTCTTATGTTTTGGCAGCCTTACCGGCTTATGTCCGTTATGTATGTATGTATATATGTATGTATTGATATATGTCTGCTATACCCTTATCTATGCTTATGCTAATAGTAGCACGATGATGGTTGGTAAGCACGTATGGGTGCCCAGCTCGGGCACCAGTCACGGCCTACGGGGTTGGGTCGGGACACTGCCCTCCGGTCTTCGCACATAAGAGATGCTGTTATCACCAGGATTAAGCAGGGCATACCCTTAATGAATGCTTAGCCTTCAAAAGGAAACTCATCAGGTTGATAGATGAGAAAAGCATCACCAAGATGTGGGGGCCACATTCACTATTGGTCCATGACAACATCATCCCAACTGAAGGGATTACCCAGAACACTCATATTTGGCGTTACGACTTCACAGTATTCAGGGACTCTTATGCCAGCATCTTCCAAAAATTGGTCAATATTGGGAAGATTAGCCCCATCAGAACCAGAAGGGCCCAAACTGAAGGAGTTGGCCGCCGCAAAATGTGTCTGTATCATTCTGGAGCTTTAGGGCATGACACAGAAAATATGATGTGTTCAAGTTTGAGTTGAAAAATTTGGTCCACAAGGGCGCCCTTTGGTTGGTGCTCCCTTCTCAGTATTAGGATTTGGGAGCCTTAGGGCCAGGAAAGGTTGAACGGACAAACAACCTATATTGACCTTAAAAGAAAGGTCACTTTTGGGTAGTTTTAGGGGATCCCATTTTTTGTGTTTAACACGGACCCCCCCCCCCCCCCCCAACCAAATTTTGTGTAACGGAACTACGCCGACCTGATGTCCTAAGGAGGGATATGCAGAAAGCCTCTATCAGGCCTGGTCATGGGTAGGTTTAAGTTTATATTTATGTAGACCAAACTACGGAAGGACCTAACTTCTTGCGTAGGGATACGTAGGCAATCTACGTAAGACTCGGTCCTTTTATATTATAAAAATTGTATCTTCCTCTCTCAAAAAAAGCCCAAGTACCCAAAATCCGGTACAAGAGATCAATTGAGCATTTAAATCAAACAAATTACCATTTATATGCTAGATGTTAAATCGCCATTTATGTGTGATATCTTGCTTTTCTTTCCATTATCTGACGAAACTAACTTTGTTTGCCTTTGAGTTATTCTTTTCTTATAGAAAGAGAAGTTGATTCGTGTTCACACTGGCATACTTCACAAGGTATAAAGCTGCAATAGCATCCTTATCCCTGCAAGACAAAGGCAAAGAGAAAATGACTGATACTTCGGAGAACGAAACTACGCCTATTGACATCGCTCTCAGAGAATCACCTCTGCGCGAGATGCCTGAATCATCACCTACTGAAGACGTCATGAAAATGATGTTTGAAAAAATCGCCCATCTTCAAGAAGAAGTTACGCGAAACAAAGTTGCTAATGCTGCCCGAGAAGCCCCTGCTGAAGAAAGAAGGCCTCCGCCCTTTTTTCCATCTCTGAATTCGCCATTACCAAATCACTTCCCCACTAGGTCCGTTAAGACCACCAAGCCATTTACCCCAATCGATGGACACATTAGTGCCTCGAGCCAGATCCCACCACCACTTAACACCAACCAAATTCTCGAGACCACCCACTCTATCCCTTCCTACCCAACACCACAAAATACCCACCCTGGCATCACTATACAACTAAGCATCACCCTACTACCAACTGACAAATGCACCCCTTACCCGAATTTGCTCGATTGTTTCTTTCCACGCACCTGTCACACCAGGTACCTTCTCGCCCGATCAAGAAATTGACCATTATGAGGAAATGGAAAAAGCATGGAAAGCTGAACAAGAGAAACAGGAAGAAAGGTTTGAGGGAAAGATGACCGCAATATTGGAACGATCTATGAGGACTACCTTTACTGGCACAGGTTTAAGCTACGACGATTTGTGTATACATCCCAATTTGGATTTACCAGAGAGCTTCAAAGTACCCCGTTTTGAGTTGTTTAATAGAACAGGCAACCCTAAAGCGCACTTGCAGGCCTACTGCGACCAATTAATTGGTGTCCGAGATAATCAAGCACGCATCATGAGGTTGTTCAGCTGAAGTTTGATAGGGGAAGACTCAGAATGGCTCACCGCGCAAGATATATGTCGTTGGGTTCGTTGGGTGTCACGACCCATTTTGCTTAGGCCGTGCGGGCACTTATCTTTCCACCTCGATAAAGGAACCCTTATCCCAACTGTTATGTCCCGTATCTTACATTGGGACATTATAAAGCTAAGTGCAAGCATATGCACAGGGGGTTGAGGACCGAAGTAGAGGGCGTCGATCTGATAGAGAGCATGATAGGGGTCAGCATAAGAGAGTTAGATCAGTTCGTTCATGCTAGTAGTGTATGACTATAGATAACAGGTGTATACGAGTGTCCAGCTCGGGCACTAGTCACGGTCTACGGGGTTAGGTCGTGACACCAACAATGAACTAATATATAAATTGAAAAAGGTTAAGTAGCGAAAATCAATAAATATGTAAGTCTCACGATATATATAGATAGATACTTGTAAAAAGTGCGGAAGACAACAAATACCCCCAGGGTCTAGTCTAAATAATACAAGAGCATCTAAGAAGAATAATACAGTCTGGAAGTACTAATACATAATGTCTATGTCTCTGGAATAAAAGTAAGACATATAATAGGAAAGTCTTCAAGGTCGGCGGATGCCATGCTCACCCTGGAAACTCAAGTGGAAGCTAAAGAGTCGATCAGCCACGGGTCAGAAAAGTAGATCCGACCTGGTACACTACATTCATAAAAGAATGCAGCAAGTGCAGGTCAGTACAAACAACAGTACTGGGAGGCATCATCAGCCGACTAAGCATAGTTAACACAATTCAGAAAATAAAATAGATAAGCAAATAAACCAACCAAGAATGAGACAATATAATCGCGGCCAGAGTATCCATCATCGCACTCTATGTAAGCATCTAAACCCAAATATGATAAGTCTGAGTTTATCCGATCCAATCCAATCACCACAATAGAATCATCACAATCCAATCATCACAACAGAATCATCACAATCCAATCATCACAACATCTCAATCAAGTCATAATGCAATGCAGAGCAATAATAGTATGAATACGATGCCATGACATGCAAATAAGGTGTACACATGCACTCCGGACGGAAATATCGACGTCTCGGTAGCACAACCCAGCGTGACTCGCAAAGTCTAAGTGCCACCCATCCCGGATCTTTGCCCAACAGACAGACGGGACCACAGCAATTGCTCGCCAAGTCTCCACCGGCGCCGCCACAGGGGACCCGAGGAGTCCATGAAATAACAACGATTCCGGGATAACATTAGAATCGGTCATGCAACAACGATGCCCGAAATAGCTCATCGGATATCGGCCTCCTCACAGTCACTCAAATAAAATAGTCTGTCAAATATCAGTTTCATACAAATCAACGATTCCAGAATAAAACTTCGGACATCGGCTTTCTCAAAATCACTCAACTAAAAGAGTTTATCAAATATCAGTTTCATATAATCAAAGATTCCGAAATGGATCTTCGAACATCAACCTTTTCACAATCACTCAAGTAAAAGAGTTTATCAAATATCAGTTTTACTCAATCAATGGATATCGGCCATGCATAAATATGAGAGAATGTGTGCGATGCATATATCATTCATCAACAATCAGGTTCAATATCACAAGTACCACAATGAGGTATGCCACCAACGTATCACATCACTATACCAACAGTGGGTATGCCAACATATATCAAGTCAAGTACCGTCAGTGGGTACGCCAACATATATCAATAACTCGGGTACCAACAGTGGGTACGCCAATATATATCGAGTACAAATACCAACAACAAGTATGTCAATTCTATCCAAATCAAGGCGACAAAACAGAACTCGATATCTACGAACTACACATGGCATCAAGCCAACACAAATAAACAATCAAGCACACATAAAGGGGTGGCTAGTCCCAACACACATCAGGGCCTAACCTAAGGCAATATCCATCCCAAATTCATACCCGAAGGTTCACATGCTGTCTCCGACATTATAATTTAAATATCTGATTCACTATATGAAGTCTCACCAAAGGTAAGCCATAACCTACCGGGTATTTATGAGGGCGTAACACCAACGAGTCACTCTTTTGCCTTGCCCTTCCTCTGAATCTCAGAACCAAAGTAGTCTAAGCATAATCGAATTCTATATTAGAAATTATGAAGAATGATACTAATATTGCTATGGTATCAATTAGGTCAACTTTAACCCTAGAATTTGGGGAAACAGGCCCACAAGGACAAAGCGCGAAATTCGAGGGAAAAATACTAATTTAAGTACTAGGTGATCATAACCCAATCACTAATTGTTGATTTAACTCAAGGATTGGCCTAAATCTGATTTCAAGCAAAAACCCCCCAAATTAAGTATAAACCCTAAATCTCCAAATCCGAAATTCAACGTTAAAAGTGGAAGATACGTGATTAATAAGCTTAGATTTATCAAGTTTTAGCATAACCATCTCGATTTATCATTAATAATCTAGGAAATGTTACTTCGGCCCTCTCTCAAATTCCATCTCTAAGGGATTGTTAAAGGGAAGGGAGAAATCTAAGATTATTGTGATTAAGGAAGTGTAAAGGATTAGGCAAGTTTGACCTCCAAGAATTTCTTCATATTATCTCCAAGAACAGTTTCTCCAAGCTCAAATATCGAGATGAGAAATAATGAGGGTCTAGGACTTATTTGGGACACATTTAATGAAAATTAACTGCCCGTCACTGCCACAGCGGTAGAGATGCCGCAGCGGCTGTTGGGATGCCGCCACAGCGGTAGGGCTAACATTACACATGGTTGTCCCAGTGGTCATGACACCACCACAGCGGTGCCGCTGGGGCGGCTCTGGTGCCGCCATTGCGGACACCAGACACCAGAAATCCCCGAATTTGCTAAGTCTCTAATCAAAATCCCGGGTCATTCCCGAGGCCATGCAACACAAACCAAACACACAGACCCACACAAAATTACGTTGCTAACACACTAGTGGTCTCGAAGAGAATTCCAACGAACTCGGTGGCGAAGTCGACCTCGATGCCTTAATTCCAATTTCCCATTCTAAGTCCCGAAATGTATCCGAATGCATTGGAAACTGAACCAAATACTCATACAGGTTTTAAATGACCATCCCAACCTCTCCGAATCGACGGAATTTCGGAAAAGGTCCGTTTGCCCAAAGTCAGCTTTAGGTCAATCATATTTCACTTTAAGCCTATATTTTCACCAAAGTTACCCGAATTCGGTCTAGGCACCTCGAGAAGTGTATCAACAGTCCCTTTGGCTCAAAAGCGAGCTAATCAATGCTCGAAAATGGGCAAAAATGCCGAACGAAATTATAACAACCAAACGGGTCGTTACATTGGGTCATATGGGAAAACATGGCTGCTACTTTCATGGAAAGATTCTGCTTTAACATGGAGACGGTGCCAGATAGATACTATTTAGAGAAAGTGAAATAGAAGTCCACCGAGAACTTCCGGGAGTACGCATGCAAGTGGAGAATGGAGGCTGCCCAAGTACAACCTCTTATGGGCGAAGAAGAACTTGTGTTGGTTTTTATCCGTTCACAAGAAACAGACTTCTATGATAGAATGCTCTCAATGGCGGAGACCTTTCTGCGGGTTGGTCAAAATGGGCGAGGCCTTAGAAGACGATCTCGAAAGCTGGCGAGATCATAAGCATGACGGGAAAACCGGTTGGTTAAAAGGCTGCACGGGTCCGCGCGCGAAGAAAGAAGACGTGGCTAGCATATCCCACCCCTGGCCAAAGAAGGGAAGATTTCCCGGCCAGGCTTATATGTTCCACCTCCTCCAAATACCTACGCACTCGCCTTTACTTACAACACGGTGCCCGTATATTCGTCCCAAGCTTTCCCCCCTTTTTAAACTGCTTGCCCAAACACCCCAAAAATTCGGGCCCCCAAAACCCCCAAACCCCCCCCAAATTACCAAACTCCCGCCTTCCAAAAACCCTTCCCCAAAAATAACCAAACCCCATACCCCTTCCC
>NC_081343.1:35838511-35869783 GCF_029784015.1 Lycium ferocissimum | reverse complement strand
AACTCAATTTTGGCATGAAACGGGAACTTGATCACAAATTTTAAGTTTAAAACTGTTTCAAAACCACGATTTAGCGCAAAGAACAAAAAATGAGATTTGGGTAGAGTTTGAATTGGATCAATTCTTAAACAAGGCAAACTACCAAAAAAACGAATTCTGGACTTGGGCTAATCTGGACAAAATTGAGAACTGAATTTGGACTTGAACAAAATTTTGAGGAAAATAAAGTCACTTTGGGCTCGGAAGCCCGTAACTTACTTTGACCGAAAAACAAACCCGTTGGGTGAATCCGAGGAGTAACGGGATCTGGACTTGGAATATAACTTGACCCTATGGGCTTCAATGATAAAAATTGGACTTGAATAGACAAAAGTTGTATTTTCTTACATATATATATATATATATATGTATATGTATAAAATCGGAGGTATACTCCATATTTTCTATATACGTATAATAAACTCTTTTGAACAACTAAATACATTAATCATACATTGAAGCTCGTAGGTCAATCGTATTCTACGGATCTTTAATACTAGGGTGTGTAAAACCTTCTGTAGGGGATCACCAGAACCCTTACCTCAAACTTTGGTCCAAAAGATTTTTACTTATTTTGGGAAAAATCTTTAAACCCAATTTTTCTAGTTTTTCATAATAAATTAGGGAGCGGCTCTAAAACTACTAAAATCCAATTAGAGCACCAACAGCCTCGTAGTAACTTTATGCCTTACCCGTGTAAAAGTGATTCATATTAATGCCCAGCTAAACACCTCTCCAATTACGATCACGAATTATGGTCCGTAATTCAAATTACGGTCCGTAATTCCTGACCATAATTTTTCATATCAAAACCAGTGACCAACTTAACAATTACGAACAGAATTACGGCCCATAATTCTGGGCTAAAATCCCATCTACTGAACTAAAGCAAAGTTCCGTCTCCAACATTCTCCATTTGATTTTTTAAGTCTAAAATCATGGTCAAAGCTTAAGTTTAAGGTCTGAGGCGTTACAGTTGCTTTTAGGTTTTAGGGGGTTGACTTGTTCAACGAGGCTTCTTTTGAGAATTCAAAGTACATGGGTGAGTTCGTAGCGCGATTTTACATGTGTTTGCATATTTGGTTTGTGTCCGAAGGTTCCGGGGTGGTTCCGGTTATCGATTGCAAGTTTGGAGGACACTAGAAATTTCTCGTGTCAGGTAGCCATAAAAGCGGTGATGCACCCGCAAGGGCGGCTTTTTGACCCCAAGAGCGGTGCCCCAAAGCGGTTTGTTGACCGCAAAAGTGGCCGATGGGATAGACCGCAAAAGCGGCCGATGGGGCAGTTTCATATTTAAATGCCCTTTTAAAACCCTTATTCCTCCCATTCTTAATATAACAATTCCTTAGCATCTTGGAGGAGATTTGAGGAGAGTTGGGTCAGATTTCTCTTGAGGGTAAGTTCCCTAATCTCCATTCCTTTCATTTCCTTCCCTAAGTATGAATCCATAGTAGTAAATTCGTAGAACAAGATGAATAAGATGGGGGTTTTATGGTTTCTTCTTTAAAGGGTTTTAGCCTTCCTAATGGGAAATTGATGATGAAATTGGTTAGTTTAACCATAGGAAATTGGTGAATTCATTGTTGATAAGCTTATACCTTCCATTATTGGTAATTAACTTGAAGATTAAAAAGGGGTTTTGGGTTTCGTCCTCTAATGAGATTTTTTATTATAAAACCTTGAATTGTTGTTGGATTCGGCTTGATTAAGTATGAAATTGTTGATTAGTAACTACATAAGCATGATTCCTTCATTACTAGTGACCAATTTGTGGGATTTTAAGTTAGGGTGTATACCAAATTTGGGGGGTTCATCTAGAATCTGAATTTCCCTAATCTATGAGTTAATCTAGCTAATGTTTAATGAGAATTGATCACATAGAGTATGAATTTCATATTTAGCCTTCAAATTTTCTATTTTACCCCTGAAAGGCTCGTTTCTCATTCCATGAGTTAGGATTTGGGACTTGAATAAAAATAAGGTTGTGAGTATTATTCTTCTTGATTCTAATTCTCTATTCGGATATGATTAGACTTTCACTATCACAGGGCACAAAGGAAGGGAAAGACTAAGGTTTGATCGTTCGAGTTTGTTGTTCGGCTTTCCAGGTAGGTTACGGTTTACCTTATGGTGAGACTTCGATTAGCGAAGCGTATGTTTAGATGATATTATCGGAGAATTAATGTAAACCTTCGGGTATGAAGTTTGGGATGGATATTGCCTTAGTTTGGGCCTTGTTGTATGATTTGGGGGCTAGCCACCTCGTTGCGTTGTCGACT
Organism: Lycium ferocissimum; assembly: GCF_029784015.1. Classification (NCBI taxonomy): domain Eukaryota; kingdom Viridiplantae; phylum Streptophyta; class Magnoliopsida; order Solanales; family Solanaceae; genus Lycium; species Lycium ferocissimum. The sequence goes on along the minus strand of NC_081343.1, from coordinate 35,867,465 downwards.
TATCTGTTCTATGTACTTGTTGGATCGTCGCCACGTTGAGATATAGGGTATTAGTGGTTAGTTATATATCATGATTATGATATTATGGTACCTTACTTTGTTGATATTGAGATAAGAACTGTGAATTTGTTGTGGCTTATTGTGTAGCCTTATTGATAATATTACTTGTGTGGTACTGTTTGGTTGGGATTGATTTGATTTATTGATATTACACTTGCATTATATCCACACTCATTTCCATGATATATTGGTATCGCCTTGATATGGTACTGATGATGGGAAAGGAAAAGGAAATACAATGTATCGAGACATATTGATACGAGTCACATCTGGACTGTCTGTGGAGTGACCGATATTCTTTCAAGACATATTGGATATTAAGTCATCTCTGGGCTATGTGCCGAGTGACTGGTATTGCACGTTGAGTCAACTCTGGGCTGTGTGCGGAGTGACCAGTCCATGGACTTCGCGGGTCCCCCATGGGTTGTGCTGCCGAGACGTGATGTTCCGTCGTCGGAGTACATGTGTACGAGTATATGCATTGCATACATATCATATACATCTCGCATTGCATCTTATCATCTCTCTTGGCTGATTATGATATAGACTTGTGATTGAAATATCTGAGACTTGGCACAATTGGGTTTAGATGTGTGATATGGTTGTGATTGTTGGATTCGGAGTTGATATACTGAGACTTGGCATATATTTCTGTTGCATTTTGTTGTCTCTCTTATGTATTGGGCGTGATTTGGATTGTTGTTGGATTTGATATAGATTGTGTTGGGATCCTTGTATGTGACTAAATGCAGGCGGGATACTGTAGTCATAGTTTGGTCTTGGGTGATTATTCTAAAGCTTGGAACATTTGGGCTTAGATGTTATAACATAGTTTGTGATTGTTATTGTGGATACTTGTCTAGTAATGACTTGTACTTTACTGTTTACATTTTATTCTTACTTTCTTGTCTTCATATACATTAGCTAGCCTTAGTCGGCTTATGATACCTACCAGTACTTATTGTTTATACTGGCCTACACTTGCTGCATTCTTTTATGGATGCAGAGTACTTGCCAGGTTTCAACTTCATCTCTTCGTGGTTGATTTTCGAGTTTGCTATTGAGTCCATTCAGGATGAGCATGATGATGTTCACTGCCCAAAGACTCTCTTTATTGTTTTTTCTTACTTCCTATTCCGGACATGAATTGAGACTTTTATGTATTATTCAGACTTATAGTTTAGTAGAGCTCTTGTATGACTAAACCACGATACTGAGGTTGTATTTCACTACTTTCCGCACTTTATATTATTATTGTGAGGCTTACATTATTTCTATTTTCTTCCGCTTTACTTATGTTTATAATAGTTAGAATAAGGGTTCTCCTATCGAGGTGGAAAAGGTAGGTGCCCGCACGACTTAGTGAAATTGGATCGTGACAGTGACTGAGTCGACTTGTCTTGTGATTGATCATGTATTGGTTCACTCTCTCTCTCTCTCTGATCTGATGAATGCCTTTGTTTTTGCCTTGGCACACATGTTTGTAGTCTGGGTTCATGCGTATGCTCTTTTATGTAGCTTCTTTGCAATGGAACATGTTTGTGGACCTATTCTGTCCATCATATGTTGCTTGCATACCATTGTGTTTGGACCATATTTCTAGACCTGGTTTCTTCGCATTGTAGGTTCACTTTGTCAATCATTAAAACTTCACACATGACTTATTCCAACAACATGTTTTACAATAACATTAAGAAACATCTTTAAAACACCACATTAGGAATATGCTAGTTGTAGTAAAAAGGGGACTGTGAACTTCCAAGAAAAATGTGAAAATGTTGATACACAAATCTTTACAACAATATCAAAATTATCATCCAGCTTAATTATAGCCCATAGCAAGACAATTAGAAACCTTCAAGATCTCATAAAAGAGAAAATGAGAGTGAACGTGAATGTTTAATTAGGATCATAAAAACAAAACTACGTTCAAAGAGGCAATTGAAGTTCTCCACATTAAAATTGTACAATTTTGAGACGCGTACAGGCAAAGATGGGATTTTATTTTTCATTCCAAATTTCTAATGGATGATATTTTTCAACTATAAAAATGTTTTGAACATAATGTCACGACCCTAATTACCAATCGTGCGGGCACCTACTTTATTATCACTAGTAGGCGAACCCTTACCCATTTATCCATTAATCATTAGCCAATTTCAACTTCTTTAATCAATTACTAAAAAATATATAAGTGAACGAATGAATAAATAAAACAATTCATAATTAATAGATAATATAAGTGCGGAAGTCTTAACTATACACCCTCTGGATCTGAAAGTCATCGTACAAGGACTCTAATCAACAATGTCTAAAGAATGAAGTATATCTCAAATATAATAACAAAGAATGTCTGGAATAAAAATAGACGTCTGAGAAGAGAGATCTTCAGGTGGCATGGCATGGATAGAAGCTCACCCTCAGATCTGATCGAGCAAACTAGCTTCAAGCTGGAGATGTAGTCTGGATGAAATCTCTGGAACACAATCTGCACTCAAAAAGGATGCAGCAAGGTAGTATCAATACAAACACTATGTACTGGTAAGCATCATAGGCTGACTAAGATTAGTTCACGTATATAAGCATAAAATCAACAAGGTAAACAGATAGGCACTTAATACTCAAATCCAAGTCACAGAATATCCCATAACAAAATCACAACCTAAGATGAAGCTTCTAACCCACCAGTCTGGCAAGTTTCAATAACCTCACCTGATAGTCACAAGTCCAAGTTCCTTCCCTAGGTAAAGTCACTAATCCACAATTTAACTCTTACCAATGATCATATCAATACCACAACAGCCATTTCAGCAAACACACCAAAAGCAGAACTAAACGAGCTATATAATAATGCAGAATAAAATGTAAGGATGTGCAATGCAAAATATGATAATGTGCAATGCCATGCAATGCACTGGCCAATCACTCGAACTGTACACACATGCTAACTGATGTCATTGCTTAGTAGTCATGACCTGCAGGGGACCCATGGTGTCCATGTACCACTCGTTCCGGAACACTCCTCGGACCCGAGCCATAAATCCTCTGCCCCGAAAAGAACCTCGGACACGGATCCACATCATGTATCACTCGTTCCGGAACACTCCTCGGACCCGAGTAACTTATTGCCCTCCGCCCGAAATTTACCTCGAACTCGAGCTTATACACCTTCCGTTCCGAAAAAAGCCTCGGACCCGGAGCCACTGGATTATACAAAAAACACTGTTACATCCCTCTTAATGAGCAATTATCAAGTAGTATATTATTTTTATCGAGAAGATCATATGAGCTTCTCGCTACAATTGTCATCAATTTGTATCACAAGTTCATCAAGAAGATTATATTAACTTCTGTACAATTTCACATCACAATGTATGTCTCAATGTATTTCAGTTCATTAGTATGTATGCACTATGAACAATCAACAATATCAATGTCAAACACAAGGCATCATGCCACAAGTCTTCCAAACCATGTCCATCATGCATGAGCTTATGAATGCATAAATGAGTGTAAACGTGGTAAATCAATACAAGCCAATAGAGCAATAGTGAAGGTGCACGTCACAAGCTACAAGTCATATCAAGACTTGGACCAACTCAGCCATGAAATAAATCATACAATCATCTCAACCAAAATAATAGTCTATGTTCCTCTTTACTTCCACATGTAGCAAGTACGCCTCACAACTAAGTCTTGTATCACCAAGAAGCTCCACTTTTCTATATATAATCATCAACAGCAATCATACATCAAGTTTTCATCTATGTACTGTCATAAGTATATATCACAATTCAATCCTAAACTCATTATCCTTCCTTTCTCTAATAATTTATGTCACAATAAGAGAGAACCGGGTACAACACGACAATTTAGGCAATAAGTCTAATCACAATAATAGGGCAACAAGCCACCATCAACTACAATCAACTGAATAGAAATCCATCCCGAATCGCCACAGTATGAATATGTCACGACCCAACCCCGTAGGCCGCGACTAGTGCCCGATCTAGGCACCCGTACACACCCATTAACCCGAAATAGCGTACAAGTAGCTTATACCGTGTACAAATTACAAATATTTACAGAAAAGTGGAACGTCGCCCCAAAGCTGTCACAATGTACAGATATACATATCGTTATCATAATCCGACAGATAATATCACAAATAAGCCGATAAGGCTATCATAGTATAGGGGGACGTCCAAATCACAAATTACACAAACACGACTGAACAGTGAATACCCATAACCCACACATATATGTCTACGGACCTCCAAGGAGCATAACATAATCATATGACGGGACGTGGCCCCGCCGTACCCGTGAACAAACATATATGCATATGTACAATAACCAAACCTGATCAAAGTATAGGCTCTAACAAGGAGCGCTCCAAGACAAACCGAACAGAATCCTAAGTCGGTGGATCCTCCAAATAAATGTCGTACCGCGCGCGGCACGAAACGCAGCCCCCGAAGAAAGGGGGTCAGTACGGAATATGTACTGAGTAGGCAAAGCATGAAATATAGTAAACAAGGTCATAATCAGGCCAGAAGTACGGAAAGTAAATGCAATATTCAAAATATCAAAATGCTTACTCATAAAATACAAATCATGCATAGGGCTCTTAGAACGGTGGTCGCCCGCCTGTCGTTGGCGCCACGCCACGCATCACACCAGAAGGTTTCATATCTCCGTACCCCCCGACATATCCCCATAACACATCATAGCCTACCATAACGCCATAACACAAGATAACACCAATATAAACGGAACTCACCCTCTAGCGAGGAGTTTCGGTGAACCGTAACACAAGATCACACCGGAAAATAACATAGTGCGCACGATATATAACCGGCCCGGGACTCGGTGAAGGATGTAACAACCAGATGCACGAGCAGAGTCGTGAGCAACTATATGCAGAATAAAACACTTTCAAAGACTCAACAAAATATCCAAAACGAGTCATCATTTAGGAATCAAAACGATAGTCAAATCAAATTTCTTTCGTACGTCGTTCGAGAACATATCAAATCGAACTTTAGGACTCGTAGACACGTATCAAACCATAGGAAATAGCTTATGGAAGTTATGGGCATAATCGTTATTACAAACCCGATAGGGAAGTAAGTAACTAACGCTCGAGGGTTAAGACAATAATCGCCCAATTCTTTCAAAAGTCATTTGTACTACACAAGGGAAAGTCTCGGGGCCCACGGAAGAGTATCAAACCAATCCGGGTCCATCTATGAAAGTTGGAGACCTTATTCATTGTAGGATCTCCCACGAACGTTCCGAAGCGATCCGAGCTCGTCTATGAAAGTTACGATTGTTCGTAGTTATAGAATCCTTTACAAACAACATTCTTTATGCAAAATTTGAAATCCAATTGTACAAAGGACTTAAGAACCATAAGTTGACCATATTAAGGACGTTAACATTAAGAAGTAAATAAGAATCGTATACGTGCTCGGATCTTAAGAACGAAGTTCCCCCGAGACTCGGACTTACATTAGAACATGCCAAAAGAAAGAAAAGTTAAGCTTTACATACCTCGTCTGCTTCCTAAATTAATCCAAACTTACGTCTTGCCTTCTCCAAAATCTACAATAACATCATTTGGTATCAAGCATTAGCCGTAGATTCTTAAAACTTCAATTTCGACTAGTACTTAATTTTTAGAAATTTGGGCGCATTTCCCCCGTAAAATCAACATCCCCGAGATTTCAACCCGCCAAATCTTCAACAACAATACCAACAATCAAACCAACAACATCAGTAATCAATTCTAAAATGCGGTTTAACATTAGTAGCTCTTTACACAATTTCAACAACATTCACAATATTCCAATATACTCACTTTCATTACTTACATTCCAACCAATATCGACGTTTATACATTCGATTACCAATCCAAAACCATTCAAACCATAATCAAGAACGCCTTAAACAATTCACACAATTTTCCAAATAACCCAAATATCACTCCAACTCACCCGAATTCCTCCAAACCCGAGAATAATCCAACACACATTCTTTTCCTCCAAATTCATAAATTTCGCCACTAATTCACACATTAACAATGCCGTTCTCATACATACAAAAATTACATTAAAGACACACTAACTTCCAAATAAGTCCATAACCATACAACATCCATTTGAATCATTAACCTTGCATTTTTTCCAATATAGAATTCACAACGACAACAACCAAAATACTACATCAAATTAGTTCAACATGGCCTCACCAAATCAGCCCATACACGGCCAACATCAACAAAATTAATTTACACAATTTAACAACTCCTTCTCCGTAAATAAATCGATATTAGCACAAATAGAAAGAGATTCATACCTTTTATTTACCAAGGTATCAAAGTCTTCAATATTTACTTTATTTCCAAGCCAACTCCAACACAAAATGATGTGAAAATCGCGACTACAAGTTGTCCGGTCTTCGATTAGTACTCCGGAACTTGAATTCTTGGTCAAAATCCTCAATTCTATGTAATATTTGAGAGCTTTTGGGAGCTGAATTTTCTGGAGGTTTTTGGAGAGTTTTTGAAAAAAAAATGAGGTTTTTGTCCCTTTAAAAAACTGCCAACGTCGGTTTCACATCGTAGCTACGATGCGTAGTGGTACCGTAGCAAAGATCGTAGCTTGATGCCGAAATGTTGTTTCTGCGTCGACGCTCAGTTTGTAACGTCTATAATTCTCTACTCCAATATCCCATCGACGAGCGCTTGTTGCATTATAATCTAGACTTGACGAACTTCATTTTAGGATTTTGAAACACCTTAAAATTCTTAACACACATGGAGATATGCTCCTCCAAAGTTGACTCAAAATCGTTCCAAATTTTTCGACAAACTTAATTTCCTTGATATTTCCATCCAATAAAATTATAAGCAACTTATGCCTTAAAACAATAGCGGAGGTCAAAAGTCGCTACCTCGTATCCCGGAATAGTCTTGTCCTTAACTTATCGTGGTTAGCTCGGATTATCCCAATGTACAAAATACGGGGTATAACAGAATACAACTACACCTCATATTTCAGTACATAAAGTAATGGCGACGAGCCCACAAAATCAGAAGTCATACCAACCTAGCTAAATATCCAACCAAAACACCATGTCCGAAGACCTAATCATGCTTTCTCCCGTCAATTCTACACAGTACATATGTTTCGCTAATCAAAGTCTAACTAAAGTAAGCCATAACCTACCTCCTAATGTACAGGAGCCACGAACTACTCCACACGAGCCTTCTATTTCCCAAGCACCTCATAGCGGTCAAAGTCTAACAATATGATGCTAAGTAAGAAGCAATCCATGTATTCAAACAAAAACGACAATTTGGGGAAGAAGACCCACTTACTTCTACCCTCTTCAATGGATGAAACTATCCTTTAATGGTGAATTTTTCATAACTTCTATCTCTACGATCATTAACCTTCAATTCAAGGGTTTCTAATCAATTTTACCCTTTCCAACAGATTTTAAAACAAAGATTCCATTTTTATTAGAACCCTAAGTCTCAACATGCAATTTCAACCATAAGAAATCAAATTCCTTTTCTAGAAAGTGATAATATATACTCCTAGATGATTAATCAACAACAAAATCAACAACCCACCAATTATTTTAAGGGTTTACTAATTCTAGGATTTTCACCCACCGTTGATGGGCCTCTTAAAATAATCATGGAACTTGAAGAAGAAAGGAAAAGGAACAAATAAAGATGGGAACTTACCCTCCAAGATGTTTCCACCAAAGAATGAGATGAATTTTACCTCTTTCTCTCTTGAAAACTGACTTTTGGGTCTTGGGAATAAGGGTTCAAAGTTGGGGAATTAAAATAGGAGATTCTACCACATGTCGGCCACTGTATGGGGTCTCAGACCGCCGCAATGTCCCGCTATAGCGGCCTCTTGGTCGCTATAGCGGCCCTGCTGGACAGGTCCGTACTAAAATGGTCATAACTCCCTCATCCGGAGGCCAAACGTGTCGATTCTTTTTCCTATAGCTTCGTAATTTCGATCTAATGGTTCAGAACTCACTTAAAAAAAAGGTTGGATGCTCAATATGGAGCCATTTCTATCCACAAACCTCCGGCGAAAACACCGAATACGAGCGCGACAAAACCCAAACCCATCTAACACTCTTTGGAACCTCACCAAAACTTGTGGACAAGTTCAAAATCATCATAATAATATTTTGGAACTTCTAAAACATTGACACGGGGTCATCCTAAGCCGGCGTTGATCGTGGTCAACTCTAACTCGTCAACTTAGCTAGCTTCTCCATCAGTGACTCAATTATACTCGAACCTTGCGAAAACCAACCCAATGACTTCATTACATCATAGATCATACTAACGGGACTTGGGGAAAGGGTCAACAAGGTTAAATGGGTCAAAACACTTATAACGACTAAACGGGTCATTACACATAATCTGTGAAAGCGCATAAAGTTGAATTCACATAAAAAGAACCCAAAAAGGTAGCTTCAACTAGTTAACAATAATAAATTAGTAAATACTAAAACTATCATAAAATTCCTAAATTAGAATCCCATTGTTCCCGGTGAAGAGATCTAAGTCTACTTTCTTACTCCAAATTTCAAATCAGATATAAAAAACAAAAACATCTAAAAATCACATGACAGAGCATATCACATACCTACAACGAAAATGAAAAGGCGATTGACCAAAATTTAGCAAAATTGCTAATTACCTGAAATTGGATAAGCAATCTGAAAAGACAAATATGAACGGGTAAGGGAACAAACCGAGTTAGTAGCCAGAAGAAGAAACCTATGCATCGCAATAGACATCAAAACCAAATAGAATTACATATAAACTGTTTGCATTAACTAATAAGTAAAATGACTAAAATACTCTATAAAATTTAAAGACAAAAACGGCCATGTTGATACCGTCCCTAAACTCACTCTTCTAATATAGTAAAATAAATAAATGTCAGTTCTTAGTTAATGCTTTGCAGGTCTAGAAAATTCTTATATCTACAAACATCATCTCAATCTCTCTCATTTTTACTTTAATTCCTAATAAGCAAAACATATGTCTACAATCATAAGTTGCAGTTATCTTCCTGTCACGATCCAATTCGTGAGCAATGATGGCATCTACAATATCCCACCGGTAGGCGAACCATTCCCAACAATCTTGAAATCAATTGAAAGATAACGAGAGAATAACCATTCACTAGAACATAATCCAACAGTATCCTATATAATAAAGGAAGTGCGAATAAGTAACTTAGTCTTTTACAACCCCAAAATTTGGTCTAGTAGTACAAGAGCATTAGAAATGTCTGATACAAGTCCCATGGGGCGAAATAAGCTTGTATGTAGAATTGCATGGAAAAAATAAGGAAGAGATATCCAGGGGCCACGAGTCAACTATGTAGCTCACCTTGAATGTCTCGAAATTGGCCTCGAGATCGACCACGAGGTCTTGGCGCTGTCGAGCGATATCGCACATAAAAAAAAAAAAAAGTGCAGAAGTGTAGTATGAGTACAATACTAGTACCATGTAGGTATCATAGGCCAACAACGATAGGATCACGTATAAAGCATATAAAAAATGAAGTAAGAAGTGAGTGTACTGATAAAGCTGAAGTTTTTTAACTATAATCACTTAGACATTTTTCCATGTAATTCAAAGAGAAATCAGATAAGTCAGTTAAGCGCGAACCACATAGAGGAGTAAAGAAGTAAATGGATGATGATAAAAAAAAAAAAATTACAATGCATTGTCCAAAGAAATAACTCGGTACACACATGCTATAGGCCATGCCATATAGTCATGACCTATGGGGGACTCTCAAGGTCCATATGCCTATCACTGTACCACTTGAGGTCCATTTTCTTCGGACTCTGACCACTCACTGTACCGCCTGACTTTACCGCCGAACTATGAGACACTCACTGTACCGCCCGACCTTACCGCCCGACTGTGAGAACAATATCCTTACCTCATTTCGGTCCTTATACCATTTCGAATCCTCTTTTATCAAAACTTATCCAAGTATATATAAAAATAAAAAAATGAGTGCAACATGCATAATATCTTAAGTCAAAAACATCATGAATTTTGAGAATGCATATGCATCGTCAAATGGTTACATATTCCAACTCATAATCCTAGAATAATTTCCTTCAACAATCATACAAGATATGGAGCGATGAGGTAATCAATTCGATCAAGCAGGAATAAGTCAATTAATGGCTATCATAGCCCACATAAATAATAATGATACCAACCTAAGTGGATTTATCACAACAACCACCTCCGAAGGCTCAACATGTTTTTCCCCGTCATACTAACTACTCAATAATATACACCAGTACTCTCTCAAGTGCTCATCGTAATTACTAAGGTGGGACCACTATCATGCCTAATACCCCTTCAGAAATTATAGACTAAATACGCATTCCAATAGGAGTCTAAAAGAGTAAATCGTAACCTAACTCAAAATCTGAGATAGATCCACGAACACTAAAACCTGAGCCTTCCCCTTCCGGAGTGCCTCTGAACGAGCAAAGTCTAACAAAATATGAATTCTGCATTGTAACGACCCGTTTGGTCGTTATTGCATTTTTTACCCTTTCACCCATGTTGACTTTTCCCCTAGCCTTGTTACAGTGTGATTAACTTGTGGGGATGGGTAGCACAGTTCTCGGAGAGATCGGGCGAGCCTTGTTTGATTTTGAGGAAGTTAGAAGTTCTAATTTGAATATGTGAAAAACCTTTGACCAACAGTTGACTTTTAGGTAAACGGACCTTTTTCAAAATTTCATCTATTCCATAAGGTCCAGAGGATCGATTATGACTTAGTAGGATGTTTGGTTTTATTCTTGGGGCATTATGGAGCGTGTTATACCCTTGGTTTTGGCCTTTCGGGGGTTGACCAAGTCAAGGTGACCTCCGTTGGAAATTATGAGGCCACGGTTGAGTTCGTAGCATGTTTTTACATATGTTTGTATGTTCAGTTTGTACCCGGAATGTCTTGGGTAGATGTCGGGATTTGGGGTGAAACTTGGTGAAAACCAGATTTTTTTGGCTTTTCTGATGTCCCGCTCCAGCGGGTGAGTTTTCGCCTCTGCGGGTTAGCCCATGCGGGACTAGGCCCGCAGACGCGAAAAGCTGAGTCATTAATGAGGTCCACCTCAGCGGATGAGTATTTGCTGAGGCGGGAGCGCATAAGCAGAATCCTGTGCGCGGGTGCGAGGATCGCTAAAACAGGTTCCCCTATTATTCCCAATTCGAACCACTCTTCATTCATTCACTAAATTGAAACCCTAATAGATTTTAGAGGTGATTTGCATAGCTTGGGAGTGATTTCTTCATTGGGTAAGTTCCCTTTTACTTCTTTGTGGTTATCTTATTTATTTAGAAAAGAATCCATGGTAGTTTTAAGGTGTTAATTGGGGAAGATGGGTTTAAAAAATCTTTTTGTGAAATTGTTGAGTCTTAAGCTATGAACATGGGTTTAATTGATGAATCCTGCTTAATATGATCATGGAACCTTGTGAATGACTAGACTCTAAGCTTAAATCTCCATTTTTTATTAAGAATTAGATTATGGAAAGTTAGGGTTTCATCCCAATATGAGGGGTTTTGAGCTAATGGGGAAATTGATTATTTCTTGAGTCTATTTAGCAATTGAGGAATAGTATCGAACTTCTAAAACGTTGGGTTACCATTTTTATCCTCGAAATTCCTATTTTTGCACTTTTGGGCCCGATTTTCCTCTTTTAAAGGGGTGTTTTTGATTCGATTTGTACCATAGCTTTATGGATATTGTTAGTCTCCATTTCTTACATAGAATGCATTGTTGAATAGACTTTGATCTTATGGAAGCTCTTCGGAAGGGCAAGACTCAAGTTGGATAGTTCGTGGCACCCGCTCGTATCAAGGTAGGTTACGATTTACCTTTCAGTTGGACTCCAAATAGTGATGCATATGTAGGAGTTTGTTATTGATGGGGAAAGCATGTTAGGCCTTTGGGTATAAAGTTGGGATGGATTTCAATTAGGTTGGTTCTGTCAGCTGTTGTGTGGGTTTGTCGCCATGTTCGTCATGTTGGGCTTGTCGCCTTATTTCCTATGGTTGGGATTGTTGCCATTCTTGCTACTTTATGTTTTATTGTACTCATCTCTCTCTTTGATGCTCCATTTATCATCGTAAAAAGGAAGGAAAATGATAAAAGATTGAACTTTGATGTGTACTTATCATAAGACACGAATGAGATCCTGATTATGATTTATAGTTGATATTGAACCGTTTCCATGGTTGTTGTGACTTAATTTATATGGGTTCTGGTGTCGTGATTCCCATAGCATATTCATTAGCATTGATCATATTTGATTTAGGATTCTTGCATTCATGCATTCATACATGTTAGTAATGTTGTAGAAGCGATTGACAAAAGAAATGGGGTACTGACGATTAAAGACTTATGGAAACTATGAAAGAAAATGTGACATTTTGATGAAATTATTATGTGAATCCGTGATCCGAGGTTGTTACCGGAGCAGAACGTATGTGTGCTCGTGATCCGTGAGGACATTCCGAAGCGAGCTGTACATGGATGCCAGGGGTCCCCCGCGGGTCATGACTGCTGAGACGTCGACATTCCGTGCGGAGCATGTGTGTACATGTTCGAGGTATTGGCCAGTGCATTGCATTGCATATCATTACATTTCATCCACGACATCATATGGCACTTTTATTATTGATTCTTGGTGTTGACTGACAGATTATTCTTGTGGTAAAGATCTATCATCTGACCTGACAGAATTGTGGTTTAATGACTCCACCTAAGCTTATGACTTGATTAGTCGAGTTTCTGTTTGACTTCGGGTTGGTGGAATTCCTTTATTATTGTGATGATCTGATTTGTGAGTATGTTTGATTTCTTAACTGCCTACTTGTTGGTTTCATTCTTCATATATGTGAATTATTTGTTGTCGACCTATGATACCTACCAGTACATAGCAGTTATACTGATACTACCTTGTTGTACTCTTTTCTAAGTGCATAGTTTGCTATAGGTTCCATTTCAGCACCTCGCAAGTGATCATCCCGAGGCCCTTAGTTCGAGTTTCCAGGGTGAGCCATGTTCCCGATCCGCTATCCGAAAAACTCTTTTATCATGATATTTGTTCCTTGTTTCGAGACTGTATTATTCAGACATTGGTGTATTTCTATTATTCAGACTTGTGTACTTATTTAGTAGCTCTTGTACTATGACTTGACCAGACCCTTGGGTAGTTGGTTGTATTTCCGCAGTTATACATTTATATGATTTGAGACTGCTTTAGTACTTCCAATTTCTTTCGCATGTTTATATTTGAATGTTGAGTAAAGGAAGGGTTTGCCCACCAGGGGAGATTGTATGAGTGCCCGCTCGACCCACGATTTGGGTCGTGACATACATTAACACACGATTCTAAGGATACCCATATTTTCCTTTATAAAAAAAAAAGATTCGGGTTCAAAAAGTCTGTCCAAAACCCCGTCTCAAACTTTGAACGTCAAAATGGTAATTTATCAAGAATTTGAGTTCAACAAGATCAAAATGGTGTTGTATGAGGCCACACGAACTTAACAATGCCCATATTGCTATACTTTAGTCCGAAATCCGAAAATGAACCCGAAAAATCCAAACTCGAGCCCCGAGGGTAAAACTGGAAATTCAACTTAAAATCATCTTACCCATAGTCTAGATAGTCCATATACTAAAAATCATCAAGTTATAATCCCAATTGAAACTCCAATTTCATAAAACTCATCACAACCCATTTTTATGGAAACCCTCAATTTACTACTTAGAAATCAAGAATGGAACCATAAAATAATGGAAGAAATCAATGATAATCACATAGATTAAGGTTTAGATCTTACCGCAGTGAAGAAACTTGAACTTTGCACTTCAAATCACTTAATTTTGAGCTCTATAGCTTCTAAAATGGGTTTATGAAGTTGAAACACGAAATGGGGGGTTTTAAATCTATCCAGGCCTGATTTATTCTTTGCGAACGCGGTGCAGTCACACGAACGCGACCCCTGACCCGGCCAACTCATCACGATAAGACCATCGCAAACGCGATGGGTCAACCCAACCCTGCCCAAACCACCTTCCTTCTTCGCGAACGCGCCTGGCCCACGAAACCTCTCAAACAGTTCGCGTAGAAGGAAAGCAACACAGCTGAAACCAGAAAAATCTAGTCTATCCAAATCTTGAACAAACACCCGAAACTCATTCAGAACCCCCCGGACGCCAACCAAATGTCACGACTCAACCGGAGGGCCGCGACGAGCACCCGGTGCTAGCCCACCCGGGCACCCCTTAACATGCTTATACATCACATCTAGGCGAGCCACGTAATTATATCATGCCTTTCATTCATCATCATTCTAATCTCATTGAACAACAACATATCGGTATCAGCGATAACATCTATGCCCATATAAATGTACATGCGCCGACGAGGCGATCAAAACAACATCCCAAAATATAGGCTGACAAGGCCGAACATATCTAACCATATACACAATGTCTACGAGCCTCTAAGAAGGGTACATCATATCATAACATATGGGCGGGACAGGACCCCGCCGTACCCATGGATATATACACAAAAGAATCTATACTAAAAAAGGCTCCGAATGAAATGGAGCTACTCAGTATGTAGTCCCCGAGAAAATACGGCTATGGATCAAGTCCGTCTCCTCGCCCACTGCGGGCATGACGCGGCGTCCACAAACAAAAGGACGCGGTACGAAAGAATGTACTGAGTATGTAAAGCATGATCAATATCAATATGAAAGCATAATAGTCAACATATGAGACAACATAGTACGAGAGATAATAGCATCATCGTCATAGCACTTACTTGCTTTCCATAGGGACATTCCATTTCTATTGCGTATTCGCGTACATACATTCGTATCCGTACTCGTTTACCTTTCGTGTTCATTTCGGGTTCGTATTCATATTTCCTTTCATACTCATGCTCATATCGTATACATTGCATATACATAGCCCTTACTTGGCACTTACATAGTCTTAATATATTCGTACTCTTATCGATGTCATATACATAGCTTATTCGTACTCATATAGATGTCATATACATAGCTTATTCGTACTCATATAGATGTCATATACATAGCTTATTCGTATAGCATACCCGACCATGAAGGTTCGGTGTTTCACGTACCTAGCCCTACCAAGGCTCAGTGTCTGGCCCTACCAAGGCTCAGGGTTTGTTCGTACCCAACTGCAGTGGTGCGCGCGCGTCATTATATATAGATATACATATTCATTATATTCTACCCGACCATATAAGCTCGGTGTTCACAATAGCCTCCCATGGGCACACATACATATTCATTGTATTCTACCCTGCCATATAAGCTCGGTGTTCACAATAGCCTCTCATGGGCACACATACATATAAGCTCATATCTATCCTTAACCTTTTTACTATCGTCATATAAGGAACTTAGTACAATCATATCATTTGAGCATCATTAGCTTAATAGCTTCTAGAGCTAGGATCATTAGAGAGTATCATGAACTCATAGGAAGATGAACATTTGGCCAAAGAACCATGCCTTATGAAAGAAGGGTTAGCCTTACATACCTTTCGTGCAACTATTCTATCACTTGTACACTTTTCTTCAAGGCTCACGTTCTACCTTCATTGAAGTGCATACTCATATTAGATAGTAGATAGCTTTAGCATTCATAACTAATTCTAGAGAAAATCGGACAGCATCTCCTTTATTTATATGACTTCCCTCGTATTACACATCAACTCCCAAACATCAATAACAATATTCACAATATCATCACAATAGCCTTTAGTCATCTACATTACTCTTACTTCACAATTCACAATTCACTTCAATTATCCATATTCATAGTCATAACTCGACAATACGTTCATTCACATACAATGTCGATTCCTATACTCTCAATATCGTTTATAACATGATCATATTCACAAAGCATCAAGAATCACAACTCATTCCAAACATTTACTCAAAAGTGATACTATTCACACATTCATGACCTATTTCTTATATTCTTTTGTAATCCAAGTGTTTCAACTTCCAAATACTTTAAACATCATAAAACTTACCTTAGATGGGGTAGGATTGAACCTTGGTTGCATATGTCTCACTTGCACAAAACCCTAGATTTCCCTTCACTTGAATTCCTTGTCTTTGATGAACTTTGATGGGCTCTCTTACTTTGATTCACTTGTTTTGATGATAGGAACCTTTGATTTCCTTTGGATTCTTGTTCATGAAATATATATGAAGCCCTAGAGACTTTAGAAAGAAGTGGAGAGATGTTGGGAATGAAACAATGAAGTTGGAAACACATTTAAAGACTTGAAACATTTCAGCCCGTCGGGTGTTCCACGGACTGTTCCACGGTCCGTGGAACCCAACAGTGTCCGTGAAGCTGGTCGTGGTTCCACGACCAGCCGTCGTCTCCTCGCTGGGCGGTTCACGGACCCGTCCACGGTCCGTGGAACACAATGCTGGCCGTGAAACTCACTGCCTCACCAAGTTCGATCCCGTCGTCTCGTTTGATCTCCAATCCTTATGGAACCTTCTTAGCACTTGTTTATCACTTCATTAGCAATCTAAGGGGCGTTATAACTCTTCCCCAACACATCATTAAGTTGTCATCAACTTACTACTCATAAATCCTTCCGAAACTTATCGTATACATGGCCTTCTCTTGGCAACTTTCTCGTCTAACATCGAATGTCTTTCAAATCTTATTTAGAATCATCAAATGATATTTCTTACTTATGGAAACATCGTATACTTCGTACTCCTCATTGGCCTATTCACTGTGCATAAACGGAAAATTTTCCGAGGTGTAACACCAAATGTGCATTTCAGTCATAAAACACGCTACGCACTCGCTCGCGCACTTAGAATTTCCAAAAGAGGTCATCTTGGCCCGGAGTTGACCAGTCAACTCCCAAAATATCAAAATCCTAACTTTCCAATCAATGACCCAAATTACACATGAACGCCTCGAGACCCGAACTGACTATCCTACCATGTCAAAATCACGTTCCAGACCTAAAAGAACTATCAAAATTAGATTTTGATTGCGTTTACCCAAAAGTCAACTATTGGTCAAATTTTTCCCAAAATCACAACTTAAGAACTCAGAACGTAGGTTTTTCACCCTGATACTAATCTGATTGCCGCAATAACCGCGCTAACCATTCTCGCAAGTCAAATTCGTCAAAGTTAAGCTAAGGAAAGGGTCGTCTAGGGAAAACTAGGTAAAAATTACCATTCTAATTTTTTGCTCCAAATATAGCTCATTTCTTTCTTCTCCACTTTCTGTTTTTTTACTGTTTTTCCGATGTCTCTTCACACTTTCTGATTTCATATTGTTAAGGCAGTAGACAAATCTAAATTTGATAGAGCTTATGCTCAAAATACATTTATGAAAATAGCCTTTATTTGAGATAAATGAAATTAGTAGTTATAGATTGACTTTTAATTGTTTAATGTTAATTATGTTACTCACGCATGATTATATAGCTAATACTATAATCGATAAAACATTTTATATAGAAAACACAAAAATCCAATAATAAATACAACAGTGTAAAAATTATTAATCAACTTATTTTTATAAATAATATATAATTAGAGCTAATACCTCAATACCCTCCTAAATTATTCATGTTTTGTCTGTGTAATACTTAAATTATGGAGTGATGATGTTACTGTAACACCTCTGATCTTTAACTTAAGCTTTGACCATGATTCTAAATTTAGAAAACCTGATAAAGAATGTTGGAATTTGAAATTTCTTTTCAGTTGTCAGATGGGGATTTACGCCTCAGAATACGGACTATATTTCAGTATACGGCCCATATTTCAAATTGTAATCTGGCATCTAAAATCATTGTGCATTTTGGAAATTGGCTCAGGAAATTTTATAGTTAAATACGGACCGTATTTTCAAATACGGACCGTATTTGATGGTCGTATTTGGTAAGGAGTTTGTTCAGTGTTTCTGTCTGTTGAACATGCTTAATTACGATCCAAGTTTACGGACCGTATTTTGGTTAGTATTTCTCAGCCCGCACCAGAAACTATAAATACTTGATTTCAGTTCTAATTTTATTTTTACAAGTTCCTAAAACCCTAGCACGACTTATTTCTCCTCTCCAACCCCAAGAACTCTAAGGTAAGCAAGTTCTACCCATTCCAATCAAATTCTATCATGTATTTAGATAATCTAAGATAGAATTCATTGTTCTTAACCTAGGGTTTTCATGAAAACCCACAGATAAGGTTTGAGACACAGGCTTTTGGGTTCTTCTCAAAATTCAGACTTTTGGATTGAGGATTGTGAAGCAAATAAGGTATGTGAGGCTAACTATCTACGTTAGGAAATGTTCATGATTCTCCCTGCGCCTCATTTTTCATACTTATCAGCAAATTGACTCAGAATACAGTTTAGCCCTATTTTCTTGAATATTTGTAGAACTGTTATCTTCAAGGCTTATGGTTTTAGAATTTGTTCATGGTAATTAATTTGAATATCATGAACTCAGTACGTAATCAATATAGACTTGTGAATTATATTTCATGAGTCTCGGTATGAATACTTAGAATTATTATGAAGAGTTACCAGTTTTATCTTCATAATCAGTAATCAGTATCATGTTATCAGTTATATCTTAGTCTCAGTGCTTGTTATTGAATACCTGTGTTAGGACATCAGCCCAACAGATATGGACCTAAGGTCATAGATTATGCATACGTATACTTAGGCACCAGGCCACATATTTTGCACACATATTATTATTATTATTGGACCTAAGGTCACGGACAGTAAACAGGTTACTCACTATTCAGAATAGGGAGTATCTATATCTTTACTTCTCTGTTTCAGTTCTGTTATCAGTATTTCAATTCAGTTTCAGTTCAGCTTATTATTTCATTCAGTTGCTTTACATACCAGTACAATTCCAGTGTAATGACGACCCATTTGCTCGGGGCTTGCATCTCATGATGCAGATACTGATATACTGGGTGCAGACGCAGCTCGTTAGGAGACTTTTAGATTCAACTAGTCAGTGGTGAGCCTTA
Source organism: Lycium ferocissimum (assembly GCF_029784015.1). Lineage (NCBI taxonomy): Eukaryota > Viridiplantae > Streptophyta > Magnoliopsida > Solanales > Solanaceae > Lycium > Lycium ferocissimum. The sequence goes on along the minus strand of NC_081343.1, from coordinate 35,848,219 downwards.
GTTCTTCGAGGCCCCACCTTTATCTTTATATCTAGTCAGTTAGTAGACAGTATTCTAGTATTAAGGTATGCCGGGGGCCTTGTTCCGGTAATCAGTCAATATTTCCTTATTCAGTAGAGGCTTCATAGATTACAGTCAGTCAGATATTTCAGTATTTTGTTGGATTATTGAGCTAGCCCTTTTGGCTATTACTTATTCAGTATTGTAGATTTTGCTTTTTCTTCCGCACAGATATATTTCAGTCAGTTATTCTCACTCGATTAGCATGTGTTTACCACATGTTGATCCAGCCAGCTAGTTGATTCGCTCGTTCACATGCAGGTAGGCACAGAGTGTCGTGTTATACCCAAGCCATGATTCGGGACGTGACAGTTACTCCCCTGTGCCATAACATTTTCTATCTAACACCCCTATGTATGCAATGCCCAATGGCATGGTGAGTGGCTTCACTCTCTTTGTAGTATGTGAGAACTTGAAAATACACATTTACATTTTACATTAAATTTTTAAACTTTATTTATTTATTTTTATTTTTTCTTTCTTCTAGTAGACTCAGTTAAAAAGACATAACTCATAACGCGGACAATATTTACTTTAAGTATGTTTTAATATTCAAACTTATCAGTTGGATTTATTATAAATGAGTAAATTTTGTTCTAATTTGGAATTAGGTTTAATGTTATTGATTAAATTTTAGAAACATGAGTTTTTAACTGGATTTACTATTATGAAAAAATTATTGGATTTTGAAAAATTAGAAAAAAAACAATAAATTTAGATAAGCCAAGAAGAAAGAACAAAATAAGAAAAGAAAAATTGTTTTACACTTTAATGTACTATTTTGTTCTTTTGGTTAATTTATTATATTATTGTTATTTTAGAGTTATCTTATTTTAATAGAGTTTATTATTATGATAAAATTCAGTCGTGATTTTTAACTATGTCTTTTCTTAATTTTATTTTATGTTATTATTAGTTTTAAAATTGTGAGTTTCAATTAGTTTATTTATTAGCAAAAATGTAGATATTTGAGAAAGAGAAAAAAAATATAGGAGTTAAATTGCACCCGAAGTTTTAAATATTGAGTAGAGGTGATAAAATTTGGATTAGTAATTAAGGACTTTTGACCATTTTCCAACGTGCCCAACAGTTTTATTTTTTACACTTTGGCCCAACTTAATAAAATCCTAATTACCTAAAATTGGTGGGAAAAAAAATCCCAAAAACCCACCAGCCCCACCCCCCTAGCAAAAAAAAAAAACCAATTATAAAAAGTTTTGAATTTTTTTTTTTTTGTTGTTGTTGTTCTTTTGCGCCACCCACCCCCTGCGACCCAACAACCCACCCTCCCAAAAAAAAAATTTGAAAAGTTTTTGTTGATGGTTTTTTGCACCATCCCCCCTCCACCCCACCCACCCCCCCACCCCAAAAAAAAAACCAAAAACTATTCTTGAAAAGAAGTTTTTTTTTTTTTTTTTTTTAGTTTCTTACTCCACCCACTCCAAAAAAAATTGAAAATTTTTAGTTTTTTGCACCACGCACCCAAAAAAAAAAAAATTAAAAAGTTTTGAAAAGTTTTTGTTTTTGGTTTTTTGAACCACCCACCCCAAAAAAAAATTCTTGAGATGAAGTTTTGAATTTTTTTTTGTTTCTTACTCCACCCACCCACCCCGCCACCCCCTCCCCCTGCTCCTCCTCTTTTGTTGCTGCTGCTTTCTTCTTTTATTTTGAAAAAAGTTGCTCAAGAAAAAAAAAAACAAACTCGCCCGATTTACATAATTTTCGGATTGGATTTCATTCCTGTAGTACTGGGCATTACTTCATGGGTTATTTCCGCTCATTTGGTAAGTAAAACAATGTTGTTTTATTTCAATTATTCATCTGGGTATAATTTCTTGATTTTCCAACAATTTTCGTACTTGATTCTGATCGTTGCAACAAGTGCTAAAGATGTTGTATAAGAGCTTCTGAATTTATCGCAATAACTGTTGTAGTCTTTGCAACAATTTATGCAGTTGTTGCAAATTCTGTACTAATCTGTTGCAACAACTGTTAAAATGTGTATAAATAATTTAGCCTACCTGTTGCAACAACTGTGAAAGTTAGTGGACACTTCTACTCTTTTCAATAACTCATTGACTTGTCGCAACAAGTAGACTTCTTGTTGCAATAACTACATTAGTTTTTGGACATATTTTATAGCTGTTGGATGAAACAGAGACAACTGAAGCTGTCTCCAACAACTAAGTGATCAGTTGCAACAACTCACCTAAGTGATATGTTAATCTTGTTCAAATCACAAATGTATGTTCTGTTGTTAATAAATTGCCGAAAAATTTTCAACAAGTAATAAATCTATTGCAACTGCTCTGTAACATGTTGGGGTTTTTCCAACAAGTAGCATGACTTGTTGCAATAACTAGTTAGTTGTTGAACATATCAAAACAAATAGGAGGACTTCTTGCAACAACCATTTATCTGTCAGACTTTATCCAACAAGTGACAGGACTGGTTGCAATTAAAAAATCTATTGTAGCAACTAAGTAACTTGTTGGGTTTATCCAACAAGTGACACGACTTGTTACAGCAACTAGGTTGGTTTTTTGAGTTCTTCCAACAAATGGAATGACTTGTTGCAGAAACTAGGTAACTTGTTGTGTTTTATCCAACAAGTGATATGTCTTGTTCAACAGCTATGTTACTTGCCGTAAACGTATCCGCAATTGTTGTAACAGATACTGCAATTGTTGCAACAGCTATGATATGATTCACCTATATTTAGTGATCAACAAAGAGAATCAATGATATTTAGTGACAAACAAAGGAAATTAATTATATTTAGTGATCAATATATATATATATATACTTAATCAATTTGATGGTATTTTGAGTCAGAACATATGATCAACTAAGTCATTATGCACTAAATCGAGTGATCATTAGAGTGATTTGGTGTGAACTATTTGATTCACTCATATTTAGTCATAAACAAAGGAAATCAATGATATTGAGTGATCAATATATATATATATATATATACTTAATCAATTTGAGGGTGTTTTGAGTCAAACCAGATCATCAACTAAGTCACTGTGCACTAAATCGAGTGATCATTAGAGTGATTTGATGTGAACTACTTGATTCACCCATATTTAGTGATAAACAAAGAAAATCAATAATATTTAGTGATCAATAAATATATATACTTAATCAATTTGATGGTATTTAGAGTCAAGACAGACGATCAACTAAGTCATTATGCACTAAATCGGATGATCATTAGAGTGATTTGATGTGAACTACTTGATTCACTCATATTTAGTAATAAACAAAGGAAATCAATAATATTTAGTGATCAATATATATACTTAAGCAATTTGATGGTATTTTGAGTCAGGACAGATGATCAATTAAGTCACAATGCACTAAATCGAGTGATCATTAAAGTGATTTGATATGAACTACTTGATTCACCCATATTTAGTGATAAACAAAGGAAATCAAAGCAACTCTTTGATTATTTCCAACAGTTATTTAATCTGTTGCAATAGATGGAAATCTGTTCGGACATCTACAGAAACTGTTTGATTATTACCAACAGATTTGGAATCTATTGTAACAAATTTGTAACTTGTTTGAAACTACTGAACATAAGGAAGCTGTTGTAACAAGTGAGGAATCTGCTGCAACAACTTCCTTGATTATTGGGATGATTTATGACTTGTTTGAAACTACTGAACATAATTTGAACAACTGAATACATACTGAACATATAATATATACATAATCTTCATCATCCACCATAATCCACCAAGAACATAATATACAAACTTATAAATAATTGTTCATCAGCCCCCCTTAGGGCTCCAAAAGTACAAATTAAACATAATTGCCTAACGACCCTAAACCACATAATTTTTAAACTTGATTTTCTTTGTTTATCACTAAATATGGGTGATCAATTTGATGGTATTCGGTTGTCTCTGTTTCATCCAACGGCTGTAAAATATGTCCAAAAACTAATGTAGTTGTTATAACAAGAAGTCTACTTGTTGCGACAAGTTAGTGAGTTGTTGGAAAGAGTAGAAGCTGTCCAATAGCTTTCACGGTTGTTGCAACAAGTAGGCTAAATTATTTATATATATTTTAGCAGTTGTTGCAACAGATTAGTACAGAAGCTGCAATTATCGCATAAATTGTTGCAAGTTCTATCGGGTGTTATCTTATCATTACTTTACAGTCTTTCGCATATTTACAGACAATCAGTGTTTTCAGTACTTCATGTAACGACCCGTTTTGTCGTTGCCGTGATTATTCCATTTTTTCCCTCGTTGACTCATTCCAGAGTCTTGGTAGAACTATTTGGACCCGAGAAGATAATTTTCATGGCTTCCTAGGCGTCGTTTTGAGTCTTGGAACACCCTTTAGGAATGGGACTTTAAGCGAAAATCGTTTGACCTAGGGTTGACTCGGTCAGCGAAACCTCCGTTGAGAAATCCGAGGCCACGGATGAGTTCGTAGCGCGTTTTTATGTATATTTGCATATCTGGTTTTGTGTTTCGGGCCTCGGGTGATTGTCGAATTTCGGGATGAAATTGTAGAACTTGGGAAAAGTTTCTGGTGTCTGGTGTCCGCTTTAGTGGCACCAGGACCGTTGTAGCGCAGCCTATGTGGTGTGGTTCATTGTAGTGACCGTAAGTTGAGTTCTCGGCCTTGACCATTGTAGCCGGTTCAAGACAAAGCAAATTGGCGGGCGGTAAGGGTGACCGCTGGAGCGGTCGACGAGCTGTTTCTATAAGTTTAAAACTCCAAAACCCTAGTCATCATTTCTATTCCAACTTGAGAGCTTTGTGGAGGCGAATTAGAGGGTTTTCAAGTGATTTCTTCCCTAAGGTAACATTCCTACCTTATTATGGTTTTATTAACCTCTCTTAATTATCTAGCATAATCTAGGATCCATAGAATCTAATGGGTCTTCAAATGGGTTCTTGAGTTAAGTTCTAAATCATTTTTGGTTCCTAGAATCTTCCTAAATAGTAAGATTAATGTTGAATATGTTGGGAACAAACTAGCTAGATTCATATTTTCCATAAAAAGCTTAAGATTAAAAGAAGGGTTTTTATGGGGTTTCTCGCTAATGAGTTCTTGGCATTAGAATCTTGTATTATTGATTGGGTTAGCTTCATTAAGCATGGATTTGGTGATTATAAACTATGTAAACATGTTTCTTCCATTTTAGTGATAAAATTGTGGGATTAAAGTTAGGGCACTTAGACCCAAATTTGGGAGTTTTCACATTAATGATGATTTGAGAATTAATTGAGTATTCTTATGATTATAGTAATGGGTTTTGACCCTTTGGTATTGAATTTGATATTTTGGTCATAAAATTTCCGTTTTGCCCCTGAGTCCCGTTTTCCTAAATTAAAGAGTGGGCTTTTGACCCGAATAGAATATAGTCATTATGGGTATCATCATTCATGATTTCTTACATAGAATTCATATGTGATAGAGTTTGATTGTTTGGAGAGGCTTCGAAAGACGAAACAAGATGTGGATTCGTGACACCTGTTCGACTGCCAGGTAGGTTACGGCTTCCCTTTCGATAGACTCCGGTTAGTTTCCCATATTCATGTATTAGAAGGAACGGAGAATGCATATGTCGGATTTGGAGATTTGGGATGGAATCCTAGGATGGTATTGTTGTGTGATTTGTATGTTCGGTCTTGTGGCCTGTAGATTCTTTAGGATGCTTAATTTGGTTTTTGTGAGTATTGATGGATTTTATGTGACTTGGGAGTAGTGGGTGATACCTATTTTCTGTGTCTCACGATAATAATTTTCGTAATATGTAATTAAGTGTGTTATGCTATTAATAGTGAATCTAGTTGATAAATGGAAGGATGAAATGTACCAACGGTTGCGATTGAGTTCTAGACTGAGTAGGAATGAATGTCTTGTGAGTAGGAGGTGAATTTACTTGTACTAAGCTAATAGGCTAATAAAGGAAGAGCAGTAATATTGTATTTCGACTGATTTGATCTATTGTGTTGGCTTGACGCCACGAATGAGTAATTAGTATTGAGAATTGTTGTTACAACTTGTTTGTGTTATGGTGGTACCTTAAGTTGATGTTGATACGTGGATAGAATTCCGTATGACTTGTGTAGATATTGATGATAGTGTTGACATACCTATATGGGTATTGGTGACTTTGATATTTAGTTGGCGTAGCCATGTTGGTACTTGTGACTCTGATATATTGTTGGCGTACCCATTGTTGGTGTTTGCAATTTGGATATATTGTTGGCGTACCTATTGTTGGTGTTTGTGATTCGGATATATTGTTGGCGTGCCATTGTTGGTACTTGCGATATTGAGCATGAATATTGATGATGATACATGCATTGCACGCACTCTCATTTTCATGATACACTGTGGAGATACTAATGATACTTGATGAAACACTGTGACGAGCTGGGCTCGATTTTTACTTGAGTGACGTGAGATGGCCGATATCCGATGTTAGTTCCGAAATCGTTGATTGAGTGAGTGCATGGACTCTGCGGGCCCCGCAGTGGTACCGGTGAGAAATCCTTATAGGCAAAGATTTGGGGTTCCGTCTGTCTGTTGGGCAAAGATCCGGGACGGGTGGCACTTAGACTTTGCGAGTCACACTGGGTTGTGCTACCAAGATGTCGATATTTTCGTCCGGAGTACATGTGTACACAGCATTAGCATGACATTGCATTGCATTCATACATCATTGCATTGCATTGCATTATGGCTTGTTTGAGATGATTTGGTGTTTACTTGTGATGTTGGATTCAGATTGATATATTGAGACTTGGCACAATTGGGATTAGATGCTACTTAGGCGATGATGTAAACTAGTCTTCGATTATCTGTGACTTTTACTGGTTGGTTTGTCTGATGGATCGTTCGTAGGATCAGTTGTATGTTTGGCCTCTAAAATATGTAGACTAAAGATATCATAGTGAAGAGTCGACTAGCTCCTAGACTAAAAAAGAATGGTAATAATGATATATGATTGTCGTGATATTGTTGTGGATCTGGCTTGTGGTTATTAGCGGAAGGTGAATGAGCTAAGGGCCTTGGTGTCATATTATGCGGTAAATAGACGTAGGACTTGATGTAGTTGTTGATCATGTTTATTTGTGACTTTATTTACTGATATGTGTTTCTAACCATTGTCGGCATATGATACTTACTCAGTACTCGTTGATTGTACTGATACTGCTCTTGCTACATCCTTTTCGGGTGTAGAGTGTTTGTGTGATTGATTGCAACATGTTCGGAGATGCGTGGTGCCTAATTTGAAGGCCTCCTCCCCTTTCATTCGGGGATGGAGGTTGGGTATTATAGTGTTGTTGTAATCCGTATCATTTAGTCGCTCTTGTACTAGTCTAGGCCAGGTCGTGGGGGCTTGAAAAGAGTCTTTATTTATTTAACGGTTGTAAATACTTTCAATATTGGAGTTTATTATGTAATTGATTTCCGCTGTTAATCGTACTTAGTTATTGGAATATTCAAATTGTCTTTACTTGATTACGGTGTTATTAATTGAGGGTTCGCCCACCGAGGAGGGAAAGGTAGGTGCCCGCGCGATCCCAAATTGGGTCATGACACTTCATTAGAGACTTCATAGACTAGAGTAACAGTTAGACAGAGTCGCAGACTTTTCAAGTTAAGCTATGTTGGCTACAGTTATGCTTCAAACTTGTATTAGTGTTTCCGTACTTTGATTATGTATCATTCAGACTTTCAGTATATCAGAATGTGTTAGTTTATTTTCTGCATTCAGTATGTTATGATACCACATGTTGATTCGGTCGGCCAAATGGCTTGGTTCGCTCGATCACGATAGTCGTGCACTGTGTGTCGTGTTACATCCGAGGCTCGGGTTCGAGCGTAAATAGAGGGGGAGGGGGTGGCGGGGTGGGTAGGTGGAGTAAGAAACAAAAAAAAATCAAAACTTCTTTTCAAGAAATTTTTTTTTTTTGGTGTGTGTGTGGGGGGAGGGGGGTGGTGCAAAAAACCTTTTTCAAAACAAAATTAATTTTTTTTTTTTTGGTGGGTGGGTTGAGTAAGAAACAAAAAAACAAAAATCAAAACTTCTTTTCAAGAAATTTTTTTTGGGAGGAGGGGTGCAAAAAATCAAAAACAAAAAATTTTCAAACTTTTTTTTAAAACCAAATTTTTTTTTTTTTGAAGGGTGGAGGTGGTGGGGTGTTGGGTCACAGGGGGGGTGGTGCAAAAAAAAAATTTGGGGTGGGGGTGTTCAAAAAATCAAAAACAAAAACTTCTCATTTTGTTTTTTTTTTTTTTTTGGAGGGTAGGGGTGGTGGGGTGGTGGGGTGTTGGGTCACCGGGGATGGATGGTGCAAAAAAAAAAAAAATTCAAAACTTTTTTAATTTTTTTTGGGGGGGAGGGGGGGGGGTACAAAAAACCAAAACAAAAACTTTTCAAACTTTTTTTTTTAAAACCAAAATTAATTTTTTTGGAGGGTGAGGGTGGTGGGGTGTTGGGTCACCGGGGGTGGGTGGTGCAAAAAAATAAAATAAAAAATCAAACCCTTTTTAAAAAAAATTTAGGGGGCAGGGAGCTGCTGGGTGTTTTTAGGATTAAGTTGGTATTCTTTTGCATTTTGTAAAAGTTTAATAAGTTTTAAAAAATATATTTAGGACCTTAATTAACTTAACCACAAATTTAAGTAGGCTTTAACTTGGGCTGCTAAAAGTTGTCACTTTCAGACTTGAGTGTCACCTTTAGTTAATTTTTCGTGGATAGTTGTTTTATTTCTAAAGAAGTTGTAGTAGTTTGCAAGGCTGGGACTTACACTGCTTTGTAACATCATTTTGGTAAATAAAATCTTGACTTACCCCACCCCCCCCCCCCCCCCCCCCGGCCCAAAAAAATAATAATAAGGGATTCACCTTGCCACAGATTCAACCTGCAATATTTAACAATTTCTTTGTTTTCACCTTGCCCTCCTATTTAGCCCCGCCACGCCATGTTGTCGTCCCTAACGACACAGTTATAGACAAAGCTACCAAATTGCTTTCGTCCAAGCAAATTCTATTCTGAATGCACGCCCTCTTTGGTTTGATTCTTCCCCCTCATTTCAAAACATTTGTTTGGTTTTAACTTGACATGAAGTTTAAGAAAGTAAAGAAGATTGTTGACTCTTGGTGTCTTAATTTAAGATCTATAGAATATACTGTGGACAACGAAATTTTATTGAATTTAAATCCGCAAGAAATTTGGATTATGTTAAATTCAAGATATATTACTCCAAATAAAAATTATGGATTAATATAATTGAATTAATTTTTCAAGTCGAATTAAATACGAATTTAATTAATGGTCCAATTTTATTGGGCTAGTCCACTAATTTTGGCTATAAATGACGAGCCCACTTTGTTAAGCCCAAGATGTCATCTTCCTAGAGGGCCCAAATTGGTGCCACATGTCAAATGACGTGGCACGCCAAGTCAAGCGAGAGAGCTAATAGGATCATGCCACGTGTCAGAATGATGCAGCATGCCTAGTCAAATCAAAGGCCAATGAAGATGCGCCATGTGTACATGTGACATGTTCCGGCCAATCAAATATCGACATGTCGCCTAAACCGATTGGTCGAAAGAAGTCTCCGTCTTATCACAACTCCTCCATCCTACAACTAT
>NC_081343.1:35631628-35838411 GCF_029784015.1 Lycium ferocissimum | reverse complement strand
ATACATAGTGCGCACGATAACATAACCGGCCGGGACTCGGCCCGAAAGATATAACAACCATATGCACGAGCGAGTCGTGGGAGACTATATGCAGTTTAAAACATTTTCAAAAACCTCATAAAATAGTCAAAACGAACTATCATTTAAAACCAAGAGAATAGTCAAATCAAGTTCCCCCGAATGTCGCTCGGGAGCATATCAAATAGAACTTTAGGAATCATAGATACGTATCAAACCATATGAAATAGCTTGTGGAAATCAGGGACATACTCGTCGTTATAGACTCGATAGATAAGTAGTCGACGTCCGAAGTTTAAGACGATAGTCACACTAAATCTTTTCAAAAGTCGTTAGCACTACACAAGGGACAGTCTCGGGGCCCACGGCCAAGTATCAAACCAATCCGAGCCCATCTATGAAGGTTGGGGATATTATCCATTATAGAATCCCCTACAAACGTTTCGAAACGATCCGAGCTCGTCTACGAAAGTTACGGTCGTTCGTAGTTACAGAATCCTTTAAAAACAACATTCTTTATGCAACATTTGAAATCCAACCATACAAAAGACTTAAGAACCATAATTTGACCATATCAAGAACGTTAACATCAAGAAGTGAATAAGAATCGTGTACGTGCTCGGATCTTAAGAACGGAGTTACCCCGAGGCTCGTATCATAGCCTAATTACAACTAAGACATGCCAAAAGAAAGAAGGATTAAGCTTTACATACCTCGTCCGCTTCCTAAGCTAATCCAAACTTACGTCTCGGCTTCTCAAGATCTACAATGACATCATTTGACACCAACCATTAGTCATAGGCACTTAAGAATCCAATTCTAGGTTAGCACTTTATTTACAGAAATTTGGGTAGCATTTCCCCTGTAAATTCAACAACCCCGAGAATTCAACTTGGTCAAATCTTCAACAACAATCCCAACAACCATACCAACAACATCAACAATCAATTCAAAATGCATTCTACCGTCAATAACTCTTTTCTACATAATTCGACAACATTCCATTTATATTCAAATTAACCACATATGATCAAGCCAACATCAATGCTTATACATTCAAATACTAATCCGAAACCCTTCAACATGATTCACGAACATTTCAAACAATCCACGCGACATTCAAAACGACTCAACCAACATACCACAAACCCGAAACCTTCCAATTTCAATAGGACCACACAACAACACATTTCTTTCTTCCAAATTCATGAACTACACCACAATCTACACATTAACAACATTAACCTCAATAATACAAGAAACTATAATAAAATCACATTACCCTCTCAACAACCTACAAACGACTACAACTTCAATTTAAATCATTAAACCTTCATTTTCACCATAGAATCCATACAACAACAACCAAAAATACTAAATAAATTTTGTTCACTGTGTTCTACAAAACAGCCACCATTCGGCCACAACACCAACATCTCAATTTCATGAATTTCATTCATTTCTACACACTACAACATGCACAAACCATCCATAACACATGTAAGAGAGGATTAAACCTTACCTTTTTCACTTAGTTCTTCAACTTGGCTAGGGTCATGAATTGCAAGAACAAAGGCTTTGCTTGCTCCAACAACTACTTCATGTTGTTTAGGACCTTCCAATGAGTTGAAAAGCTAGAAGAAATTATTTGTTTGTGATGAATTTCCATGGCACCTATTCGGCCAGCCCTTGGCCGAATATGCTCCATTTTTTTCTCTCCATGTTTCTTCATATTTCTAGAGTGAAAAAGATGATGATTTTGTCTTGCCCCTCATCTAATATATGCATACACAATTCATCCATGTGTACCATGGCCCACACGTGTTTGGATGAATTTAATTTGCCAAGCCATGTGTGGGAACCACTCCACACCACACGGCCAACATGGCTTATTTCATGAAAAATAATAACTTTCCATAATTCACTTTTAACCCCAAACTTTCCTTAATATTCCATACCATTAAAATCATAAGCAACTTATGCCTTAAAACAAAATCGAAGGTCAAAAATCTCAATCTCGTATCCCGGAATAGTCTTGTCCTTAACTTTTCATGGTTAGCTCGGAATGTCCCGACGTACAAAATACGGGATATAACAGCTAAGCCAAAGATGTCATCTTCCTAGAGGCCCAAATTGGTGCCACATGTCAAATGACGTGGCACGCCAAGTCAAGCGAGAGAGCCAATAGGATCATGCCACGTGTCAGAATGATGCAGCATGCCTAGTCAAATCAAAGGCCAATGAAGATGCGCCACATGTACAAGTGACATGTTCTGGCCAATCAAATATCGACATGTCAGCTTAAATCTGATTGGTTGAAAGAAGTCTGTCCTTATGACAACTCCTCCATCCTACAACTATAAATAGGGGTCTCATAATTCATAGAAGGGGACAGAAATTCTAACAAGAAGCCAGGGAGAGCTCGTGGATCAAACGCCGCAGATTTCTCTACAAGCTAAAAGCGTTCAAGCATTCAAGTATTTCTCTAGAAGTTCTAGAGATCCAGACGAAGATTCAAGACCAAGCTCAAAAGCCCTTGAATTCAAGTCCAAGTCAAAGTTAAATCCATCAAGTTCAAGATCAAGCTCAAAAGCCTCGAATTTCTTATAGAAAAGGCGAATCGGAGGAATCATAGAGATTGTAACACTCATATTCTGAAATCAAATACAAAGATTGTTGCGATATTTTCCTGTCTTGATCATTATTTTCTCGACGCGAATTTTATTGTCTACATATACCAAAATGTTATATAAACTTATTGTCTTAAACATATTATATGGGAAAGTTGAAATTAAAGAGTTGTCAAAAAAAAAAAAAACATTCTTTTTAAGGAGAATAAAACAGAAAATAAAACAAATATTTTGAAATGGAGGAGTATATATATGATGAAGCAGAGACACAGGATACAAAATGCACAAGAATTTTGTTTAGAAGAAAGCGAGGGTCTGAGACACAATTATCACAGAGAGAAGGCACATGGAAAGACAAAGTACAATTGATGTGGGGAGTATTGAACGGTCAATCCTAGCATAAGAAAGTATTATCAAAAGTCTAAAATACCCCCAAATGGGATTTAATTGAAAATGAACAGTCATGCCCATCCCAATTCTTTACTCATGCTTTTTATATAGTAGAAAAAATAAATGGAAAAATAAATAATTTAACAAATTTTAAGGTCATCTATGTAGACATTTAGTAAAAGCGGCTGAATCACGCTTCCTTAATTAATTTCCTAAATTTTGCTTATAAGGGGCTGATATCACTTAACTAATTAATTAACTTCTTTCTGAAATAAGTTGGCGGAGGAAAAACGCACTTCAACTTAGATCATGTCCTACGCTAATCTATTTGCCACAATTAAATTTATTTACATTGCCCTTAATGATTCATCCCACAAATAACGTGGTCCCTTGAAACCTGAAACCTTACAAATTTATTTATGTCTTCCTTTTCTTTTGTAGACACACTCCTAAAAAAGGGCATCTGTTGCTTTCTTCTTCCTTGTTTAAATTTTTTGATTTAGTTTTCCGTGATCTCGAAGACAACTTCGTGGCATTATTGCAGCCAATGTCCCACGAACCTCAGCCTAATTTTACTAATTAGTTAGCCATATGATAAATAGTGCGTGCCAAAAATGTTATGTATATATGAGAAGTGAATGTACAGACATTGAAGCATGCGATTACAATAAGCAAAATTGAGAGAACTTCATCACTACAGCTTCCAACGTTATGTTAAAATCAAGGTGCAAATCAGAATCAAATGGCTTCTTCAACTGTTAATTATCCAGCAATAACTGTGCCATCAAGGAAATGTAGGATTATCAGTCAAAAGCCAACACAAATCAGAGCTCAGAGCAATAGCGATGAAGGTATTTTTGCTTAATCACTATCACGCGCAGCATGCCTGTCACTACTAGAAACAGAGGCTTTTCCACTGACAATCAGTGAAAAATTTGCGTTATAAAACATGACTTTCCCACCGAACAAGCTCATTGGGAAAACGCATGGTGGGAAATAGGTTTCCATTGAGACGCTGAAAACTTCCTAATTTTTCCGTGCGAAATACTACTATTTTTCTTTTCTCACTGAGTCAATCAAAATATCTATGAGAATAGCCATTGAACATTTTCAGTGGAAAAATAGTGATTTTTTAGTAGTGTATCTACGAAACTTGTTTAATGATTATAAATTTGGTGATGATCTTAATTTTGAAGTTGAAAAATGGCAGGGAGATCATGGCATGCTGTTGATGCACATTTACAAGTTTTGAGGGAAAGAATAGAAAAAGTGAAGATTAAAGAAAGCTTGGAGAGATCTTTAGCGTGTAAGCAGGGTTGGAATTACTACTCAACTACTACAGCAAGTACATGTTTTGACAAGAATCAGAAGAAAAAATTAGATCATGTATCTCAAAGTGTTGAATTCTTCTGCATGGTTTGTGGGACTCTTAGCTTCACTATTCTTGGCTGCACCCTTTGCCTGTACCTGACCTCTATTTTAGTTCATTTGAGTCTTTGAATTTGATTAGATACTGCTCCTGTTTGTCGATAATCTCAGACCAATCGATGAATATTATTTCGAGCACTACTTGAACAGTTGAAAGCAAATTTTCCGCAATGGTAGCTGAATTTATAGATGTAACAATATATATTGATCTTAATTTACTTTTTTTGTACATTGTTTTGGGCTTCTAAACTTCAGAGTTCCCTGGCTTGCGGATCTGCTATAGTACATGTGAGGCCCTTTGTTGATGTAAGTACGCTTTCTTAAAGGTGAAAACGAATAAAAAGCGTTAGATATGAAGCACTTTATTGATGTATTCATTGTTACAACTTTATGTTCGACAGGCATATTTTCATTGGAAAAGGCTCAAATATGCCATCGAACTATCGGAAATGGCTCATTTATGCTACTCATCAATAGTTTGACTCATTTATGCCATTGAACTATTGGAAATGGTTCATTTATGCCACTCATCAATAGTTTGGCTCATTTATGCCATCGTCCTTTACCAAAATGACTCATCCATGCCATTTTCATTAACGTCACTTTTATAGTACCAGATATGACATGTGGCCTCCAATTAGAGATCTATGTCGTTTAATTAAACCAGTCCAATTTTAAATCCCAAATTAACAAAAAATCCGACTCATACACCCTATCCACCCACAACCATAATCTAGTTAAAACCGGCGTTAATGAAAAATGGCATGGATGAGTCATTTTGGTAATGGGCGATGGCATAAATGATCCAAACTATTGATGAGTGGCATAAATGAGTCATTTTCGATAGTTCAATGACATAAATGAGCCAAACTATTGACGAGTGACATAAATGAGCCATTTCCAATAGTTAGATGACATATTTGAGCCTTTTCCATATTTTCATTTAAAATATGAAATGAAACTTCAAATGCAAATAGAGGAGCATTGGTACTTCTCTTTCTTTTTTCTAATACTGGACCAAAAATGCATATTCGTTGTATACTTTTGCAAAATTTGCATAAAACAAAATGAGAATTTCATTCCAAGATCTGATTGGTACTATTATTTCAACTGAACCGAACAAATTGAAGTACCGTATGACTCAATTCGTGGGTAAATTCCATACATGGTCATATAACTATTACTTTTTTCACCAAAATCACTTAATTATGTTTCTAATACAAAAGTCATATAACTATCACTTTTTTCCACCAAAGTTACTTGACTATTTTTTCTAACAAAAAAGTCACAAAACTTTAAGCTTACTAACGCAAAAGTCACACCTACTGGAAGATTCAACTCCTGATGGGTAATACTTTTTATTTTTAATCTAATAAATACAAACTCAATTAAAAAGAACCAACCCGATCCAAAACCCACATGCCGAAATTAAAATATTAAAGAAACAGAACCAATCCTTCTCTCTAGGGACACTCAAGACAAAAATGTGAGGAAATAAAATGATCATTCTAGCATTAACTTTTTTCAATTTGATAATTTTCAGTTTTTTCTTAATAGTTTTAATGCAATTCAAAAAAAAAAAAAAAAAACTATATGAATCATTTTTATGAGCAGAAATAAAATGTTGTGGCTTGTGATGCTAAATGTTGGATGGTGGAATTCCCATGATTGTGTTGCGCAAACAAAAATGTATCGAAAGAGGACATGACGTAGATAAGCTTGTCCTTGATTATTTAATGATATGCTTAACGACTAAAATTTTTGGAGAGTTCTTGAAAAATCCTTACCTTTGTAAATATTATATTGCTTGATGTAAATATTAGTTTACTTTGATTGATTTACTCGGAACAACTTTTTTTTTTTTTTCAATCTTAGGGCGTATTGGCCCTTTGTTTTCAATACATATTAAAAAGTGTTACATTTTGTTGGATTTCAAATTTATTCACCATTTTAGTATTTTAATTCTTCATATGAGTTTTTAGTCGGGTTGGGTATTTTTAATTGGGTTTTTATCTATTAGATTAAAAATAAAAAAAGAATAAAAAATATTATCCATCGGAAGTTGGATTGTCAGGTAGGTGTGATTTTTTGTGTTAGTACGCTCAAAGTTTTGTGATTTTTGTGTTAGAAAACATAGTTAGATGACTTTGTTAAAAAAAAGTGGTAGTTATTTGATTTTTGTGTTAAAAAACATAGTTTAGTAACTTTGGTGAAAAAAAGAGATAGTTACGTGACCATCTATGAAATTTACCCCTCAATTCGTACTAAATCTTTGTTTGCCACTTTCTGTACTGCAATATCCATCTATTTGTATAAATTTCATCAAACAATATGGACCATCAAAACAATAGTATCACGGTATGACGGTATCACCTAGCTAAAGTTCATCAAGAAGATGTGTAACTCTTTAGAATTACTCTAAATATTCTCATAATACGAATCTGTTAATATTAAACATATATATATATATATATATATATATATATATATACACTGAATATATATATATATACACTGAGAATCTTACAAGAATTTTAATGAATACTTTTTTTTCTTTCTCTTCGTCTGGTACCCGCATTAGAGCCGACTAATTAGAATTCGCACCGTGTAGGACTCATTCTAGAGAAGCTTGTTACCAGTTTCTTATGGTTTATCAAATTTCACGACATGAACTAATATAATAATTTTTGTGGATTTCACTCGTCAATGAAGAGGTTTCTGTAGAGAATATAGTGGAATGAACAGCTGTTCCTTAAGTTAACTTAACTACGGCTAGCTATTAGTTTATTAGTTATGCTATAGTTAGTTTGTTATAACAGCCGCTGTTAGTGGTCAGATTAGCAGTTGGATTAGCTATAACTTGCTTTGTTCTTTTCAGTTTTGTGATTGCAATTCTATTTTTATGGAATTCGTCAGTTACCACATGCAAGTTACCATTAATTTGTTTTTCAAATTGAGAACAAAATGTGAACTTGAACTTGGAAAACAATCCAAGTTCAATTTGTGATTCCGATGTATATTTCAGTGACATCAATTTATACTTATAACCTTCAACTCCGAGGGGTCGTTTGGTAGCTGGTTAGGATTATGCAGGTCTTAGTAATGCAAGTATTAGTTATGCAGGATTAATAATGCAAGTATTAGTTATGCATAAATTATTTCTTTGGATGTTGGTTTGTTATATTAAAAGTTAATAAATATTATATACTTCTTAAAATTAGATTATTTGTCTACAATTAAAATTAAATATTATATTAAAAAATTAATTTAAAAATATGGTTTAGAAAAGGAATATATTTAAATGGGGAATGATAAGGGTAATATTGTCATTTCAACTTTTTATTCATGTGCTATTAGTTATTCATGCATTAACTATTCCCTCTTCTACCCCGCATACAATAATACATAGTTTCCCTCATAACTTATACATGTATTAGTTATGCGGTTCTAAATTGCAAACCAAATGTCGTACTAATTTTATGCATGAATAACTTACTTCCTAACTATCTACCAAACGGGGTATAAGTAGGCAAAAATTAATACATGAATAAGGGTGTCTCTTTACTAGCTTCCAAACATGGTATAACTTAATGCAGAATTTAATACATGAATAACTTGTCTCTTATCTAGCTACCAAACGACCCCTTACTGTTCCTTTGTTTTTTCCAAAACAATTTATCTATCCCAACTCCATTTAACTTTAGCAAATAATTTGCTTCACTTTCAACTTAAATATTTTTCCAGACTTTAACCTCAATTATACGTCTAAATGGTCATAAGTAGGAAATGACACGTAGCGTTCCAAAATTGTCGGATCCTGAATTTCTTTTCCCGCTTAATAAAAAATTTAAAAAATGATCTTAACTTGAAAAAATTCTTTGGGAAGAAGTTTTTGTTTCTCATCAGGCATAAGTTCTAGTTTTTGCCTATACGACAGAACTTGTGGTCAATTGAGCAGATTTGTTGTCTTGAAATATCCTGAACTTCAAGGCATAAGGTCCAGTTTTTGCCTAGAAAGCACAACGTGTGGTCAATTGAGTAGGTTCATTGTCTTGAAATATCTTGAACTTCTACCTTACAGACAAAACTAATTTATGTCCACAATTTATTCCAGATGAGCAATAAAAACATGAGAAAATTACACTGTATGTTAATTGGAGCAACAATGCTACTAAAATTGACCTATTTTTTTAATTCTTACAAAAAATGACTCAAACTTCTCTCTCTCTCTACCTTATTATATGTTTGTATATGTTGGGCTATTTTTTGTAATGTAAGTTTTGAGCTATTTATTTGCAATGTAAGTGACCAACTTGTATATTTATGAAATTTCCCCTAAAAACATTGCATAGCGGGTTTTTTCTTAAACAGAGGCTATTTTTTAAGAATTCTGCCAAGCGAGACCAAAAAATAAAGACCCTCTTGGAGGTCATTTGTGAACTTAATGGACACTAAACTATGGGCTTTGAAGAAGGGCCGCCTTATTGATTATCCACAAACGAAATAAACCGAGCTCCCGCCAAAACAAGAAACCGGCTATACCCTGTATCCCCAAGATCAACCGGTCATTCATATAAATATCCACTCATCAAAATTAAAAATGATACCCATTTCCTCCCTGCATTCAACTGAACTCGTTCATCTCTCTTTTGCCTTTGCCTATAATTCTTCCATCTCTCACAATTCATATAAATAAATAATCTCGTGTATTTCATGATAGTTCCATAATCTCCAACTTTCTCTTCTATAAAACTAACGCCGTTAATTCTCTCACATAATAGTATATACTTAGTTTTAATCAGTTTTGAATATAGCAATAACGATGACTGCTGTGAATGTAACAAACGTCGCCGTGTTAGACAATCCGTCAACATTCCGTTCGCCTTTCAAGTTTGAAATCTCTTACGAATGTGTTGATGCTCTCAAAGAAGGTCAATTATCTCTGTTGAAATTCTTTCGTAATTCGTACGTATTTAGTATGATTATCTTGTTTTATCTTGATTGTATCATCTCGGTGAACTGGTTAGGGTTTTCGTAATTCATATCTATTATAAGTTGTTTATAGTGTATTCATGCAGTTGATAATCAATGATAAGTCAATTGTTTAAGGATTTTTTTTTTTCAGACATTCGTTTGTGATATGATTTAATTGTTTTTGCTTCGTTGTATCATTTCAAAGACCTGATTATTGGTTCTATTTAATGAGAAGTTGTTTATAATGTCTTCAAGTTGTTGATAATCCATGAGAAATCAATTTTTTTACAATCTATTTGATATTTTTTTCATGCATTCGTTTGTACTAGTAGAATTTAATGGTTTTTGCTTCATTGTATCATTTCGAAGACCTGTTTAGGGTTTAATTTAATGAGGAATTTGATAAGGAAGTTGTTTACAATTTCTTCAAGTTGTTGATAATGGATGAGAAATCAATTTTTTAACAATCTATTGGATTTTGTTTCATACATTCGTTTCTGATATGATTTAATTGTTTTGATTCGTTGTATCATTTTTGAAGACCTAGTTATTGGTTTTTGTGTATTCAGAAAGTTGATTTTCAATTTTGTTACAATGTTATCGTGACTCAGTTGATAATTGTGAGAAATCAGTTGTTTTGCTGTAATCTAACGGATTTTTTTACAGCGATAAATGGAGGACTTTAGATTTGTACATTCGAGATTTCTGTTTTTTCTACTATTGCAAAAGTCGATATGAAATGGTTATTGTGCCTATAGTGCGTTAATTTTAACGGAGAGGTTGTAAATGATTCCTGATATATAATCACTACTTAGAAGAATTCTTGACTTATATCAATGAGAGAACGTTTAATTAAGATAGCGATCTTCGTATAGCATAACTATTTGTAAAATCGTCTAACAGAAGTCAAATTTTGTTTTGTGATGGGTAAACATCTTCGAGTGTTCGTAGATGTAGCGAAAAGTGTTTTGTGTTTGAAGCGAGGGCCTATTTTTGGTGCTTCCTCCCGTGATAGGATACAAAATGACCGTGTATCAATTTGGTTTATTTTCTTGAGATAGGGTTCTTGACAGTAATTAGTGTGATTTCTCTCATTCATGGTTACTGATTGGTTAGTCATGCGAATACTGGCGCTGAGAGCATGTGAAGATCACTGTAGGATACTGGCAAATAAATGTGGATGGAACTGTTGGAATATTAAACCGCTGATACTCATAAAATATGTAGGATAGCTTTGTGTTAAGGTCTATGGTACGATTTGTGCCACGATCAGTAAGAAGTTAGGAGTCTCTGAGGAAACTTAGCGTTACTCGTGGAACGGAAGTGGGCATGATATAAGTATTTTTTCGGGTTATTAACCAGTAGCCAGTTGGATAGAGGAACACTCGTGTCCCTGGCTGATGCAGCTCTTAGGCAACAGGTTCATCTTAACCTAGTTTTCAATGCGGAATGCGCGCACACAAAAAACCCACTAATATCTCTGTGGTATCTCCTTGGTTATGTGTCTTACAATGCGAAAGTACTTACAATACTACTATCGCGGAAAAAACTCATAACAAAATCTTTATCAATCAAAAAAAAAAAAAAAAAAAAAGAACGAACTCATAACAAAATCTTTAGTACTAGGTGACTTCTGTTATTATAATAGCATCCGATGTTCCCCTTTCATTTCTTCAGGGTAAAACATAGGATTAATGGACTTATCTCTGTGGTATCTCCTTGGTTATGTGTCTTAAGTCTTCAGGACTCTTTAGATAGTTGGATTTGGAAGGCAGTGTACTTAATAGTTTAGCAATTGTTAGGGAACCTTCTATTCTACTTGAACTGCTCCCTGATTGTAAGTTTTCTGGAGGCGAGGTTTTCTCAATCAACTGTCATATTTGTCAAAAATAGTACAGAAATTCTATTGTGAGTATGAGAAGTAACTGGAAAGAGTCATACTTCATTTGTTTTTCTTTAAGGACTCTTTATTTGTGACATACAAAAGATTGTTTCGAGGAGCAGAGTCTACTACTGCTATTATGGAGTTTTTATTTCACATATGTACCTTGGAAATTCAGATTGTTTCTTTCATGTAGTATGGCACAAAAATGGGTTTTGCTTGGTCCAATAACCACCAGCGTATTTTGAGGCCTTAGGGAGTAATTGAGTAATACTTAATGGTGACTTCCTAAAGAAAAGTAGTACAAGTACCTTTTTTTTTTTTTTTGTTCATTTTCTCTTTTTGGGATTGAAATACAAGAGAATAATCTTTGCATTGTAAATCTTTTCCCAGTAAAGATACATAGGGCAATTCTTTGGCAATCACACACAATGCTCCCACCAAATTGACCTTTTTTCTACAGATGCTGTTCTTGACCGTTTTTCAAAGTTTAAGCGACTAGGCATGTTGCTCTTTTCTTTTCAAATAAGTATTATTTATATGTTGGTTAACTTAACAGCTTTACTTAGTTTCTATTTGCCTTATTTTGCATGCAGATTTGGAATGGAAACTCATCTATGTTGGATCTGCTGAGGATGAGACGTATGATCAACTACTAGAAAGTGTGTTTGTTGGCCCCGTCAATCTTGGAACTTACCGCTTTGTATTGCAGGTATCATCTCCTGGCTTGACAAGTAAATTAAGTTGTACTAGGTCTAATGCCTTTGTGCTGATTGGATTTATGTCCTTGTCCTAATACTAGGCAGACCCTCCAGATCCTGCCAGAATTCATCAAGAAGATATAATTGGTGTCACTGTGCTCCTGTTGACCTGTTCCTATGTGGGTCAAGAATTTATACGAATTGGCTACTATGTGAACAATGAGTACGACGATGAGAAGCTGAAAGAACAACCTCCCCAAACGGTTTTAATTGACAAGATCCAAAGGAACATACTAACAGACAAACCTAGAGTGACAAAGTTCCCTATCAATTTTCACCCTGAAAACAGTGAGACTGGAGAGCAAGCCCCTCCACCTGATAACGCAACTGAAGCAGATGGGAATAAAGAGGGACTACCTTCACCTAAGTATGAAGAGGGACTACCAAAGAATGGACCAGACGAGGGTGGTGCCTAACTGTGGAAGGATGTTAACTTTTCGCCTAACTCCTAACGCTTTAGTTTGACATCATTCTGTTGGGCTGTCATCTCATCCCAAATCCTCATACATGATCAGTAAACTCTTTTCTGATATCTTGGTCTATCTCAGTGGAGCTGTTGTGAAACTGTGTATAAACACGAGTTGCATTTTGTGGCTGTTAACCTGGTTGTTTTCCCTTCTGTATGCATTCAGGAATGGCGTTAGAAACCTCTGCTTATATAGACACCATCTTTAGCTTTATAGTCTACTTCCAAAATGTTAGTTGAGAAGAAATTGTTGTGACCATATAGTTCTGATAACACTGATTTTAGTTTTGTACGTAATACATTCTTGAGGATTCAGACAGGCAGGAAATTTTTTACGCATTTATTGTATTTTTGGCTAGCAGCTACTGATTCACATTTTACCAAAATGGGCCAATTTATGATGAACTGCACCATTTATTTTGTCGTTACATTTTTTTAAAATCTGATGTTTGCTAGTCATTTTGCATACTGATACAAATTAGAAACATTTTTCCCTCTGATGTATGCTAGTCACTTGCATACTGATACAAATTACAAACATTTTTCCTTCTGATATATGCTAATGCTAGTCATTTTGCATACTGATACAATTTTATAATCATTTTTCTGAAACATGCTAATGCTAGTCATTTTGCATGCTGATACAAATTGGAAACATTTTTTCCTTCTGATGTATGCTAGTCATCCTACATACTGATACAAATTCGAAACAAGATATTGCAGCACCTGTAAGTCAAACCTGCAAAGTCACAACAGTCTGAGCATATGGTAGTATGCTGATTCCCTTTGCACTCTGCCACTCCGTAAATATTGCTTGCTGTTACAGCATTTTAAAGGCAATGAAAGAGGTAGTCTAGCGGAATTCCTCAAATTCTATAAACAAATCTCATGTCATACACCCGACCGCCCAAAGAAAAGAATCTAAACAATAACACAGCAAGCATACTTTCAAAGGTAAGCAGTTGAAGAACGGTTTTTGTTTTATCCTTGCAGAAATAAAGTGTGGGGGTGGCGTAGGGGGTTATCTGTCAATTTAGTCATAACATCTTCACAGAAATATAAATTTGAAATTTAGTTTCATTTTACAGAACAGATTTGCCAAAAAGCTTTGAAATGCAGGAGATATCTTTGTCATGCACTTGCTAGAAAAACAAAGCTTCAGATTCAACAGCCCAGTACAAAATTGCTCTTAGATCAAAAATTGAAAAAAGGAACGTGATATTTTGGGTGACACTGCCGAGCAATCACAACTAATTCCAGCCCTATCAGACATGTAGTTCCTTTTGCTTCTAACTTCTTGTAGCAAGAATTCCTGGTCAGCACATATATAGCAAGATCTAACTACGTTCTTCACTTGTTTTTCTGCCTCTTCCTGGACTGGTTCATTCTTGATTCTCTAGCATTCTCCGCAGGCAAAAAGTTTTCCTTATTCTGCAGTGAATTTGAAAATTCTTATTTGACTTAACAAGGTATTTTATGAAGAGTAACATGGGCTATCAGGACCAGATCTTAGCATGTACCTTCTTATACTTCTTCTCCCTGAGTTGCCTCTTCATTCCTTTGCTTTTCTTCTTTAATCTTGAAGGGTCCTATTATGATTCATAAATTATGATGTAAGCAATTTATGAAAATATCAGGCTTTTTCACTAAGCCAAAAATTAATTCATGCAGTAAAATGCAAACGAACAAACCTGCCATGCAATTGGGCTATCCTCCTCCTCCGGAAGAATTTCTCCTTCAATTTTTCCTTTTTCAGAAAGCATAAGTTTAAGCCTCCCTTCTTTCAGCAGCTTTACGGAGCGGGCATGCCTCTGTAACAAATATGAAAACTTTATGTTAGATCAGTCACAGTGGGTCAAAATCATGTGCATAAGTTAACGTGCATTAAGATTCTTTAACATGGAAAGAGTAAGATTGTTGGCTGCACTAGTAAAGGGGAGGTGTTAGCACCACAATCTTTACATGTAATATGATCTAAAGAAGTAAATTTAGTCACAATTGGAAAATGAAAACACTGATATTGAATGCTTACTTTGGATGTAAGATGAGCAAGTAGAGTCTGAACTGTCAAGCAGACGATTCTAGGACACACCCTGCACTTATAAACTGATTTACATTTCAAGACATATTCTGAAGCATCACTTGGAATCTCTTCGGGCAGAGAATTATTCTGCATATTATCTGATTCTGCAATAACCTTTTCAGACGAATAAGTTTCAACAGCAAACTTGGTGTCCTTTAGAGTTGTAACATCTTCATCACTCGTTGGAAGACCTACCAATGGTAATTTTATAAAGGACTTAGAATTGAACACCACGAATGATTCCTAAGCACTTAAATTATTTTCTTAAATAGAAAGGAAGGTATGGCATTATAGCTCATGTGCGACACGATTAAGAATAAATAAAATCTAGAGTTGCTTCTCTGAAGTTGATGAAGCGGCATGGAGAAGCAATCAATAATGGGTTTTACCCAAGTATTTTCGTCCTGTATAAATCCCTTCCATATTGTACTTCATGTGTTCAAGCAGTGTTTCTCATAATTTTTAACTTTAGAATAATTTCGATGAACACAAACTCTTAGCAAACAACATGATATTTCCTTTTCAGTTGATTCAGAACAGCAGCACGAGCCAATTACAAGCTGCATAAAACAAATCTACCGTATAATTATGAGAAGAGAATCAGAGTTCAGAAAGATCTTTCTATTGCCATCTAGAAATAGCAGCCAAATAAGTTCTCATTCAGCCCTAACTAGCAATTTAAAGATGTATATTGGTTTCAAATAAAACAACAAGAAAATCTAAAATCGTGTTTTCCATAATTTAATTCATTGACTTGATAGTTATAACAATTACCAAATGCCACAAGGATGTGTGGAAGATACTAAAGAAAATGTGAATGCAATCTTTCCCGAATTAGTCAGCAAGAAGCCTTAACACTCCAGACGGAGAGAACAGCTATGATGAACACTAAAGCCCAATTCTTTAAGATATGTTCATCTCCATGAAGAATTACCAATCAAAAGAAAAGAACTGACATCCCTAATTTCCTGGAATTTCCGATACATAAATTCTGCAGAAACTTCACGTTCGATATTACAACTCAAAAGCTGTAGATTCCAGACTAGGAATAAGTTTATAAGACTGCGGGTCCCGCAAAAAGTTGGACATATAGCAGCTCGGGTCCCATTTCACTTCACACTTGACTAGAGATAATCCACGTTCACAGTGTAATGTGTCAAGTTGTTAATCTTTCACAATCAAATGATTACCCAAGTAACAAAACAGTAAGAGTTTGAAAACAGCGTATATAATGCTGATCCTACAAATATGGAATTGGGAAATATAGCAGCTTCCGTTTTTATATTTTATAACTAAACACTTCCTTGTATGTGGATTAGTGCCAACATAAATACTTATAGTATACACAAGTACGATTTTCAAGAAGAAAATTTCCATCAGATACATAACTAGGCAAAATTTGGGACAACAGATCAAAGCCAACCTGATGAGTCAAGATTAACTTCGTTGGCAGAGCTATCTTCGCTCTCATATCCTGCAGAAAAGGGAAACAAGAAGTAAGGGAGGAGAAAAATATGTTATCGGTGGTACCCAAAACCTTAGAAATGGATGAGTGGCCCAACACCCTCATAAACCCCTTTGCAAGCCCTTTTGCAGTACATGTGAACAATTTATAACTCAACACCCTCCCACACATGTAACCCCATTTTGTTGTTCACAACTAAACCTCAATGTAGACTTATGGGTGCAAGAATGGGCTTACGAAAGATTGGCTCTGAAGCCATTCGAAAGTATCTAAGCTACCAACTCAAAGCAATGGGTGGAGTGGCCGTTGTCTAAGAATACCAGACAAAGTTCCACTAATCCAGATAAAATATCAGTAAAAAATAGAGAAAAAAGCAACTGCAGATCATCAAGATAAATATACCAGAAGAAGATTCATTTCCCCCTGTCAGTCGAGCAACACCATCATCCTCCTCTTCCTTTGCATCATCATCGTTATTATCATCCTCCTCCTCCGACTCCGCTTCCTCTTCCGATGCCTCTGCCTCAAATTCAGAGTCGTCGGATGAAGAAGACTCCGAAGGAGCATCTCTATCACCATGTTCAAGCTTGTAAAATCGCCTTTTTATCATTTTCTTCCAACTTTATTACTCAACTGCAAGTAATACAGGGAAATTCAAGAATCTAGCATATATAGTTGATTACTTTACTACAAAAAGACCCCCTTTTCTCAGGAACACCCTTTTCTTTCAACTTATAGAAAGAACACCTACTGAATTTGATATCTAAAGAAGCGACACAACCGACTTAGCCAACCCATCATTCATTTACTCCAAACTAAAATAAAAAACAGCATCCCTACTATAAATCAGTTGGCCTCAATCTCAAACTAGTTGGGGATAACTATAGTAACTTTTGCTACAAGAGAATAAAAAGAAATCCATCAAACCAGCAAATAAAGTTGATTACATTGCTTCAATTAAAAAAAAAAAAAAAAAAAAAAAAAAAGAGGAAACCTTCTTTTTCAAGAACCCCTTTTCTCATAATTGGAAAAATAAAAGAGCATCCCTACCATTAATCAATTAAGCCATAATCTCAAACTAGTTTGGGTGGACTCTATTACAACCCTCTTCTTTTAATCTGAACATGAAACCATGACCATGGTCAGAGTTAAAATAGCTTCTATGTATGGTATAGCAAGCAAATATGAGTATGATTATATGAATTTGAGACAAATCGAACACAATCATGGAACTATTCTATGATGGACATACTCAATTGACTGTATAGAGAAAAGGGTTTCATGCAAATAAATGAACAATAAGAAGAGAAAAGAAAGGCACCTGAGAGAAATAGATAGAGAGCTGATTGTAATACGAAGAGGCAGGGTTTTGGACCAAAGAGAAGGGTTTTGGTCGGGGAGGGTTGAAATCAGATGTAGTCAAGATTGACCTTCAAATGCCACCTGTCCACATTTTATTGGTCCATATTAAGTTCCCCTTTGCCTTTTGGCTAAATTACGCAAATATATTTTTGTTTTAAAATTTCATATAAAAGTAATTCTGAGAAAACCTCTTATTTATAGCTTTAGTTTATTTTTTAACTAATATTTATACCCACGCGATACGCGGACAATATTAAAGACATTAGTCATATCGATACGTGATCCCACCAACTTGAGTACATGAGATCATATTGTTCTAACAAAATATCAAATACTTTCTAATTCTCTAATGTGATACTCCCAATTAACAATATCTCTATTATTTCCTTCTTCAATTGTCTAGTCTTTTCAATAATATGTTTTGACTATTATTTGGGTACCTTATTTTTTAAAAATTAATTCAAACTATAATATTTTTTATAATATCTCTAACCCTTTCTTCATACATTTTTTTCTACTATGATACTTTAATTAAATTTTCCCATTTAGTATTTTGTCATAAGATCTATCAACAACAACAACAACAACAACATACTCAGTGTGGTCCCACAAGTGGAATTTGGGAAGAGTAGGATGTACGCAGACGTTACCCCTACTTTTATGGGGTAAAGAGGTTGTTTTTGATAGACCCTCAGCTCGAAAGTAAAGACAGGGATGTATAAGTTCTATCAATATTTGTAATAATTATTATTTAGTATTATGTACACTAAGAAATTGAATTCTTTTCTCTTTGTTTTTAGTATGAATTTGAAATTTTAGTTTTAGTTGTGCGCGCGCGTGTAAAAAATAATTTTTCATATTTTGCTATCTTATCTACTTCTCAACTTTTATTCTATTGCGTAGAATCATGGGGCATTTAACTATAGGTGACCCTTAAGTCTTTTTATTGAGGGGAGGTAACTCAAGTTTTAATTATTGAGTGGAGGTGATGTTTTTTGATTAGTGATTAAGAGGTTTTGACCTTGCCCAAAAGTTTTTATTTTGATACTTTGACCCTCAACTTTATTTTTAATACTTTACCCTCAAGTTTTATTTTTTAACACTTTTTGATCAATATAAGCCCTAAAATACCAAAATGGGTCCAAAAAAAAAAAAAAGACGCCAATAGCACTTTTTTTTTTGCTCTTTTCCCTCCAATGTTCTTCTTCTTCTTCGGTTCGTTCTTCCTCCTTCTTCTTCTTCTTCTTCTTCTTTTCAATCCCTTTGTTCTCATTCTTTTTCTCTCTCCATTCTTCTTCCTCATCTTCCATTCTTTGCTTCCTCGCTTCTTCTTCATCCATTCTTTGTGCCATTTTGAAGAATCTGCTCAACAAAAGAAAAAACTAAACCACAGCATTTGCAATTTTTTTGGCTGGATTTCGTTAGTGTCTACATGGGCATTACTTCATAAGTATTGCTGCTTCCCCTGCTTCCTTCTTCTTCCATTGGTGCGGCATTTTGAAGAATTTGTCAACAAAGAAAAAACGAAACCAGCAGATTTTGCAATTTTTTGGTGGGCATTACTTGAAGTAATTTTCGCTCATTTGGTAAGTAAAATATTGTTGTTTTGTTTCAATTATTTATCCGGGTTTCTTTCGATTTTCCAACAATTTACAAGTAGCAATTGTACTTGTTGCAACAAGTGCTAAAGGCTATTGTATAAGAGCTTCTAAATTTTTCCAACAATTTGTTGTAGTTTTGCGAAGTTGCCGTAGTTTATGCAACGACTATTGTAGTTCTTGCCACAATTACTTGATTAAGTAGTTATTGCAACTTCTAGACTAATTGTTGTTAAATACGTAGTATGAATAAGTTGCAAATGATTTGTGAGTTGTTGCAAGTAGTGTACTACTTGTTGCAACAAGTATCTTACTTGTTGCAACAACTCACCGATCCGTTGGATTCGACTTGATCCAATAGAACCCAAAAAGCTGGACCCAAAAAAGCGTGGCCGACTCAGCAGTTATGTAGTTCCGGAACAAGTGTATTTTGTTGCAACAAGTAATATAATTGTTGCAACAACTCACTAATGTCTGTTGGACATCTTCAATTGTCTTTGGATTAAACGAACTCAAAAAGCGAAGCCGACTCCAATGATTAGTTAGGCGGTGCAACAAGGATAGTACTTGTTGCAACGGGTAATCCACTTGTTGCAACTTTTCGATTCATCCGTTCCAACAAGTCATTACGTTATTGTATTTTGTTACTATCTTGTCATGACCTTTTTTTAAAAACAAAATATATTCAGGTAGCATTAATGGGGGACTCAATAACAATAGGTGTTGATTGTCATGGTGAATGGATCGAGAAGAACAATCGATATATTTGGCGATGGAAGGGTAGTCACATGTTAGAGACGATAGCGATGAGTGTCCAAAGAGATGTTGTGTTTGATGATTTTGTGAACTTAATCATCACCTATTGTGAATTAACTTGTGAACCGAAAGATCTTGCCATCACTTACATGCATAGCTCTTTTGAAAACCGAGAGGGTCTTGCCTTTTAAGATAACCGATCAGGATCGTTTGCGTACTTATTTGAATGATGTAGCTAGGCCCATTTTAAGGGTATACGTGGTTGGAAGCCCGGTAGAGAACCATAATTTAGGTCAAGACCAACAAGATGTGTTAAATAATAAATTGGATGGGGTGGATACGGATATGGATATGGATATGGATATTCCAGATAATGGAAGTGGGGTGAGCCGATTCCTACACCCGAAGTTGCGAGCAATACACCGTGTTCTACACAATCTTCACAGTGCAGCCATGTTCAAGATGATGAAACAGGCTTTTATAAAGGAATGTCATTCAAGAACAAGGAACAACTAGCAACTATGTTGAAACTTGCTTGCGTGAAGAAAGATTTCACACTCAAAGGTGATTAATTCGTGTTTGTGTATTGCTTTAGATGTGTACATCGGAGTGCAAGTGGTGGGCGAGGGCTATGAAGCTTTTAAGTTCGACGATTTTGTATTACAACCTACGTAAAGTATCACACATGTGGTTCGAGCATATTACTAGCCATAATCCACACGCCACGGCGAAAGTCATTGGTGAATACTTCAAAGATAGGTTTCCGATGGTAAAGGCCCGTCTACAAAAGATATGAGCCAATCATTCCGCACACGGAATTGGGTTGTAAGGTAAGTTATTGGAAGGTACGGAAGGGCATGGAGATTGCAAAATCTTTGACAAGGGGGACACGTGAGCACGGGTATGCAGTGCTTGATGCGTACCGTTATATGCTTCGTTCCGCAAATCCAGGAAGTAAGACGGCATTGAAGGTTGATGCTAATGGGAAGTTCAAGTACTTTTTTGTAGCCTACAAGGCTTGGATGCTTGGTTTTGCGCAAATGAGAAAAGTCATAGCTGTCGATGGGACATTCTTGAAGAGCAAGTACGAAGGAGTGTTGTTGTCTGCCGTGGCGCAAGATGCGGAGAATCATGTTTTTCCTGTGGCATTTTGTGTAGTGGACAAGGAGTGTGATGCCTCGTACAAATATTTTTTTGAACAAATGAGAAGCTTTGTAGATGATACCAAAGAGTTGTGCATAATTTACGATAGGCATCAAGTATCAAAAAGGCGGTTTCAATTGTCTTCCTTTATCTCATTATGGTTGTTGCATGAAGCACTTGGGGAAAATCTCCGAACCACCTTTCACAATACGAAGGTCGTATCTCAGTTTTATAAAGCAGCAAAATCGTACAATATAGATGAGTTCAATGACCATTTCAATCAAATAAGAGATACCGTGCCTGGGGCCGCCGAACATCTTGAACGTGTTGGATTCCACAGATGGAGCAGGGTATTCTTCCCCAGAAATAGGTATTCATACATTACTTTTTCCAACAAGTAACACATATGTTGGAACAACTACCTTACTTGTTGCAACAGGTAAGTTAGTTGTTCCAACAACTCCTTAGTTGTTGCATTTTGGTGTGACACGAGACAATAAGCTGAAGCTCTCTCCGGCAAGTAACACGTCGATGTTGGAACAACTAACGCACTTGTTGCAACAGGTAAGTTAGTTGTTCCAACAACTCACTTAGTTGTTGCATTTTGGTGTGACACGGAGACAATATAAGCTCTCTCTCAACAAGTAACACATATGTTGGAACAACTAACTCACTTGTTGCAACGGGTAAGTTAGTTGTTCCAACAACTCACTTAGTTGTTGCATTTTGGTGTGACACGAGACAATAGAGCTCTCTCCACAAGTAACACATAAGTTGGAACAACTCTCTCAACATGGTAAGTTACATAGTTGTTGCATTTTGGTGTGAACAACTAGCTCTCTCCAACAAGTAACACACTTGTTGGAACAACTAACTCACTTGTTGAGGTAAGTTAGTTGTTCCAACAACTCACTTAGTTGTTGCATTTTGGTGTGACATCGAGACAATAACTGAAGCTCTCTCCAGCAAGTAACACATCTGTTGGAACAACTAACGCACTTGTTGCAACAGGTAAGTTAGTTGTTCCAACAACTCACTTAGTTGTTGCATTTTGGTGTGACACAGAGACAATAACTGAAGCTCTCTCCAACAAGTAACACATCTTTGAACAACTAACGCACTTGTTTAGCGAGGTAAGTTAGTTGTTCCAACAACTCACTTAGTTGTTGCATTTTGGTGTGACACGGAGACAATATCAAGCTCTCTCCAACAAGTAACACATATTTGATATATAAGCGACTTTTTGATATTTTCCAATGACTATAATCGTTTGTACGTTAAGGATTACGTTATTGTTTATTTTCACAAGTATAATCTTATGACGTCAAACATTGCTGAGTCGGCGAACTCAATGTTCAATGTTGAAAGAGAATTTCCCATTACTGTTTTATTTGATGCCATAAACAGGAGATTTGCAGAAAAATTTCATGAGAGGCATATGGAGCTCATCGACTCACCAAACATCTTTGTTCCTTCAATTGAAAAAAAAAATTCAAAATTTGTCAACTTGGGGAACAAGTTATTAGCCCATCAAATTGCCAACTACAAGTTCAGCGTCATCGGTCACGGTGCAGTTGCGACAATCGATC
Organism: Lycium ferocissimum; assembly: GCF_029784015.1. Classification (NCBI taxonomy): domain Eukaryota; kingdom Viridiplantae; phylum Streptophyta; class Magnoliopsida; order Solanales; family Solanaceae; genus Lycium; species Lycium ferocissimum. The sequence continues at coordinate 35,815,866 of NC_081343.1, read as the reverse complement.
TGCAAAGTAGATCTTGTACTTGTAGAGTTTTTGACCCGGACAAAATACCTTGTCCACATGCAATGGCAGCGCTTCGTGTCCAATATGGTGACGACTTTGGAAGGCGGATTTATGACTACTCATCTTCATATTATAAGGTGGAGAATTACATAATTGCATATTGTGAGAAAATTTGTCCTGTGCCTTCGAAGAATCTTGGGAAGTTCCTTTGGAGATTTTAGAGAGAGAAATACCTCCTCCATATGTTGATCCAAGCAAACCGGAAGAAGGCGGACAAAGAGGAGGCGTGGAATCGGGGAATCATTTCCAACGAGGAAAAACAAATGCTCCTTATGCAAAACACACGGCCACAAAAAAACAACATGTCCAAGCCTAAATGCTCCATAGTTGTAAATAGCATTATGCTTTAATAATAGTTATCTGTTGGAACTTTATGACATTTTAATGTTATTGTTTCTTAGCATGGTAATTTATGTTTAACTTGTTCAAATCACAAATGTGTGTATTTGTTAATAAATTATTGAATAGTTTCCAGCAAGTAATAAACCTATTGCAACAACTAAGTTACATGTTGGGGTTTTTTCAACTAAGTTATGTGTTACAACTTGTGTTTTATCCAACAAGAGTAAGGATTTGTTCAACAACTTAATCACTTGCTGCACAGATACTACAATTGTTGCAACAGATTCTACATGTGCTGCAACAGATACTGTACTTGCTGCAACGGATACTACAGCCGCTGCAACAGATACTACGGTTGTTGCAACAGATTCTTCATGTGCTGCAGCAGATACTACACTTGCTGCAACAGATACTATAGCCGCTGCAACAGATACTACAGTTGTTGCAACAGATACTACTTGGTTCATCCATATTTAATGATCAACTACTCGATTCACCCATATTTAGTGATAAATAAAGGAAATCAACCATATTTAGTGATAAACAATGGAATACTTAATCAATTTGATGTATTTTGAGTCAACAAAGAGGATCTCCTAAGTCAGTATGAACTAAATCGAGTGATCATTAGAGTGAATTGATGTCAACTACTCGATTCACCCATATTTAGTGATAAACAATGGAAATCAACCATATTTAGTGATAAACAATGGAATACTTAATCAATTTGATGTGTTTTGAGTCAGCAAAGAGGATCTCGTAAGTCAGTATGAACTAAATCGAGTGATCATTAGAGTGAATTGATGTCAACTACTCGATTCACCCATATTTAGTGATAAACAATGGAAATCAACCATATTTAGTGATAAACAATGGAATACTTAATCAATTTGATGTGTTTTGAGTCGGCAAGAAAGAGGATCTCGTAAGTCAGTATGAACTAAATCGAGTGATCATTAGAGTGAATTGATGTCAACTACTCGATTCAACCATATTTAGTGATAAACAAAGGAAATCAACCATATTTAGTGATAAACAATGGAATACTTAATCAATTTGATGTGTTTTGAGTCAGCAAAGAGGATCTCCTAAGTCAGTATGCACTAAATCGAGTGATCATTAGAGTGAATTGATGTCAACTACTCGATTCACCCATATTTAGTGATAAACAAAGGAATACTTAATCAATTTGATGTGTTTTGAGTCAGCAAAGAGGATCTCTAAGTCAGTATGAACTAAATCGAGTGATCATTAGAGTGAATTGATGTCAATTACTCGATTCACAATGCAAGTACATTGTTGCAACAACTAAGTAAGTTGTTGCAACAGAAGATCCATATGTTGTGTATTCCTTACTTGTTGCAACATCTTCAGCAGTTGCTGGATTATTTGCAACAGAAGATCCATATGTTCCAACAGATTCCTTAATTGTTGCAGCAACTACGTAAGTTGTTGCAACAGAAGATCCATATGCTCCAACAGATTCCTTACTTGTTGCAACAACTAAGTAAATTGTTGCAACAGAAGATCCATATATTCCAACAGTCCTTAGATTCCTTAATTGTTGCAAAGAACTACGTAAGTTGTTGCAACAACTAAGAAGATCCATATGCTCCAACCGATTCTTACTTGTTGCAAAATCTTCACATCTGTTGCAATATTTGCACTAGTTATTTTATTTTTACCAACAATTTAGGTATTTGTTCCAACATATCTGTCACTTGCGTAAAACTACTGAAACAACTTAAACAATATATAAAGTGCGAGCATAGAATATATATTTAACAAATTTACATAATGTGTTCATCCACCATAATTCAAATGCAATCAAAATATGAGAGAAATTGTTTAATGCAAACATAGTTTAAGAGAAATTGTTTGTCCCCACATTAGGGCTCCAACACCTTATCAATAATTCCACAAGCCCACCTCCATTGCATCCTCTCCACAGTATTGTCACTCAATAAGGTATCGGGCTTGGTCATATTCGTGCGGGTAAGCAAAGCTTCAACAAAAGCAAGTGACCAGGAAGCACATGCCTTATTGGTCTCATTTCGGGGGATATCCTTCTTCCGATCATACTTCCATGGTTCATTCAGCAACTTTTCAGGTAAGTGTGAGAACATGCCACTCTGCTTTAGCAACTTGGGGAAAAGATCCAATAATTTGCATGTGGCGAAGAAATCATCGTCTTGCATTACATGGGATGTTGCAATCATAAACATTTATGATACCCTCCTCAATGATGATCTCAATAGTGACAAAATGGTTGTCATTAATATTCATGATGGCTATGATCCTTTTGGCACCAATCCACTCGACCCACGGGTAGGGCACAACACCCTGGGAAAAGCGAGACCATCATCGTCCCACCTAAAGAGAGCAAGTCTTTGATCATGGGGCACGGCACCCACATTTGTAGACTCATTGGACAACCCTAAGTGCCTATTGCGACAGTGATGGTAGAAGTTGAGGTCCATGATTCTATCAGAGGAATCATAGTGCTCAGGGAAATTAAGCTGCCTCATACGCATCAGCAATAAGATTTCATCTACATACTGCAGTAAAAATATCAAAACAGTCAGCCAATTGCTGCAACAGGTAGTTAGAGTTGTTGGAACAACTAGTGAGCTTGCTGCAACAGGTTATTCACTTGTTGGAACAACTACTTAACAAGTTGCAACAAGTTAGTATCTTGTTGTAACAACTAGTTAACTTGTTGCAACAAGTTCATCGAATTACATGACTTGTTCAAACAGTATACTGAATCATATACATATATATAAGTGTTGAAACTTACCCAATCCTCCCACCATTCGTGCATGTTTGTCATAACCTTGAAGTCTTCTGCCCCAAATTCATGCATTGAGTATAGTGCTCTCCCACCCTTTTTGGATTTGATCAAGGTTTCAACCTTCTTTCTTTTTTGGGGGTTTACACGCTTGAAAATATCAACTTTTTTCAGCACTTGTGGCACAACTTCAGCAGGAGGAGTAGCAATAGACTTCTGTGGAGTACTTGTTTTCCTTGCTCTACAATCAGCAAGTGCCTTGGAAATTGTTTTTGCCCTCTTGCGAATCCCAATAGGAGTGTAGGGTGAGCTTAGCTTTTTGGATGGCTGGACACCCCTCTTGGACATCAAACTCTTTATAGCTGAATTCGTTTCTTTTTGTGCCTGAAGCAACTCTTCAACCTTATTTATCAAACCTTCCATTTTCAGCCTGCAAGTACTGCATTCACAAGCACAAGAATACACCTTGGAGGAACCGGCACCAACTGAAGAATATCTACCCAACCTATAAGGGATATCTGTGGTCTGCCCACCACCACCACTTTGGGGAGTATATCCACCAACTTCACCACCAACTCCATCACCACCACCATCATCATCTCTTCTTTTATCAGCAAGACCTTCCACTGCTTGTCTTGCAACATCGACAACAATATTCATATCAACAGCATCACCAGCACCAGCACCAGCACCATCACCAACAGCATTAACATCACCATCACCATCACCATCACCACCACCATCAACAACACCAGCCCTTATGATGGTTGTGGCTCCAGCCAATTCTTCTTTTATCTGATCAATCAATTCATCATGCACAGATTCCCTATGCCCTAAACTAACAAGACATGGCATACGCACCTCTCGTTTTGTCGGGATAAGCCTTGGGTGCACAACCTACAACAAACAAACAGATATATTCAACCAATAAGTGTGTAATCTGTTGAACAACCCCAACATATGTTTCAACAACCTCCTAGGTTGTTAAAGATATTCTTTAGTCAGTTGGAAAAACCAAAAGCAGTGCGACTTCTCTCGCAACTATTGTGATATTTTCCAACGGATTGTGAAACTGTTGCAACAAGCGAGTAAGTTGTTCCAACATCTTATGAGTTGTTGCAACATATTCACTATCCGTTGGAAAATATCGGAACGATTCTTTGCCTAACCTCCCAACTATTTTGATTTTTCCAACATATTTTAAGGTTGTTGCGACAGATAAATGTATACATTGCAACAAGTAGTTACTTGTTATAAAACTATTCGGGATATTTTCCATGATTCGACTTACGCTTCCTCGGGGGGTTAAAAGGATCAAGATTCATTTTTTTGTTCTTTGTTTTTGGTAGTCAACCATCCGAGGATCCTTGGAAAACAAACTTCTTCCGCATAGTCCACGACTTGACTTCGTAGGTGAGGAATGGCTTCAAATGCCCAAGCCTAGAAAAAATTATGCCACCAAAAAATCAGAATAATCAATGAAGGAAAATAATTAAAAGATAAAACATTGAAGAAAGAAAGTTTACCATGAAGGCCCAAGGGAAGCCATAGATGTTGGAAGTCTTCACATTAGGGTTCAAAGCTTTGCACAAATATTCAACAGTCAACTTAAAACTTTTATGACCCCATGGATAGTTATTGAATGCCTCATGATCCTCCGAGAGTTTAATCAAACCAAGTTCTATATTATTCTTTACATCCTTTCCCAAAGAATAGAATTCTAAACCAAACTAAGCACAATGACTCCTTGTGCTTTCTTGAGATAGTTTCGACTTCAAGTCGCTAGCAAATCCGCTTTGTAGCTCTTTCCACAAACATCCACTAAATCCAAATCATCATCAACCTTGGCTTTGCCTTTCTTGGCTGCCTTGGATGACTTGGGTGTCTTGGCTCCCTTGGATGACTTGGGTGTCTTGGCTCCCTTCTTTAATGTAACTGTAGGAAGAGGCTGAGAAGGAGCATGACACCTCAGTCCGGTGATTATGGCAAACTCCTTGATGCCAAATAAACCGGCATGCCACGATAGTTTATCCATATCTCATCGGTTTTCTTGCAAATAATTCTTCGTTTGAGAAGACCATACACAATGGTCATTTGAAACCTTGCATTGTTGTCCTCGTGCAAATCTAGATACATGCCAAAACATGTGGCCCCGAAGAAATCCTCCAAGTCCTCCTCCGAAGTATCTTCCTAAAGTAATCAAAGGGCTTGCCCATGACTGATTTTACAACAAGATCACCATTCAAATCACCTAGTTTATCCATTGGCATCTGCACACGGAACTTCTCAATACTGAAAGTTTTGACAACTTCATCAGTGGAAGGTCTGTCAATATCGATCCCAATAGAAGAATCAATGTGTGACCCCGATCACCGACCTTTCAAAAGATGCGCTTTTTATCCTCTTCATTGTCATCATTATTTACATCATGTTCTTCTTCTTCTTCTTCTTCTTCTTCTTCTTCTTCTTCTTCTTCTTCTTCTTCATTGTTTTCTTCTTCTTCTTTATCTTCTTCTCTTTCTTCTTCTTCTTTATCTTCTTCTTTTTCTTCTTCTTTTTCTTCGGCTTCTTCTTCTTCTTCTTCTTTTTCTTCGCCTTCTTCTTCTCCTTCTTCTTCTTCTTCTTCTTTTTCTTCTTGTTCTTCTACTTGATCTTCTTTACTTTCTTGGCCAGAAACTCCTACTTGAGAGGTTTCCTGTTCAACAGTTTGTTCAGAAAGAATATTTTCCTGTTCAGCAAGATCATCTAATGATGCCCCCTTATATCTTTTACTAATCGTAGATGATTTCTCCCTTTTCTTTTTCGTGAAGACATTTTATCGCACACGGGATATAAGCAAAAACACTTTCAATTGATTTGTGCACCATTTAAAGTAAACAAATAATGAATTTTTATAACAAATTTAAGCATATGTTGCAACAAGTGTGTAATATATTGGAACAACTCCATCATATGTTCCAACAACTTAATAAGTTGTTGCAACTTGATTATACATACTGTTGGAAAATATCATATACGATTGTTGCGGCTTCATAAAGAATCGTATTGATTATTTCCAACAGACGGATAACTGTTGCAACAAGCGGCAAAAGTTGTTGGAACATATGATTGAGTTGTTCCAACAGACTAATCTGTTGGAAACCATCGAAACGATTCTTTGCGCAGCCTTCCTCAAGAATGGTTTTAACAATTTTCAACAGATTTTAAATCTGTTGCAATAACATATTCACTTGCTGCAACAACCTCAACAACTGTTTGGGTTTTTACCAATAGACTAGAAATCTGTTGCAACAGATTACTCAGCTGTTGGGTAAAAAAAAAAAAAAAGGGCAAGGCCCTTTTTCCTAAGCCTTACAAGGACAACAACAAGACAACAACATCTATTTCACTGTCAGGGTGCAATCTCAGTGCATTACAAACACACAACAGTAAAAAATGAACAAAATACACGAAAGGCATAGACACACACCGCCCATGTTCTTCCTCTTCTTCTTTAACCAAAATTAATCATTTTCGTACTTTTATTTCAAAACCCTAACTTTTGAACCGTAAAAAACATTTGTTTCAATACAAACACACAACCATCACAAGTTAAACAAAATAAACCAACCTCAATTGTCAAACAAGTCTATGATTCTTTGCAACAACTTACTCAAAATTGTTGGACAAAATCCAAAAAAAATTCAACCCCTTTTTTTCAAAACCCCAAGGAGAACAAGAACACAAACAAGACTAAAAACCATAATTTCACAACCACATACACTATTTAACAACACGAAACACCAACAAGTGGAACAAATAGAGCAAATACGGGTTTTGTAAGCCCAACAAGCCCTTTTTTCGAACTCCTAAGGAGAAAGAGAACACAAACAACACCAAAAATCAGAATTTCACAACCACATACACTATTTACAAACACACAAACCCCAACAACTCGAACAAATACAGCAAATAAGGGTTTCTCAAGGACTGAACAACAAAATAAATAACATTGCAGACAAACCCATGTTATTCTTCTTCTTCTCTGACCAAAATCATCATTTTCTCATTTTGATTTCAAAACCCTAACTTTAAAAGAAGAAAATATTGAGCGATTTTACCTGAGAGAAATGGAGAGCAGCAGTTCGTTGTTGAGTCGGCTTTTGAAGAGGTTGATGACGGTTTGAAGAAGCACATTTAGCGGTTGAGATCAGTTCGTGGGTTTGAACTTGAAAGTTTGAAGGAGCAGTTGAGATGATCGTGTGTTTTGAATGAAGTTCGTGTGGTTTGATATGGACCGATGTGGAGTTTGAAATAAATGGGGGGTTGGATTAAATGGTTTGGGGTCTTTTTTTGTATTTTATAAAAGATTAACAAGTTTGGCAAAATACATTTTCAACCCCAATTTTCTTAATCCCAAATTTAATTGGGTTTTGACTTAATGTGGTCCCTACAAGTCACCTCTAGTAATTTCCAAACTTAAACGACACCTTCAGTTAATTCTTCCTAGAATCATTTCAATGTAAATGTTTTTATTTTAAAATACAGAGGTTCTATTTGTAATTGAATCATAGTATAGCAGTGGTTTAGTATAGTTAACCCTTTTTTTCAATTAAAGTTGCACAATTTTATTTTATCACTTAAAATTCACAATACTTTTATCTTGATAACCAAATAGTCTCAATAGTAAATATTGTATCTTGCACTGGACCTTTTTTTAAGAAAAGGTTCTTGCTTTTCTAAAACGACTATTGAGAAAGAAAAAAATAGAGATTCAGCAATATAGTATTCAGGACGTAGTTTATCTTTCGTCATTCAAAATTTGTGAATTATGAAAATTATGTTGTATTATATTTTTATGAATAATTATATCTAATTAAATATAGCTAAATTAATTAATTTCTTAACTAAAAGTTTATATTAAATAGCTAATTTATTTAACGGGAAATTATTTTAACTAACTAATCCTTATAGGGAAATTATATTAATGATGTAATTCTTTATAGGGAAATTATATTAATGATGTAACCCTTTATAGGTCATCTAATGTTGGGAAAAATCAAAACATTAATAATAAGGGTAAAAGAGGTATAGAATGGTAAATTATCTTTTAATTTTCCAAACGGAACAAGTGGACATCTATTTTTATTGCAATATCAAAAGTTGAAATGCTATACCAGGCCTGCTCAATTGCCAGTTAACTAAGTGAAAACTGAAAAGTAAAGAATCCAAATTAAAAACTCGCTAGTCTTATGAAAAAAAAAAAAAAAACACACCTGTGAGAGTTTACTATGTAGATCATGACCAAAGAGTTTTTTTTATCAATATTTAAGGTCAATTACAGGGATAAATTAAATTTGTAACATCATGTACTATCTTAATTTAACAACTTAAGGCCAAATGAGATCGACATTGACTCAACAGAGGTATTGTCTATGTTAAAAATTAAGGGAAAACAACACAAAATACCTCTAAAATGTAAAATATTTACCCGCCCATGTCCTTTTCTAAACTAATTTCACTTTTACCCAGCCGGCCGAAAATATTTACCCTAGCAGCCCTTCGCCCAAAACTCTTCCTGCATGATACCATCTCACTATATTTATATACCACGATAGTATCATGGAGGATTAAGAGAGCGTCTCATTGAAGGACTGAAGTAGTCCTCCGTGATACCATCTCAGTATATGGCATATATCATGATGTTATCATGAAAGACCGAGGAGTGTCTCATTAAAGGATTGAAGTAGTCCTCCATGATATCATCTCACAACATGTAATAAGATGATGATATTATAGAGATTTTTTTTTTTTTTAAGAAAATGTGTTTTTGAATAAAGGAACATAATCCTCTATGATACCCTGTCAATATATTATATATACCATATGATTTCATAGAGGGCTGATGAGTGTTTTTTAAGAAATGAAAGAAATCCTCTGTGATACCATCACGGTATATAAGAGACAGGGTGATACCATGTTTGTATCATAATTTTGGGGACATTTCGAGTAAATAGTTTTGAGGGCATGAAAGTAAGAGGGTATAGCCGGATAAATGTTTTGTTTTCAGGGGACATCGACATTGTTTCCCTAAAAATTAATGGGCACATTCCTTATAACTCTATTATTTCTCAATGAAAGTCCTTGATGTATGAACTGGGCATCCGACACTAAAACACATCTATGTGAACAAAACAAGGTGCCAGACCTGCTTGCAAAGGAAGGATCAAGGAGAAAGTTTTTTGATAGGGCAAAGATCATCGTAGTTCCTACGGTGTTTGTAAACAACATTTTTTGGGCAGACATTCCAGAAACTACCTATGAACGTGAAATTAGTTTTTGTAATGATCAATTTTTTGTGCTCTCCCATGAACATGTAACAGGAATAAGAGACATGGATCCTATGTAATTTTGTACATATAGTTATATGTGACCGTAGTATCTAATTTCCTAAAAAAGAAAAAAAAAACTTTGCTAACGAATAGGAGTATATTTTCACAAAGTATAACGGAGGATAAATTACTCCAAATTAAATTTAAAGTTAGTTGAGAGGTAAATCCACCCTTTTCCCATTTTTTAATTCTATTAAAATTATCACCGTTCATTTCACATAGCTAGTTCTAGCCTCTAGGGGTGGGAAATAAGGAGGGCAGAGGGGGTAGGATCGAAATTGAGGTGTCAAAACAGGGTTATGTTTATAGATGGGTCAAGACCCAACCCAATCCAATTTTGTTTGGGGCAAAACGGGTTTGGTTAAGATGGGTTAAGTTATGGGTCATAATCTAACCCACACAAATTAACGTAAGCTACATGGAAGAAGCCTCACCGTCAATCCTAGTTCGATATGTGTCACTCAGAATTTTTAGTTTTTGCAACTCATGTGAGATTATTGAATACAACAACAACAACATACCCATTGTAATCCCACAAGTGGGGTCTAAGAAGGGTAGTATATACGCAGACCTTACCTCTACCTTAGGAAGGTAGAGAGACTATTTCCGAGAGACCCTCGGCTCGTAGAAAGACAAAAAATAGGCATTAGCAACAAGAAGAAACAATAGCAAGATAATAAGATAACCACAGATAAACAAATAATGGATAGTAATAGAAATCTAAAAATAGAAAAATACAAGAATAATGCTAAAACTCCAGAAAATAAATGAAAAGCACTCGGTTACCCACTACCCTAATTCTCTACTTCCACACCTTTCTATCAAGCGTCATGTTCTCCATGAGCTGAAGTTGTGCCATGTCCTGTCTAATCACCTCCTCCAATACTTCTTCAACCTACCTCTCCCCTCCGCAAGCCCACAACGGCCAACCTGTCACACCTCCTTACCGGGGCACCTGCATCCCTCCTCCTCACATGTCCGAATCAGCTCAGCCTCACTTCCCCACATTTTATCATCCACGGGGGCCACTCTTAACTTGTCTCAGATATCTATATTCCTGATCTTATCGCTTGTGCTATGCCCGCACATCCATCTCAACATCCTCATCTATACTACTCTCACCTTCTGAACGTGGGAGTTCTTGACTGGCCAACACTCTGCCCCATATAGCATAGTTAATCTAACCACCCCCTGTGGAACTGATCTTTAAGTCTAGGCGGCACATTCTTATCACAAAGCACACCTAAAGCGATCCTCCATTTCATTCACCCTGCCCCAATACGATATGTAACATCCTCGTCAATCTCCCTATTACCTTGGATAACTGATCCCAGGTACTTGACACTTCCTTTTTTGGGGATAACCTGAGTGTCAAGTTTTTCGTCCACGTCCACATCAAGAGTCACGTCACTAAACTTACACTCCAAGCATTCAGTTTTTAGTTCGGCTCAACTTAAAACTTTTGACTCCAAGGTCTGTCACGTCAGCACGTCCATCGCCAAAACAAATAATACGAGCTAAGAGCGGATCCCTGATACAACCCATCACTACTGAAAAGTGTTTCGAGTCTCTTCGCATAGTCCTGACCCAAGTCTTAGCACCATCATACATATCCTTAATCGCACTAGTATACTCTCTTTGTCACACCGCTAGCCTCCAAACAACTCCATAGATACTCTATCGGGACTTAGTCATATGATTTTTCCAGGTATATGATCACCATATGCAAGTCTCTCTTCTTCTCCCTATACTGCTCCACCAACCTCCTTACAAGGTGAATGACTTCTGTAGTCGATCGCCCCAGCATGAATTCGAACTGGTTCTCGAAAATAGACACACACCTTCTCACCCTCGCTCCCAAACTTTCATAGTGTGACTTAGCAACTTGATCCCTCTATAATTATTGCAGTCTGCATATCCCCCTTGTTCTTGTATGTACAACGGAATCATCATACTCCACCTCCATTCTTGGTCATTTTCGTCGTCCTAAAATGACATTAAACAACCCAGTAAGAAACTCCAAGCCTGCTTTGCCCTTATTCTTCCAAAACTCCACCGAGATTTCATCTGGTCCAATCGTTCTTCCCCTGTTCGTCTTACGCATAGCCCACTCCACCTCCTCAACCTTCACGCACCTACAATAACCAAAATCACAACTGTTACGGCTCACTTTTATGTGGGTGAATAAAAGCCACTAAGAGGTTGCGGACTCTATTCAGATATTTATATTTTAGAGTCGTCACCTAATTTATAAGGAAAATTAGGAAAACCAAGTTAAAAGGGTTTTATCAAACAAGAGAAAAATCCTTTTTAAAACCAGAGTTCGAGGTAAGGGTTATGGTGATCCCCTAGGGAAGGTTTTAAGCACCCTAGTATTAAGGATCTGTAGAATACGGTTGACTTTCGAGATTTAATGTGTGATTAACTGTGATTACTTGCTAAAATATTTTATTTCTTGCAAAACTGTAATGTCATATCATAACTCCGTTTTGGCAAAATCTTTAAGGAAAAGGAATTGGTTTTCTTTTGGAACGTGTTTAACAGGTTAAAGTCATTTTCATTTTCGGACAAAAACACACTTAAGATTTCTCTTAAGTATAATTTCTACTAACTTGGTCCAATGTCATTATTTTTAATCCTTATAAGTTTATGTTTTAGGAAAATTGAGTATATCTCCTTTGAGAAAATAGTGTTACGGTTCGCATTTCGCGAGCGGGGTTAGCGCTCGGAAAGCTACTAAGAACTTGTTGGTGCTCTTTCGGACTTGTTTTGAAAAAGAGTCACCATCTAATTTTTAAGAAATTAGGAAAATCAATGGTGAAGGGTTTATTCATATAGCGTGAAAAATCCTTCATAATCCAAAGTTCTAGGTACGGTTCTGGTGATCCCCTAGGGAAGGTATTAGGTGCCCTAGTATTAAGGATCCGTACTATACGGTTGACCTTCGAATTTCAGTGTATGATTATTTTCTTTAGTTGTTTATTTAGTGTTTACTCTCCAAATTAATAAAAGACTGTCGGTTGTTGCATATCATTTATTTTTATTTTTTTTTGGAAAAGAAAAAGTGCTTGGAAAAAATGTATAAGTATATACAATTATGTTATAATCATACACTTTGTTTTGGGTCAGTCCGTATAATACGTTAGAACACCTCATTCTAAAACTCCTTATTTACGAACGTTTTATTATTTGAACAACACTTGGTTTATAAAACGGTCTACTTTATTATCATGATTCTATGGGCAAGTGTATGTATGAAATTTATTTTAACGTTGCACTTTAGAGCTAAAATATGACTTGTAAAACGGATCTTTAATTTTTTGGGCTTGGCCCAGATTTTATTATTTCTTAAGGTCCGGCTGTCTTAGCCCATTTTTGACTTAAATGTTTTTTCTAAAAGAAAATTTAGCGGGCTGTTGGCCCAAAATTTGTAAATTTCTGATTATTTAGACTTGGCCCCAAAACATGCAAGTTTTTTCGATGGGCTTTAATTCCAAAATTTGATGTTGACCAAAAATTGTTTAAACTTAATTCCCTTTTTCAATCTAGAATTTTTAATTTTCAGAAAATGTATATTTTGTTTTCAAAAGCCAACTCAATTTACCAAGGAGCATAACATGATTACGGGTGTGCTTTGAAATCTTTTTAACTTTCCAAAAAAAAACAACCGTTTGATTATCCTTATAGTCTTAGAACCGTTATACTAAGTCCGGGGTTTTTTAAATCATTTGGGGACTTAAGGGCGAACTAAACGGCGTAAGCACCATTGTCCTAAGACGGCTAGTTCATTCATAAAGATTCCAATAGTATATATGAGTTCTAACAAATTTCCACAAGTACAAATACCATTATTTTACAAATAAAGGAAAAGCATAAGCAAATAACTAAAGGGAAGGGTAGGCTAGGGGCGTACCAAGCCCCTAGTTGGCCATTTTCGCCCATGGCTGGCCCTTCTATGCATTCAATGTATTTGCTTCCATTCTTGTCTCCGCTGGACTTGACATTATGAAAGAATTGCCTATGGGGCCTTGGCCCGACAGGTTGGCTTGGATTTGGCCCGAATGGCCCATGCAGTGGAGAAAAGGGACTCGGTTAGATTTATTTCATTGAACTTATCATACACACGCGTATACATATATACAACACATATATATAAAAGACGAGCATATACACACACATGGTTTAAGTCATTGGGCAATTCAATTAGTCATATTGACTGCTTCATAACAAGATAGAGATACCATAATTCATACAGAGAACCGAACACAGAGAACAACAAGAAAGGCTATGTGCAGGAATTTGACATGTTAATAACAACAAGATGCAAAAGTGCAAGGCCTATAGCTCAAGCAGACATGTACAACACAAGCAGAAACAAAATGTAGACAAACTTAAGTATTCAGAGATGGCACAGAAGTGATCCTCAAGACAGTCAAGTTCACAAAAATGAGAAACAATGCAACAAGAAGATATACAACTCTCATGCATACTATAACTCAGAGGAAATGAATGAAAGACAGAAGCAGCTATTCCTTTTAACTTCAGCAGGATCTTGGGAAAATGAATGACATAATCAATCCAAATGGTTCTAATGATCTCAGTGATTCAACCTCCTTTCACAAATGAACTCAACACTCAGATTTTAACCTAGTCAATCACTTTCCTCATTTATATAAAATCAATCAAACTATTTATCAATAAGTTCATCATTTTGTTTTAATCAAAGAAACAACTTGAACAAGCCAGCTTGATCTCCACTTTCACCCTTTGATATAATGATAGGATTTATAAGGTCGCAATGCATTTACATAGCAAACATATACCCCCATAGGCTTATAGAAATGCCATGGCGCCTTTTATGTGGAGGAAAGGTGTTATGCTTGGTTCTCCTTGATCCTCTCCCAAGGCACCTTTTAAAAGGCTCTACAGTGCTATGTGATCTTTAGTTCACTCATAAATCCTTATGACCATATAAAAGTTCTGTCATTAAACCATTCCCAATCACATAATTAAATAGTATTAATGCAGATGGATGATTTAATTAGTTTGCTTATTAGATTATAATTACTGAATTACCCTAATCCTCTGTTGACCATGGAAAGTTCAAACAGGTATGCACACTGTATTCTAAGACTAGTTAAGCTGAGTGTATGTATCTAGTTTTATTTTTATTTCATTACAACCAAGATAAATGCCAGATATCATCTCTCAGTGTCAAGGCAGGTTCTGAACACACTTCACTATCAATGTCAGGAAAAATGCATAAGAACAGGACTCTGTAGACAAACAAACTTTAAATTCAAGATCCCAGTACTTTCTTCAAGGTAATTTAATTAGCCTAGGTGAAATCCTATTGACACTTAGTGTGCTAGCATACTTTAAAACCTACCAGGACTCTTCCTTTCATTTAAACATGATCCATGCACAACAGGACATGACAAAGACAAACTGTACATCCTGCAACCTTAGGAACTAGACAACACTCTTTTAAGGTTCGCTCATTCTTCCATAATAGCTGCATATTGCCCCTTTAAACATGGACACTCAGCAAATCAAGATGCCATTTTTAGATTAGCCTTAGTCAGCTAAGATAAGGATCACTCTATCTTTCTATTTTAAACTCACATAGTTTCAATTACAACCCTTTACTTATTTCATCCTTAATGTATGCTAGTTAAATCATACCAAGGCCACACTGTGCTATTTCAATAGAAACTAAGCAGACTTAGGTGAATCCCAAACCATTTTAGACAGATTTAAACACACTCAGATACCATTAAACCTATTCAGACCTCTTTAGCTGTTTGAATCCCATTTTTGACTTATTTAAGCATGTCCAATCTCATTAAGACCTGTTTTAGACTAACTGTAGCACCTTGTTTTAGACTAACTATAGCACCTTACTTATTCTGGTCAAGGTCTATACAACAATATGACATGAACAAACAGGTTGCCTCAGAAAACAAGTTCAAGATTTTCAGGATAATATACTTCAATTAACACACTATCAAATGCTTTAGGCCAACTCTAATGGATTATTACAGTTTAATAACAACCTCATACATTCAAACAGGATTAAGCATTGTCATTATAGGATCATTCAAGTCATTTATGTAAAACTACACAACCTTATGTCATTATACTGAAAGGACAAACAGTCAAGCAAATGTCTAATCATCATTTAAAGGGATCCATCTTCATAATTCCCTTTCTAACAAAGTACTATCAGAAAAATTGTTCAAAACAAATGCATACTTAGTCTATTAGTTGTCTGAGCCAACAAAACAACTATAACGAGATTAGGCATATGATTAACACAAGTATAATGTTCAGGAGGAACCCTTTCAAACCCATAACAAATTAAACCATATGCTAGAGCAGTAAACTAAGTCACACAATTACTGACTAAGCTAAAAACACTTAATAGCAAGGAAAAGGCACCATCACATAAACAGAAAATAACTAGAAAAGTAACTAAAAATAAACAACAAGATTAAAGTGTTACCTTTTTTAGGTGCAGCCGTGAGCAAGAATAAATTTGAGGCCTTTGTGCTTCCAAATCCCAAACTCAACCACACAAAAAAGAAAAACACAAATTTTTAGAACTAAGGAGACTCTTAAAAAAAAGCTAAGTCTTAAAATTTTACTGAAAAGCCTAAATCTTAATACTCAAATTCAAGCTCTGAGGTCGTGAAAAAAATTCTTTTTTTTTAGGGATGGGGTTCTATTTATAGAAGTCCCAACGACACTAAAACCCTAGTCCATCGATGTAGGACAACATAAATTTGCTAAGGAACTTTTGCTTGTGAATGGAATCAACGGCTAAGATTAACACAATACAACAACGTACGGCTAGATTAGAGCCGATTTCCCTCGATCCAGTTGGTTTTTGAAGAATCAATGGGCATCGAGGGGTCCAAAAGGGAGAATCAACGCCCATTAATGCGATTGTACGTCAATTCAGGCGAGAAAATAAAGAAAAAGTAAAAATGAGAGTGATTCTATACCTCTAAAGTGGCGTTTGGTAAAAAACCAGTGGATGCATTAATTTTGTTTCCGCAAATGAATGTACAATACTGAGTGGTGTCTGAATCCCTTTGAGTTTTTTTTTCCATTTCTGGACCATGAGAGAGAGAGATGTTGAGGCGGCTTCTAAGGTTTTGCTAGAAAGAGGAAAGAGAATAGGGTAGGGTGCGTTTGGTTTGTTTTGTTGTGAAATGAGGGTATTGAGGGGGTATTGCCCCTTAAACCAGCTTCGTTTGGGCCCGGTCCTGGTCCGTTTTGGACTGGGCTCGGTGCAAGGGCCCCTTTCATACATATACTCTGTACGTATGTATATTAGGTGTATATACGCATATAAAGGGTAAAATGGGTAAAATAAAAAATGGGCAAAATTAAAATATTTGATTGTTGACCATAATACTTTAATTATAATCAATTTAGGATGTAATTAACCTACTACTTAATTTAAAACACGGTCAATTATGCCAATGGGCTTATCTTGCAAATACGGCCTTAATTGATTATTTCAATTATGGCCATATTTAGCTAATTAGCCAATTAAAGTTAAATTAATTAACGGCCTTAATTAATTGGAGCTAATGAATTTGATCATTTCAATTAAAGCCACTAGGAGGCTAAATTTACGAAAATGACCCCAATTGCCTTAAACTATGAATTGATTAATTCAAGTGTGGTCATAACAGAGACAATTAGATAATTTAATATCAATTTACAATTACCCCCCCCCCCTCTAATTGACTAATTATCCTAATTAAACACTAGAAAAAATTATGATTAATTCTAACAAATTATGCCAATACACAAAATTGAGGATTGAGGGGTAAAATGGTCAATTCTTTTAATAAATCAAATTCCTTGGATTAAAGGGGAATAAAATATTTACTAATTTGATTTTTGACGATTTAAACAATTAAATAAATAATTATTTATTTAATGTGCCAATTATGATATTATAGAAATTATTTTACCAATTAAAAGGGTAACATATTGACCTAAAAATTTTATAAAGATCATTTTGACCTTAAAAAAATGTATCGTTCATTTTGTTTGTCATCCAAGGACTCTGAGTAATTAAAATAAATTACGGGTGGTCAAAAATTAGGTGTCAACAACTTCCCCTTCGGTGTTCGGGGATGGCAGGACCATCCTTGAGCAATGAAATTTGACTAACCCTAATTTTTTACTGACCCGACTCATTCTACCTCTCATTTTTCATGTAGTTTTCACATATGGGCGGACCTTGGTTTTTGGGTTTCCTACATATCTCGGGCTATATGAGAATTCAGGCCGCTTGTAGTTCGACTCAACCAAAGACTTTAAGTGATTTGGAAGAAAAGTTCGGAGATCTCTAGTGTTGTGACTGGGATTTCTCCGGACGGCTATTAGAGTGTGACCGATTTTCTGGTCTTGAGCCCACCTACATATCCCTGGTCTCTGGGAATCAGGTCACATGTAGTTCGACTCGTTGGAGAAGAGTATGTCCCTTATGCGGGAATACCTTCAGATTTCCCCGTGTGCATCCGATCGGTCGCAGTTTTTAGTAAAGAAAGTAAAAACAAACAAAATTGCGGCTGAGTCAGAGATCGGATGGCTTCCAAATCCTAGCCGCGGAGAGCTTAACTCTCATGGGCACCCTATCTTGATCGGCTGCATAAGAAAAAGCTTCATGTTTGCTCCGCAATTGTCTAGATCTGGTTTAGCAAGCCTGCTCCTTTCTGGCGGTTGTGTACCTGTTTCTCTGAATTCGATAGTATTGCAGATATTCTTCGTGGTGTTTGAATGATGGACATTTTGGTTGTTTATATGAATGGCCCTTCTGGCTGTTTGAATGAATGGCCTTTTTGGCTATTTGAATGAATGGCCCTTTTGGCGCTCTTTTGTATGAATGACCTTTTTGACTGTTTGAATGAATGGCCCTTTTGGTAGTTTGTATGAATGGCTCTTTTGGCAGTTTGTATGAATGACCCTTTTGGCAGTTTGATATGAATAGCCTTTTTGGCTATTTGAATGAATAGCCCTTTTGGGAGTTTGCCTGAATGGCCTTTTTGGCAGTTTGATATGAATGGCCTTTTTGGCAGCTTGTATGAATGACATTTTTGGTAGTTTGATATGAATGACCCTTTTGGAAGTTTGTATGAATGACCCTTTTGGCAGTTTGATATGAATGACCCTTTTGGTAGTTTGTATGAATGACCCTTTTGGCAGTTTCATATGAATGGCCCTTTTGGTTGTTTGAATGAATGACCCTTTTGGCAGTTTGTATGAATGACCCTTTTGGCAGTTTGATATGAATGGCCCTTTTGGCAGTTTGTATGAATGGCCCTTTTGGCAGTTTGTCCGAATGGCCCTTTTAGCATACAGATGACAGATATGGCCCTTGCGGCTGGATAATCTTTCTTTCGTCCATTGTATTAGCCGTGACCCTTGTGGTCGGATATGCACTTTCGTCTTTCTCATGACCCTTTTGATCAAATATGTCTTTGTCCATTCATTTGTTCTTTATGTGACCCTTGTGGTCAGATATGTCTTCGTTGTTCATTCTTTGTATGACCTTTGTGGTCAGATATGTCTTTGCCATTCATTTGTTTTGTTGACCCTTTTGGTCGAATATGTTTTTCTCATTCAGTTCATGACCCCCTTTTGGTCGAATATGTCTTTGTCCATTTGTTTCATGACCCTCGTGGTCAGAGATGCTCTTTTTCTTTGTTTCATGACCCTCATGGTCACGGTGCTCTTTTTCTTTGTTTCATGACCCTCGTGGTCAGAGATGCTCTTTTCCTTTTGGTCACTTGATGTTTGGTTGAGTTTTGTCTTTTGTTTTGTTGCAGGTAAGCCGGTTGATGACGTATTCGCCTTTCTGTTTAAAAACCTGTATCCACAGAAAAATAGTTAGTTTCCTAAGAGGCCGATTAACGTTGTTGTCCTCCCGTCTGGTGTCTTCTCTTGATGCTCCTCTGAATCCTTTTGGACTCGGTATTTCGAGAGATGGCTTTAGAGCGAACTTATACTAATTTTGAAAATCTAAAAGTAAAGTTATAAAATGCGTATTGTTTACTTTGAAAATATTTGTTTCGTTTTGGATGTCATGACATGTGTTTTCTTGAACGAGGTCTTCCGGTCTTTCAAGGGATTCCGTCGATGAGTCCCTGAATAGGTGGAATTTTTGAGATCTTTCTAAAAAATTCTGCCCCAGTTTCAGGCCTTGATTTGATTGACTCTTGTGTCGTCACGTTGTGTGGGAGTTATTGAGGTTCCCTAAAAAATTATGCCCCAGTGTATGGTCTGGGCTTGTCATCTTCTTTGCTGATTGCTTTTGCTGGGAATTTTTTAGGTCTCCTCAAAAATTCAGCTCTAGTGTAGGGTGGACGTTGGCTGACTCTTACGTTGATCCTTGTATTCCGACCTTGTTGATCCTTTCTGCCTTTGTGTCATTGAGGCTTTCTTGGGTCTTTCTTTCATGACGACCGAGCTTGAAAGTGCCTACGTATCCTGTCACAGTAGGAAATCAGGTCGAACGTAGTTCGGAAAAAAAATTGAGTTTTGGTTTTTACTAATGATGCGATCGGGTCCGATATGGACTGCCTACGTATCCCACTTGTGGGGAAGTCAGGTCATCGCGTAGTTCATTACATGGATGATTGTTTTTCCCTATTCTATTACAAAAGTACGATTACAAGCAAAAGATAAGATTATAGGGAAATGATAATGGGATCACAAACACATGGAGTCCTAAATGTAGTATCTCTTGAGTGCGTCTGCATTGATAGCTTTGGGCCATTCTTGTCCATCCATCTCGACTAGGACCACGGCTCCTCCCGAGAGTACTTTTCTGACCATGTATGGTCCTTGCTAGTTCGGCGCAAATTTCCCTTTGTATTCTTCTTGGTGAGGGAAGACTCGCTTGAGTACGAGTTGCCCAATTTGGAAGAGTCGGGCTCTGACCCGTTTGTTGAAAGCTCGGGACATTCTCTGTCTGTATAGCTGTCTGTGGCATACTACCACCATTCTTTTTTTTGTCGATCATGGCTAGGTGCTCGTAGCGGTTTTTGACCCATTCTGCATCGTTCAGTTCTACTTCTTGGATGATCCTGAGTGAAGGAATCTCCACTTCTGCGGGTATGACCGCTTCTGTACCATAGACAAAGAGATATGGAGTTGCTCCAGTAGATGTCCGGGTCATCGTTCTATATCATAATAAAGAATAAAGTAGCTGCTCATGCCAATTCTTCTAGTTATCGATCATCTTTCACAAGATTCTTTTGATGTTCTTGTTGGCAGCCTCTACGGCTCCATTCATCTGTGGCCGGTAGGTGGTAGAGTGTCTGTGAGTTATCTTGAATTGTTCACAGATGTCTTTCATCAGATGGCTGTTCAGATTTTCTCCGTTATCTGTTATGATGGACTCGGGCACACCGAAGCAGCATATGAGATTGTTCTTGACAAAGTCAGCCACGACTTTCTTGGTCACTGATTTGTGAGAAGTTGCTTCCACCCACTTGGTGAAATAGTCGATGGCGACTAAGTTAAAACGATGTCCATTGGATGTCGGTGGATCGATGGGTCCAATGATATCTATCCCTCATGCCACAAATGGCCAAGGGGAGCTCATTGCATGTAGTTCTGTCGGAGGAACCTTGATTAAGTCTCCGTGTATCTGACATTGATGGCATTTTTGCACAAATTTACAGAAGTAATGCTCCATGGTCATCCAGTAGTATCCCGTCCTCAAGATATTCTGGTCTAGGATATATCCATTCATGTGAGGTCCGCATACCCCCGCGTGTATCTCTTTCAGCAATTTTGTGGCCTCTTCGGCGTCTACGCATCTAAATAACCTGAGATCGAGTGTCCTTTTGTACAACACTTCTTTGTTCAGGAAGAATCCGTTGGCTAGTCTTCTAATGGTTTTCTTTTGATTTGCTGAGCTTTCTGGATGATACTCTCCTTTATCCAGGTATGCCTTGATGTCGGCGTACCATGGCTTGCCGTCCTGCTCGGCTTCGACGTATGTGCAGTGAGCCTGTTCTTCCTTTAGAGTGATCTCTAGGGGATCAATGTGGGAACTCTCGGGGTGCTGAATCATGGAGGCTATTGTAGCTAAAGCGTCAACAAACTCGTTCTGAGCCCTCGGAGTATGCCTGAAGTCGATGCTTTTAAATCTCCCGCACAATCTCTGTACCAGATTTACGTATGGCAATATTTTGTCATTCTTAGTCACCCAGTTTCCCTTCACTTGATTTATGAGCAAGTCGGAATTCCCGATCACTAGCAATGTTCATGTCCATTGCCATCCTGAGGCTAAGAATACATGCTTTGTATTCAGCCATGTTGTTGGTGCATCTGAAGTTGAGCTTTGCAACCATCGTATAGTGTTGTCCTACTTCTGATATGAACACTGCTCCGATACCGAATCCGTTGTATTTGACTGCTCCATCGAAGAACAGTCTCCAACCTGAGTATGGTTCCGCTACCTCTTCTTCCTTAGCCATCACTTCTTCGTTTAGGAACAAAGTCCTTAAAGGTTTGAGTTCATCGTCAACCTGACTTTCTGCTAGCAAGTCGGCTAGGGCTTGTCCTTTGATTGCCTTTTATGCTACGTATACAATGTCGGATTCTCTTAGCAGCATCTTCTATTTGGCTAACTTTCCAAAGCGCAAGGGGTAGCCGAAAGATATATCTTAAGGGATCCATTCTGGAGATGAGGTGAGTGGTAAATACCGATAAGTAATGCCTTAGCTTTTGGGGGATCTATGTCAGGGCACAACATGTTTTCTCTACGAGTATGTATCTTGACTCGCAGGATGTGAATTTCTTGCTCAGGTAATAGATGGCATTTTATTTTTTGCCTTCCTTGGCATGTTGGGCGAGCATGCACCCAAAAGCATTTTCTGATACGATTGTACAGTAGCAGAAGACTTCCTTGCCTGGGTGTCACTAAGACAGGAGGTTTGGAAAGGCATTCCTTGATTTTATCGAATGCCTCTTGGCATTCCTCCGTCCATTTTGTAGAGGCGTCTTTCTTGAGCAATTTGAGGATTGGTTCTACAATCACAGTTGACTGGGCTATGAATCGCCCGATGTAGTTCAGCCTTCCCAAGAAGCTCATGACTTCTTTCTTGGTTTTGGAAGGCGGCAGTTCTTGAATTGCCTTGATTTTCGTAGGGTCTAACTCAATGCCTCTTTGGCTAACTATGAAGCCTAACAGTTTACCTGCGGGCACTCCAAATGCGCACTTCGACGGGTTTAACTTCAAGCTGAACTTGCGAAGCCTGTCGAAGAACTTACGCAGGTGTGCCGTATGCTCTGAGCTTTCCTTTGACTTTATGATAACATCGTTCACATAGACTTTTATCTCTCGATGCATTATGCCATGAAATAGGGTAGTCATGGCTCTCATATATGTGACGCCGGCATTCTTGAGGCCGAACGGCATTACCCAGTAATGGTAGACTCCCTAAGGGGTGATGAAGGTTGTCTTCTCATCGTTTTCTTTGCTCATGAGTATATAATGGTACCCGGCGAAACAATCCACAAAAGACTGCAACTCGTGCTTGGCGCAGTTGTTTATGAGAATGTGGATGTTCGGAAGGGAAAAGTTATCTTTTGGACTGGCCCGATTGAGATCTCGGTAGTCTACACAGATTCAGATTTTTCCATCCTTCTTGGGTACTGGCACTATGTTGGCCAACTAAGTGGGTAGGACGTTACCTCCATTATCTCGGATTCGATCTATTTTTCCATTTCGTCCTTAATCCTGATACTCATGTCCGACATAAATGTCCGGGTCTTTTGCTTGACCAATGCGAAGCCTCCTTATATCGGCAATATGTGGGCCACTATTTCAGTGCTCAATCTTGGCATATCAGCGTATAACCAGGCGAAGATGTCCACGTATTCTTTTAACAGAGCTATGAGCTCTTCTTTGCGTGATGCTTCTAAGTGAGCACTGATTCGTGTTTCTTTGACATTTTCTTCATAACCGAGGTTGATCACCTTGGCTTCGTCCATGTTTAGCTTTTTCTTATCTTTTAATTCTTCCAGCTCTTCTACCAGCCCCTCTGGCATCATCGTCTCTTCGTCGTACTCCTCGTACGCTTGTTCGTTATTCTCCTCATTCGTTTCATAACATGTTATGATATTCTCGGTTGTTTTATTACTGTTTTTACTGAAAAGGCGAGGCGAAGTAAAGTTAGTTTTTATTATTGTTAATTATGCATAGTTATAGGGAAAGTTTTATTATTATTAGTAAAAATTAATGTTTTTTTTTTTGTGTAAATCGAGGCTTTCATTGATTCGAAAGTAATTGATTACAAACTGTTGTCCTGATCCCGAACAACATCGGACCATTCCCATTTTTTAACATTACGAGAATTTTTTTGAAAAGGGGGCGATCATTCACGCCTCGACCGATGTCGTCGTTTTAGCAAAAAGTTTTAAAAGAAGTCCATCTCTCTACCGAGGAGCCAAGAGGGGAGTAGATGTCCAATTGTCCAAACGCTCTCCCAGTTTTATGCTTATGGTAGGCATCTTTTGGAATTCTTTGATGATTGCGTAATATCCCTCCTCTTGAAATAGCAGCTCCAGGCCTTCACTAGCTTTTATGCCTTTCTTCATCAGCATCCTTGCAGGAAATGACTGGTACAACCCTGGAATCGGTTGAGGTAGATTTCCCCTTGTTGGTTCTCTCCGGATGGCTTTTGTGAGCTCGTCTTCGCTAGGATTATACCCCAGACCGAAGCAGTAGTTTTCCTCCAGAATTGGCACAGGTTCTGTTATGCCTTCCAAATATTTTCCCAGGCCTCTCCCCGTCTCAAAGCCATTCCTGAACATTTTGGAGGTAATCATTTTGTGGACTATTGGCATTGGTTCTTCAAATTTCCCTTCAGAATGGGTTGCCCCGATATATTCCACCACATGAAAATCTGATCAGTTGGAGTTTCCTTCGATCACTCGTATGATGTTGTAAGGGTACTTCTGTGTATCTTTTTCAGATGTGATTACAATCTCTTGGCCTTGCCACTAAAACTTCATGGCCTGGTGCAACGTTGATGGTACAGAACCCGCAGAGTGTATCCACGGCCTTCCCAGGAGCAGATTGTAATCGGCGGTGATTGTCATGACTTGGAACTCTGCTGTGAAGGAAGCAAGTCCAATCTGGATGTTCAGATCTATCTCTCCCAAGGAATCGCTTTGGGACCCATCAAATGTTCTAACGTTTACCCCGCTCTGGCAGATTTGGCCAATGTCATAGCCGAGCTGTGTTAATGTGGTTAAAGGACAAATGCTGAGTCCTGTTCCATTATCTATGAGCACCCTTCCTATCGGTTTGTCACGGCATTCCAAAGTGATGTGGAGAGCTCTGTTATGGGAGGTTCCTTCAACTGGCAACTCTTCTTTGGAGAAGCAAATTTTGTGTTCTCCAATGACGTGTGCTACTAACCCGACTAGATCCTCATTGCTTGTACCTGCTGGCACGTATGCATCATCTAACACTTTCATGAGAGCTTGCCTATATGATGGCGAGCTGGCCAATAGTGCTAACATCGGTATTTGTACTGGTGTTTTCTTTAGATGCTCAACAATTGAATAATCCTTTGGCTGCACACGCCGCCAGAAATTTTCGGCTTCTCCTTCAGTTATTACCCTCTTCTGGGTGTTTTTCTTTTTCACAGCATTTTGGGCCAGTTCTTTAAGGGTGTAACATCTTCCTGAGTGAGTCATGCCTTGGGCCATGGCCACTTGCAAAGTGACTGATTCTTTGGGAGCGGGCACTATCTGTCGTGCCACCTGAGCCACCACCGGTGCTGGGACTAAGGTTCTGAACCTTGGTATAGCCTTTGGAATTTCTGGTGCCGGGATCAGGACCTTGAAATTGGGATGATCCTGGAGCGTGAGGGAAGCCACTGTTTGTTCAATGGACTTAACTGTTCTGGGGACCAATTCCCTGCAAACTTCCCAGTCTTCGTCCTTTTCAATCATGTGGACTCCATTGTTTCTATGGTTGGGCAACGGGTTTATGTTTACATTGGGAGCTGCGGTTTCCAGGATGATCTCTCCCTTGTCAATCAGATCTTAGATCTTATGTTTGAAATTTATGCAGTCTTCTGTGCTATGCCCATTGCCCCCTGAATGATAGGCGCAAGTCTGATCGGCCCTGAAAATCTTATTCCCGGGCTGAGCCAATTTAGAGGGACTTTCTAGATAAAGCCTGTGGCGTGTAACCTTTCAAAGAGTCGAGCCCTCAGCTCAAGCAGTGTTGTAAAATTCTTGCTGGCTTTCTCTCGCGAGTAAGACGTGGAGCATTGTATGCTAATGGTGGTGGTTGATTTTGGTAGTTTGGTGGTGGATAGATTTGTGGTGGGTTGATTTGTGGTCGGCGGTAGGCATGGGTTGTCGCCTGATAATTTTGTTGTGGTGGTTGATAAGTTTATTGTGGTAGTGCTTGGTAAATAGGAGCGGGTACTCGGGTGCCTGGTGGAGCCACATAAGCCGGTACAGTAGTGGTAAAGCCTAGTTGTGCATAGAATATGGGTGTAGGGCTATAAGGTGTAGTCGGGTAATTGGTAGGGAGTGGAGCTGGGTGAGAAGATTATGGTCCTTCCTGCCTTCTAGGGTTCGGGCTTGGTATGTGGGGTATGCTCGCCACGTCCTCTTTCTTTTTACGGAAGACTCCTGCAGTGGCTTGTCCAGATGCCTTGTTGAAGACGCTGATGATCCTACCAGACTTGAGACCATCTTCTATGGCCTCTCCCATTTAGACTAATTCAGCAAAGTGCCTTCCGGCCATGGACAACATTCTGTCATAGAAGTCTGGTTCCTTTGATCTAATGAATATAGAGACTAGTTGTTACACCTCGTACTTACAGATGAACGTTCGCTAAGTTTAAGTACAAGTACGTGGAATTATGATCAAGATGAGCCGTCTTTCGGGTTTAAGGAATGGCATAATTAATAGGTATACTTATGGATAAAGTGATATATGAGGAGTACTGGGAAGTCTCACGACCAAATGGAGTTGAAGAAATAAGCTATTGAGACCTTGAATTTTGTGGAAAATATAAAGGGCAAATTTTGGGCCAACTTTGAGAAAGAATATCTTTTAGTATATGAGAAGTTTTGGAGAAAAGCAAAAGCCTAAAATGAAGTTCGTCGAGTCTAGTTTTCAACGCAACAAACCGCTCATCGATACGACATCGGAGTAGAGAATTATGGACGTTGCAATTTAGGCTGACGAAGCAGAAATGCTGCTACAGTAACCGGGCTGCTACAGTACCGACTTGCTACAGTGACCCGACCCGAATTTTACCCATTATTTAAGGATCAAATCAGATCCTAAGCCTCATTTTTCAGCCAAGAACATTCCAAATATTTTCCAAATTCTCTAGAAAACTCTCCCAACTCCCGTCCACTAGATTTTAATGCAAACTAAGTGAAATCCCCGAATTTAAGTTTGGACAACACATGGCTGCGATTATAATATCGAATTGCGGTGAAACTTGGCTTGTATTCAAGGTGATAATCGAAGATATTGCAATTCTAGCTGGTGAAAGGTATGAATCTTTCCTTATTAGTATTGATTTAAGCTTATCTACTGAGGAAAAGTTACTAAATGAGCGTATAATGAATTTATGGGTCGAGAAATTAGATAAAACATCGTGTGAGATTTTTATGGAATATTTTGGTGTTGATAATATTGTTGTTGATGTTGGTATTGTTGTTGTTGTTGGTTGCTGAATTGAGATTTCGGGTTAGGCATATAAACAGGGGAGATGCTGCCCGAATTTTGGCAGATTCTAAAGGGATTTTAATTAAAGGCTTAAGACAAGTGTATGATGGTGAGCCTAATAATAGTATGAACGATTTTATATGTAGATTACAAGTCAGGAGATAAGTGGGAAGGTCAAGGAGCAAGATTCCAGGTATGTTAAGACTAAACCTTTCTTTTTTAAAGCATGATTCCTTTGTTGTGAACTTATATGTGACATCTTCAGTAAACTCGTTTCTAAAAGTACCAAAGGTTACAGTTCTCGATGTTCTTGTGATATCCTTGTTGACACCCAATTTTGGCCCTCTCTTTTCGTTTAATTAATTTCGCTATGCTTTTAGTCCTGAAAAATTCCCCAAACGAGTTAGGAATATTTGCACTAATTATTACGCTGTTTTTCGAGATATATCTCTCTAAAGTTAAGAACATTTTTATTAGTTCTTAAAAATGACTAAACATCATTTTTTTTATATAATTAAAATCATTCGAAAAAAAATAATAATGTTGATATTCGTATATCAACATTGGCATTGACATTTTTCCTTTAATCCTACTTATTACCGTATTAATCATCTTTTACTCTACTTTTAAACTAAATGCGTATATTAAATTACTTGTGTCATAATTTATATAGGTATGCATTTTGTGGGAATTAATTAAGATGAAGAAGCATATTTTAATTAATTGATTGAAATAGAGGGGGATTAGAAATTAATTCATCTACCTAAAATTTGGGCCAAATCCTATTCCTATTTCTACAAAAATCTGTGGCCCAAAAATATCCCTAGCCCAATCCCCCACTACCCGACCCGGCCCAAACCCCTACAACTAAGTCCCTAAGCAGCCTTAACCAAACAATCCCCTTCTCCTTCAACCAACAGCCCTAACCGAACCAGCCCCTTTCTCCTCTTCAACTAAACACAACCCCCAACGCTGCCATCGCCGCCACCCCGTCCCTTCCGTCACTTCACCACCATCACGCCGTCAGACCACTGGATTAAAGTGGTCAGCGACGCCACTGTCCTCATCAGTCACCTTTTCTCCCATCACTCGTCTCCCTTTTTCTGAAAAATGGAGCTCGACAACTCATAAAAGGTCGATTGAGACCTCTGAGAACGGGGAAGAGCGGAGATCCATCAGCCCATCTCTCAATCCGATGGATACAAACTAGAATTTGCAATATTGCTACCCCAAACGGCTCCTTCTCCTTCAAATCATCTCTGAAAAGGTGATTTCTTTCTCTTCGATTCATGATTCTTTTTTCTGTTTGAATTTGATTTCAAACGATTCCCCCTTTTTTTTGTGGTTTTCAATGTTGAATCTGAGTTCTCTTTTTTTTTCCAGCTATAAATACAACCCCTCTATGGGCTGTTAAAGACAGGTTCAACATTGTAGAGAAATCCGGATTTTTCATAAGTTTTCTTGATAGTTAAAAATCCCCCTTAAGTTCAAGAAGTTGAAAAACCATAAAAATCCCTTTTATTTTTCACAAGCTTCCCCCTCATAAAATTCCCTTGTTAAAACTTGGATTCTGTAGAAAATTCTATTTTTTAACTCTAAGTTTTTTTTTGGTTATCCAAATCTTCTTTCAAGTTCTCGACTTGACAACAAACTACTTCAAGCGGATTCGGGTACTCGGCGACGACAATAGCCTTAGTTCGCTGTCACGAAGAAGGTAATTCTCATGCCTTAGTAATTTCAGTTCTTGAATTCTGTTTTTGTTTAGCTTCTATGGTTCATGTGTTTATGCTTAGTTTATTGTCAAATCCTGCTTTAGCTTTTGAAGTTTCGTGATTAGTTCAATGATCGGTCATCGGTTTGTCGTGATTAGCTAGTTGCTACCTTGTTAGTTTGTTGTTAGTCTATTGTTGGGTTGATTGGATGTCGATCCGGTTAAGAGTATAAGGAAGAGGATATACTTGTTTGAATATGTTTCCCTTGCTCCCAAATACTCAAAACATTTCCTATCTCTTTTCCTTGTTAGATTCAGCTAGGTTCAATAAGAAAGTGGGTAATCAGATTAGTCTGGTCTCCATTTTTAAGCTTGGAACAAAGTATATGACTTGTTCGAGTTAAGGCACTTAATAATTAGTCTTTTTTCTTGGTTTAAAGTAATTAGCTTCGCCTTGTTCCTTAAAGTAGTGCATTCCCATTCTTTGTTTGATTATTTGGGCCTATGTTTTTGTCCGAGAGTCTGGTTTCATTTAGTTTAATCCAATTTGTGGTTGGATGTTCCTTATAGTTCAGGTAGAATATAAGTTTTGCATTTCTCTTGTCATTTCTTGTGTATTTGTTATGTGAACAAAGTCATGAGTACTAGCTTGTCTTTCTCTGTTATGGTTACAAGAATGATTGGATATTATATGAACTTATGATCAAGGTTTGTCAAGGGGATGAGCATGTCTTTTTTTTTTTAAATATGTCTTAAGTCCCTGTGTTAACTTGCTTAGCTAGAATGTTCTACCTAAATAGTCAAAAATCTTTGAAATGTACTATGAGGTAATTTGTTATTTTGATCTAAAGGTCTTGTTTGAGAAGATCATGATTGTAGGAAAATCACCCTCCGAGTTTGAACATTAAACTCGATTTTTTTTAAGTAACTACTTCAAACCGGTTGCTTTTCTTGTAGAAATGAATTCACTACAAAAGAAATATTCGGTTTGATGTTGTTTCTAAATACTAATGTAAGAAGCGTAGCATATGGCGTAGGTTTCATAGTTTAGTTCAAATCGTCGTGTTTGGGTTACGAATAAGAGCTCCCTCCCCTAAAACTCGCTTATAAAATTAAGTTCCCGAGGTTTAAAGGACAAAACACACATTTTTTGTTTCAAAGTCTTATTTTGAAAGTTGTTTTCATATATGACTCGGTTGAGAGTACTTCTCGGTTTAACCTTTCTTGTCCAAATTCCTTGTCGAACCAAGGTCTTGTGTGTCCTTAAACTTGATGGTCCTGGACACTTTGTGGTGATATGAAATCGTGGTGTATTTATTTGCTCCAAGGACTCGTATCTTCAAGCTTGCTTGGTAGGTTAAACTTAACTAATGTTACCATGATTTCCCCACTAAAGATGGAGATATTTGACCGCCTATGTTTGTTTTAAATCGGTGATAAGTCGCCTGCTTTGCTTCTCTCTCGGTATGTTTCTCTCTCTTTTCTTTCAAAGGTAGGCATGAGAAAACTTGGTTACACTTTCAGTTTGTCCTTGTTAACAAGCTAGCTCGGCTTCTTCATCTCTGCTAAGCATGTTTAAAAGTAGTTGAAGTACCGATCTAAAACTGTTTTGAGGGTAAGCATAGGTCCCTAGACCATAAAATGATTACATGCTAGTTCAAACTGGAAATGTGCCCCATCTTCACTTAATCGTGCCTCTCGTCCCTTTTTCTTCCCTTTAGTGTGTATCCTAAAGAGTAGTAGTGTTCTGTTTGGACTAATTCCTTGACTAAAAATGACCCTAGTTAATTATACTCATATATTTGGAAAAGAAGATCACATGTGTGCTATGATCATAAAATCGACATTCAATTATAGGGACAGGCCTTGAGTATTAAAATACAAGCTCTTAAGATGTATTGCATGTCTAATGGTCTGTCAATTAGAAATAACTTAAAATCAGAAACTTTGAATTAGTAAAAGGTAAGCCTAGTCATCTAGGCTAATATGCATTCTCTAATTGAAATATTGGTCCAGCTCTCCCTGTTTGGAATTCTAGGGTGATAGTAATGTAATATAAATGGCTATTGTTTGGATTTAGTTTGAAGTATAAATTATCTCCCTTTTTTTTAGCTTTGTGTGTTCTATGATGTGCTATTAAGATTCCAGTGGTGTGTCCTCCCCAATGAGCTTCACAAGCTACTGACTCCTCTTTATGTTGTCTATATGAAAATAACTAATTTGAAACATAACTAGCTTATCAAAACTGTCCAAGTTCAGTTGTTCTAGTGAGATTAGGTGTCATCTAAACCTTAATAATTGCTGGAGATATTCTCTGAATATTGCTGAGTTCCAGTAGTTTTTTTTTTTCAAATCTGTAGCAAATCTCTCTTCACTGTGCTATTTAGAACAAAAAAAAAAGGATGCAAATTAGTGTGATCTTGTAAGATGGTTACCTCTGTTTGAAGTAATGATTTCTTCGAAGAACTGCTGGACTAATAGTTAAAGATAATTGACCTTTCCTTTAATTTAAAAATGCGAGTCCTGGAATTGGTTAGGAATTTCATGAATACTATTCTTTGTGATTTCCTTTTTCTTTAGCACCGTCTTTGTCACTTTGTTAAGTTGGAATGACTATATGCTTTCTAAAAGAAAGATGGAGGGAACATCTTTTGTTGACACTTAACATCTTCTATTCCATGTATATTTTACGGAACTTAATCTGGATCTTAAATGATAAGTCAAGGCAATTTAGGGACAGGTTTAGCCCTTCGATAGCCTGCCATGCCAAGGTTCTAGAAACCTTTGGACCCATCTTTGCATTGAAAATAAGAGGGTGGTAGCCTCCTTTGTTGTTTTATCTTTTGAAATATGTGTTTGGTCTAATGTTCAAGAATCAGTCTCTAGGCCAAGTTTTCTTTCAAAATGCTTAGTTGCATGGTGTCTTAATCCCTTGGCAACTATTTTCAAGTGATTAATTACCAAACAGTTGGTTAAATTGTTAGTTTGTTTAAAGGTCTAGATTGTCGATACTCAAAATCAAGATTATGTTCCTCTATTTTGAGCTTAAATGACTTAATTTTTAAGATTTTGGAACACTTAAAATTTGCATATAAAAGGGTTAACAAAAATAAGTATACACGTAGGAGAGTTGCAAAGATTATGATGACATGATAAACTTGGTTGCTTGCCTTAAAATCTGTTTGCATCACCATTAATATGATCTACTTAGCTTAGTTCTTTCTTTTAAAAAGTGATATTAGGATGGGCTCACTTCTTGCGGTGTTTTGTTGTTAATTCGCTATTACAAAGCGCGCGTGTGTGTGAAAGAGATATTTGATTAAAGTAATGGCATATCTGTGGAAAGTTTCCCTTATAAAGTTTACTGGATATTGTTTAAGGCTAGTTTCCAGAATTATATGTGGTTTCTTGATTAATTAGTTTTCGTCATTGTAATCTCTCTAGTTTGCTTCTAATCCTTTTCATTTTTTTTTTCATGAGCAAATTTGGGAGCATTTGGAGTTATGGCAACTCTGGATTCGCCACATTAGAGAAACGATAGCGTATTCGTGCGCTCGTGTCTAACGATCTTCGTTCGCGTCAAGCATCCACGTCCCTCTTACTCCCTTAAAATTTTATATCTTTTGTATTATTCTATGTCATATGGACCCGTTGACTAACATCTTTTATGAGTTTGTATTTGTAGTATTTTTGCTTCTTGCTTGTTTGTGAACTCGTGAACGCCCGAACTTTGTCGTTGGTCACTTTCTTTAGATATAAATCTTGATTTCCATTTAACTTTGCGTATTTCACAGGTTATAAACATTTTCTAACTAATAGATAAGGCTGATTTTTTTTTTTTTTCTTTTTCTCTTCTTTAAAGCTAATTAACGTTCCCTTTTTAAATCCATTTTAACAAAATGAGTGATTTAAATAGGGGTTTCAAAAGGATAAGATGCGTATTTTATGGGTAATCATTTTCTATTTTATGCTAACATATTGAACAGGTTAGATTCATTAAATTTAAATGAGGAAGTTATATTAGAGCCCGAGTATAGTGGCTCAAGCTATTTTACGAAAGCTATAAGGTAAATATCCCATTTTATATGCACTCATACATATATATATATATATATATATATATATATATATATATATATATATATATACACTATTTTATTTTTTTAGTAATTCCTTTAATCGTCTTTTCATCATGCGTATATGTATATATCATTTCCATATAACAAAAAATAGCTATTTTTGAACAATTATATGCCATTTGTCATAGGATATAAATATCGTACATATACATTACTTTTCTTAAAATATGCATTTCTAATCCTCTCGTTTTATACTACTGTATACAAAAATACGTCATGAATATATACATATATATGTTTACACCTCGTGTATACTAACAACTGCCTCTACAATAATCATACACATGTACCATTTTCACATACATATATATATCACATATACTATCTAATTCTTTTACATATCACATACATACATTATTTTTCTTATAAAGAATATACCCCTCTTTATTCTATATTATACATACTATTCTCATATAAAATAAATGTCAATGCATATTTTCCTCATGCATGCGTTACCATTAACTACTTCCTTTATAAAATATGCATTTATTCACATAGTTATAATTACTTTGAAATTTTCCTTTTTTTCATACAAATAGTTTTGATAGAGTAGTTTCTTTCCCGCAATTCTTTAAAAATAGGTAATAATAAAAATAAGAAATAGATAATAATTCCCCTCTAGTATTAATTAAGCTAAGTTTAAAGACTGTCTTCGGATAGGCTCTGAGGGATGCTTAACACCTTCCTCTCGGGGTAAATAAAACCCTTACCTAGAATCTCACAGGTTTCAAAGACTAACAATGGAGTTTACTTTTTTTTACAAATGGTTTCCTAATATTTCCTAAAAATTAGGTGACGACTCTGAAGATTTACAAAACCAGAGGAAACATAGTCATAAGTTGTGAACTAGTTTTAATCCGTTAAAAATAGGGCATAACAATCCTCGAGCTTGTTTCATGGCTATTGATGTTATTCATTGATGTTGATCTCATCTTATGACTTTGTTCCTTCAAGGTGAGACGTATCCATGATGATGGTTCCATAATAATATAATCGAACGAGTTTAGGAACAGGTTCTTAAGGAGGAATGTCTTAAAGGACATGAGTAGAGTGCTAGCAGAGGATCTTTAATGAGGTATTTAATGTTCGAAGAGAGGTTCATGTTGTATCTTAGGATTTGGTTATAGTCTAGTCAAGTGGGAAGAAGTACTAATGGCCAGAGATGTGCTTATAAGGCTTATATGATTATGTAGACACTATGGGTTAAGCGAAGACCATGAGAGGTGCATATAGATTAATTGTCGAAGTTTGATTATGATGTCGATCATAGTTACCACTGGACTGCAGCCAGTCGGGCAGTTACCGCTGATCAGTCGGGCAGTTGCGCTCTACCGTCGGGCGATAATCGGACGGGCAGTTATTACCACCGGTGCCGTCCGGTCAGCGATTACCACTGATCAGTTGGGCAGTTAGTATAGGATGATTAGTAAGATAACGGCACAATACTGTACATAGATATGGTTAAGCATGCGAGAGTATAGAGAGAGACATGTATCATATATGGATCGAGTTGCACGCCGCAACACATGTGCAGATAGCGTTTGATGATAAGGTAACCAGGACTATGGTAAGGTATACAGACCTAGTAAAGATCGCAAGAAGATGAAGAGGTATGTATACATATGCTAGATTTCCATCGGTAGTTCAGAAATGCCAGGTTGATTCTTATTCTTCTCATCTTTAGTATATGGCTATTTTGTTGCACTTTACGCCTTGCATACTCAGTACATTGCTCGTACTGACGTCCCTTTGCCGGGGGCGCTGCGTTTCATGCCTGCAGGTCTTGAGATATAGCTTGACGGATCTTTCAGTAAGGATACCAGCTCAGCAGGCAGGGTCGTGGCGCTCCACTTGCTTCGGAGTTGCCCTGTGAGTCAGCATGACTGCATATGCATTTGCATGGGTATGGCGGGGTCCTGTTCCGGCCACTTTATGACATGTACTCCTGTAGAGGCTCGTAGACAGATATGCACAGTTGGATATCTTATAATTAACTTGACTTGTACTATGTTGTATCATTATTATGGATAGCCTTATCGTCATATGCACTCGAGATTAGTTTGAAGACGTAGTATGTTATCTTTTGGGCTTGTGCCCCTATGGCTTATAGTACTTTGATTTTATGCTGCCTTTCGAGGTACAGAAAATGTGAGTTACAGTTGGTTCGCTCGATTCCCGTAGGATGCCGAGTGCCAGTCACGCCTTATCAAGGTTGGGGTGTGACGCTAGTTCTCCCTCACACATTAGTGGCTGCACACGGGCTGCTTTAGCTCTCTACCGGCTGGCAAACTCTCTGTAGTTCTCAGTTGACTTTTGTTTGACTTTTTCAAGATAGTATCGGTCAGGCACTATTTTGACATTGAATCGAAATCTCTCTATGAAGCTTTCTTCCATGTCCTTCCAAGTAAGCCATTGGCGCGTGTCTTGGGTTGCAGACCATTCAGCGGCCTCGCCAGTTAAACTTCGGCTGAATAGTCGCATGATCAGAGGTTCGTTCATTGTAATACCGACCAATTGGTCACAGTAGGACCGAAGATGTGCTTTGGGATTCCCTGTCCCATTGAACATTTTGAACTTTGGGATCTTGAATCCTTTTGGTAAGTCCAAGTCTGGATGCATGCACAGATCATCGTATCTTAAGCCTGTGGAATTTTTTGCGGTCCTGTTAGACCTTTCCAATAGCTCCTCCATTTTCTTTTCCATATCCCTCTCACGTTTCTCGTGTTCAACCCTCCAGGCCTTCTCCATTTCCTCATAGATGTCCAGTTCTTTGTGTCCTCGAGAAGATTCGTTTGGGACATTGGGAGTGTAGAAAGAGTTGAAACATGTGGTCGTGACGGCAGTTCGAGAAGATTCCTCATTGACGCGGTTTGCCCAGTAGCAGAGTTGAAACATGTGGTCAATTTTCCGGATTGATGAAATCTAGCTGGGGGGTTTGATATGAGGGAACCGAATGAGTGGTTCCCAAAATTTGGGTGTATTTTGTTGGTGGTGAAGTGCGGTAAGCAACACCAACATGATTCGGGTCAGTCGGATTTAATGGAGGTGGGATGGTTCCTGGTGGGTAGATGGGGAAGTAATCAGGCATCAGAGAGCTTAGTGAAGGAAAGGGAGGATGAGGCCTTCTTCCTTCAGTTGAGGCGACCTTGTCGGCATTGGCTACCTCATTCTTAGCCACCTTTTCTTGGAGGGCCGTGACGGCAGTTAGTAATGTCGCGATCACATCTTCTTGACACAATACTTCCTGTGGGTCTTGGGTATTCCCCTCGCGGAGAACGAGCTCATTTCTACTATTATCCGGTGTACCACTCATTTTCTCTTTTCTTTTATCCTCGTTCAATAGGGATGCTAACGAGGTCTTTGATCTCCTGAAGTATGCCATCTTTCGGTACTAAACTAATCGGCCTCGTTCTATGAGATAAGAATAACTCAACGGTTGACAAAGTTAGTTACTTGGATATAAATATAAAAGCAAGATATCACATATTGATAAAAAGCGCACGTAGCACATAAAGTCACGTATTAAAGCCAAAATACTGATTGATCCTTTGTTCTAAAGGTTCGGAGGTTATAGGCCCTTTTTGGATTTGGGTGGATCTCGGTCCAATGGGCTTTGAGGTTGACTTACTTTGGCAAACCCTTTTCTTGTTACAAAAATTAAACAAATGGGGGGGGGGGGGGGGGATTATAATTTATGTTATGTAGCGGCCGAGTCTTACGTAGACTGCCTACAAATCCTACTAGGGGAAATCATGCCCTATCGTAGTTCGTTTTCCAAAAGAAGGATATTTACTTTTTCCTAGATATCCTTTAGGCTAACCCAAACTAAGGACATCCCCAGACCAGGCCAGACTAGGGCTTCTCGCTTATACCTCCATAAGGACATCAGATCGGCGCGGTTCCTTACATATTTATGTGGGGAGGGGGCAACTTTTTATGTGTAAAAGTGGGGGACACCTACAATCTACCCAAAAATGTAGCTTTGCGACTCGTCATCCTTACGAACTCACTCTCTCATTTTTCCTTTCTTCTCAGCACTGTGATGGGAGGATGACCAAAATCTCCCCCATCTTAATCATATGCTCGAGCTTGAATGCATAGCATTTTTCAACGTCATATCCCATAGCTCCAGTATGGTACAAGCAAATTTGTTCCTGTTGGGCCCTATTAGCGCAGGCTCTTGGACAGGTTCCACGGGTCTGATTTTCCCCAAAGTAGCCAAAGATGAGAAGATGCGGGCATATGCCTGCTGTTGACACCCAATTTTATCCCTCCTTTATTTCAATTTATTCCCTGGAGCTTTTTAAATTTATTAACAATCTAAATATTTTATTTTTTCACCACTATTTTTTTTATTTTTGCTGTTATTAATATCATTACTTTCATTTTCGCTATTTTCACTATCAACATTACGAGCATTACTTTATCATAATTTTAAATGGTTCGTCATCGTTTCATTTTAGGATTTGCACTCGTTAAATTAATTTTTACTTTGTTAAATCACTTACTAATTACTATTCAATTTCACATAGTATATATTATACTAGTTATTAAATTAGAAGCCCAAAAGTGATTTAAAATGGAGGAGAA
Source organism: Lycium ferocissimum (assembly GCF_029784015.1). Lineage (NCBI taxonomy): Eukaryota > Viridiplantae > Streptophyta > Magnoliopsida > Solanales > Solanaceae > Lycium > Lycium ferocissimum. The sequence continues at coordinate 35,778,113 of NC_081343.1, read as the reverse complement.
AGGATCCATATTTCAGCCAAAATGAATGGTCCAAACGGACCAGCCCACATCTCACAACTCACCCGCTCCAGCCCACACCTCTCTACCCGACCCGGCCCACTATATTCAACAAAACCTATCTCTCTCCCTTTCAACCTTCAGCCGCATACCTCCTCTCTCTCTAATCTCTCTCACTCTTTCCCTCTTCCAGCTAAGAACCAACTGCCCTTTAGCAATGGCAGATCGTGCCATTTCCATTTTCGGATTAACAGCCATGCACCCCTTTTTCTTTCTCCCTACTCTCTCTCCTCTCCCTGTCGTCTTCCTCATTTTTTCAGCAAAAAGCCAAAGTTCCACAGCCATAGCAGAAAAACAGATTCCATTCCTGTATACATCCCGCTCACCTCTTTCTATTTTCGAACAAAGGGTTCGCTTGCCTTCAATAATGGTAGATTTTTGTAGCCCCGTTTTCGTGCAAATTACTTTTCTCCCATCTTTAACAGTTTGGTCAACACAAAGGCCAAAATATTTTTTCTGACTTCTCTGAAAATCAGCTTTAAAGATCCGATTTTTGATTTCAAACGGCTCCTTGAACTGTGTTTTGGAGCCAAAATCTCAAGTTCAAACAAAACCCTAGCTTTTTTACCTATAAATACGTCTCTAAGTCCATAGCCGAAAGGGGTTTTTTTTTTTGAAAATTGTTTCTTTCGACAAATATATTTCTTTAAAAACAAGAATCTACTGTTTCGGCTGATATCAAATTTCGATTCGAAATACTTTTTTTCGAGTTCGGGTTCGTCGCGTTCGAGTGTAGATTCGAAACCTCAACGCCTCGTTCATTGCACCCACAAAAGGTAATCATTTATCTATTTATTTCTGTTCTCCTTTAAATTCTGCATAATTTCTATTTTTAGTTTGTTTTGTTTCATATTTCAGTTATGTAACTTAGTTTGTACATGTTGGTTCGTCTGGTTTAATCGGTGGTATTAGCTGTAGATTGAAGTTTGGGATTTGATTGCGTAGGACAATGTAAAAATCCAGTGGTTTGTACGTGTATGTTTGGGTACAAGGCTACAGATCGGCCAATGTGTTTGAAATCCCTTAAGTGCTTGAATGTCGATCAATACAGTGAGTTGTTTTGGTGTCGGATAATGTATCGAGTTATTGTATGCTAGTATGTTCCATCTCATTTAAATGTTGTAAGAATGTAGACTGACTTAGTTTATGCCCATGAATAAGAATAGTGAACCTGGGTTTAATTATCATGTTGCTGTTTGGATCCCTGCACAGACTGTTTAGCCTTTCATCTTGATTTCATTGCTTCATATGCTTGTTTCTTGTCTTATCCTAGTATCAATGAAAGTTTATGATCTGGTGCCAGCATGTTATCTCCTGATTCAGAATTTTATCATTCGGTTATATGTAGAGAAGCGCTTAAAATCACGACTAGTTTGCTAAAATCCTGATCCACGGTTGTCTCTGTTTACCATAATGTTGAAAGAAGTTAAATTTGTGCACGTCTTCCCTTTTGAAAGCAGAAAGGATCTGATTGCTTCGGCTTCCTCCCTTGCCCTGTTTGCATTGATGTTCATTGGTGCATTATGTGTATATCCCTGTTCATGTGCGTGATTTCCTTCTTCTTCTTCTTCTTCTTTTTTTTTTTAAAAACATCTCTGGGAACTAGCTGAAAATTTCAAACAGCAAATGCTACTTGTTTTCCTTCTTTGTGGCTGTAGAACCCACTGGATGTTGTTTGAGTCTCAAAATCCTTAAGGGTATCAATTCCTATCTTAAAACATGAGCTTCTCTTTCAGGGTAGTCCCACTTCTGTTCAAGTTTAATTAAAGAGTTGGCCACTGCTTTGCAAAATATGCCTGCTACCCCATTGTATTAATGTTTTCTTGCTGCTGCACTTTTGAATTCAAAATACTACATTTTGGTGAAATAGTTGTTGGTTTAAAACCAACAGATACTGCAATTGATATCATTTAGTTTTAATTGGCGTCACAGATTGGTCCTGTTCTGGATCTGTATACAACAGTATACCTAATTTTCTTTAGTTTAAATACTTTAATGTGATTTCCCTTTTGTTTGTCCCCATTTAGTCTGTTTGGCTTCTGTGAAGTGTTAAAAGAGATGTGGTTCGAAATATTCAGTTCTCTACTCACTTGGACGCATATCAGTTGGTATATTTGATGTATAAAGGGTATACTCCTGGTAGTCAAATGGCCAATTGAGCCTTGGAAATTTTGGGCTCCGTCTTGTATTGCTTAACAATTGGTCTGCCAAGCGATATATATATATATATATATATATGCTCATCCCATTCGATTACCCACTTACATAATCTATTGGTTTGTTTCGAAACTTACATTATATGTTTAAATTTATTTAATAACTGCATACTAATCTTTATCTTTCATTTTTATGCATGACTATCGTGTACGAGTCCCTCGGACTTGTCTCCTCCCGCATCCGATGTTGGGCTAAAGCCCAACAAAATCCTCTATTGGGTCAGCCTATCCGCAGCAAAGAAATACAAATGAATTCTGGGCCGAAGCCCAACAGCAACAGCCGCAGTAGTCCATAAAAGTGACTGGGCCAAGGCCTAACAACAGCCTGGCCACAGCAGTTCCAAAATGGGCTGAGCCCATTTAGCCTATTGCCTCTTTTATTTTATTTTTGTGCATTTAATTTGTATTGCATGACTAACTCTTTATTTTGTTTCATTTTCTTAATTTAGATGAACCTTAGATGAATTAGTAATTTTAATTTAGCAAATGGGTAGGAAGACTAATATTTAATGCCCTAGTTTCATTTTCTTCTTTTATATTAAATTATCTATAGTACTTATAATATTTATCTATATCAAGACAATTGATTTTCAAGGGCGTAAAACCACGAATATATAATTTAAGTTATATTTTCATTCCTATTATATTGAAGATCTTAAGGTATTACTGATATACAAATGTGAATTCAAATACATTTTATAAACAACTCTCTGAGTTTAAATCAAACAAGTACATTTTCGCTAGGCATAAACATACCATTTCGTCCGTACTCTTAAAAGCGGAATTAGCGAAGGCCTCCCCCTTTTGAGTTATTTTCAATTATGTTTAAAACATTATGTATCACGCAATTCGGAACTAAATTCTTTTATACAAATTATTATTTTTTACAAGTCTTATTTTGATAAGATTACTACATTTTCCTTTAAAACTTTAGCAATATTTATAAGTTATTTCTAAATATTTAAGAATACTATATTCATGCTTAGCCTAATTAAGTTTAAGTTCCGGTCTGATTAACCATTATTAATGGAATTTAGAGGATGCCTAATACCTTCCCTCTAGATTAGTTGAACCCTTACCCAGAATTTCGGTTTCGTAGACTTTAAAAATAAAATCAACTTTATATAATTATTTTAATTAGCTTTAGGTGCCCTAATTCACCATAATTAATTAGGTGGCGACTTCTTAACTTTAAATAACCCCGGAATTACCGGGATGTTGTAAACTATTTTGACCCCGGTTAAAATAGGGTATGACACCTCCTCAAAGATTTTGAAATCATACAGCCATATTTGAGTTTCGGAGGTGACTCCTTCTCTTGGGATGATAAGGTCTTGGACTAGTGGGGTATATGGTCCCCATAAAGTTCCAATGATCCTATTATCAATTAAGCTAACAATCCTTCTCCTTAATCCCAAACATTCATTCAAGGTATGGCCCGCTTGATTATGCTGAAATAGGCATCTTTTGTAGGCGTAGACCAACTCGAGGACTGGCAGTCTGACTCGAGTGGTGCAAGGTATCTCCACAACTTGCATTTTCTTGAACACATCCTTACAACTGATGGGTCGAGAAGCCACTCTGAACGGGAAAGATCGAGCTTTGAAGGCTACGCTCCACCAGGTGGGTGGATGAGGGTATGCTCTTCTAAAATTTCCTGATGCCATGGTAGAGGCAGCTGGCACCGGCTCAGGTGAGGGTGCATAGAAATCAGATCCCTCGTTGGTAGGGGCATAATAGTCAGACTCATCATTCACATCATTGGCTTCTTATTGAAACTCTGGGAACATCCCAAAAGGCTCTTGGTCTTCCTCAACCTCTATGTTCGTAGGTTCAGACTCTTCTTATTTCATATCCTGGGGCTCAACTTTCTTTGGTTGCTCTTCTTCAGCTTCTTGTGGTTCAGAGGCTTCCTCTTGAGGCTCTGAATCTTCTTGTGGATCTGACTCCATCATTCTTGGGTCAGATTTAGCTCCCTGATTCTTATTTCTCTCTTCTGGGCCTCCTTCTCGAGGTGTCTCTGGCCTCCTTTCCAGTGACATATAGTTTATCACCAACTCCCTCACTTCCTCGGAGACATTCTCTTCATAGTCTTTGTTCCTCTGGTATCCCTTCCGGTGGGTTACCGACCAGATTCAGTAACTTATCAACCTCATCAATCTTCATTCCTATTTCCTGAAGATGCTTTTTCATTTGCTGAACCTTGAGTCTTAGCATCTCGGCGGTTTCTTCTAGGGTGAGCATGCTCTGATCTCCTTGGTTTGCCATTTGTAGGTCAACCTTTTTTAGTGTAGATAAACTAGGGTAAGTCTTAAGTCAATTGGTCTTTCTTTTAAGTGTGTAATTTAAAACATTGGATCAATCGTATTCAAGCTTTAATACATGATAGCACATATAGAAAGTAGGCATGTGAAGCATGCAGCAAGCAGCCATGTAAGTTGTAAACAGTTATACTACTCGTGTCCCTAAGGCTTTTTGAGCCAAGGCTGTCCTAATTGTTTGAAACATGCAAGTGTCGTTTGTAAAGATGAACCATTACCCGGAAAATCATCATTCATTAATAATAATAGCTTCCCCGAAAGGATTACAAAAGATGATGATGCCGACATGGGGCTATAATAATAAAAGCAATAAAATCAGCAAAGTCCTCCAGCGGTTGATGTCGAAGCTTGACCTGTTTTGGCCTATTTAGCCCTTCGAATGGAAATCTGAATATGAAGGCGTGTTTGATATAGCTTCACTCTGAATATCACATGACTTAGCCAAACACTCATCCATACCTTCCAAACATTCTTTTAGGTGATCTTCTTCTTGGACATCGTGATGAAGTATGGGCCCTGTGACAGGTGTGCGGGCCAAATGACCTTGCATCCATTCATAGTAGCCCGGGTCACATCCTGCTTCGAACTTGTCTGAGGCTAAGGTGTCTGGTACCCACCTCACACGACCATTCCATTCTCTGATAATTATCCCAGCATTCTTGATTTTTTGTTATGTATGTTCAATGATGAACTGCTCGGGGTTCCCTGCTTGGGGTATTACTTGCCTTCTCCCAAACTGCCTTAAAACTCGGGATGGATAGTAAGGGCGGATCCCTAGGACCCCGACTAATGGCACAAATGGGCAATTTTTACCCCGACTAACTATGGTTTTAGATGTGAAGTCGAAGAACATCTACTGAATCCGATCTTCAGTCAAGTCAGCGAAGAAATTAGCCCAACCAGTTTTGGACACAAATTCGAGAGTTGGATAGTAATCTACGAGGTAGTTTATCCTGTTCTGTCGACTCCAACCCTGAACCTCTTTGGCCATGTTGAGGTGTTTGATAATCCACCATTGCAGCAGCATATTACATCCTTGGAAGTATCAGAAATGATTCCGGCATTTGTCTAAGGCTCGGAAGATGTCCGCCAAGATGATACGGGCTAGGTCTAAATACCTAGTTTCTTGATCTTTGGTTATGCCATAGAAGATAGCCTGGGCTAAATAGATCACACGGGTGTCTATAGCCACTGATTCATCTTTTGGGAACACCATAGGACCCAATAAGGCGATGGAAAATGCTAAGGGCCTGACTGCTTCCCACTCTTCTCGACTTTTGAACTCCCTTTGATACAAAGTATACCTAGTGACGTCCCCGAATCTCCGATACAGGTCTCTGAAGGCTATGGTAGGCCCATGGTGCCTCGATCAAAGTAAGGTACTTCAGAATTTGACCAATAGACGACTTCTGAGGGAATAGCAAACTATGGTCTGGCTTATGTCGCCTCCTTAGACAAGTTCCATTGCTGTCTATAGCATCCCTAATCTCTTCTAGGGACGGAGTCATCTCTATGTCACCAAAACGGAATAACATTTCCTTGTCATCCCAACAGTTGGTTAACACTTCTATTAGCTCCGGGCGACCCTTCATGGTCATAATAAAGGGTAAATAACCCAGGGTGCAATTGATAGTCCGATGATGAGCATTTCCTAACCATTCCCACCAAGCTCTAAGGTGTCCGGGGCCTTGAGGACTATGTCAAACCAAATTCTTCTCTCCATCTACAAAATAAAACACTATTAAGATCCCCCTCTTTTCCGTAGGGCCAATGGTTCACCACATAGGCATAAACATGTTTCCATAGCACATAAATGAAATGCAGTGTCCTCGGGTCATAGACTGTCCGATCACAAGGTAGTCTTCTTAATGAGCCCTGGGTAGATCTGAGATATCCAAGGCTCGTCTAAGTATGGATGCTCTAGTTTAGTATGGATTTGACTTAGCTCTGTCCCAGTTATCACTAGAGTGGTTTTTTATAAATGACCGAGAACCCGAGCGGACAGCTAGGGCTGTTGGACGACCGCTAATAAACCCCGCCTTATAACGGTTCCAAAGAAAAAGCATTTTATTTTATAGTAAAGGAACGACCGCGTACTCCGCAAACTCGCCTTAGGAACAAAATGTTAAATAAATATCAGGAGTGGCGGAGTTATGATATGCATGCAATGACAGTTATAATTGCGGGAAAATAAACACATAGATAGTTAAAACAAATAAACTCATATTATACTGGAATCCTTATGGTTAGAACCATTAAGTCCCCAGCAGAGTCACCATCTGTTATGGTTCGCATTTCGCGGGCGGGGTTAGCGCTCGGAAAGCTACTAAGAACTTGTTGGTGCTCTTTCGGACTTATTTTGAAAAAGAGTCGCCACCTAATTTTTAGGATATTAGGAAAACCAGTGGTGAAGGGTTTATTCATATACCATAAAAAATCCTTCATAATCCAAAGTTCTAGGTAACGGTTCTGGTGATCCCTTAGGGAAGGTGTTAGGCACCCTAGTATCAAGAATCCGTACTATACGGTTGACCTTCGAATTTCAGTGTATGATTATTTTCTTTAGTTGTTTATTTAGTGTTTACTCTCCAAATTTATAAAAGACTATTATTTATTGCATATCATTTAGTTTTTTTTGGAAAAGAATTGAATATATCTCTCTTATATATCGGTATTTTAAGTTTGGATTCATAATATCCGGGTAATAATAGCTTCCTTTTTATATATACGGGTAACATATTTCATTCATAAGAAAAAGTGCTTGGCAAAAATGACAAACAGGTCAAGTCATTTATGTGAAACTACACAACCTTATGTCATTATACTAAAAGGACAAACAGTCAAGCAAATGTCTAATTATCATTTAAAGGGATCCATGTTCATAATACCCTTTCTAACAAAGTACTGTCAGAAAAATTGTTCAAAACAAATGCATACTTTGTCTATTAGTTGGTCTGAACCAACAAAACAACCATAACGAGATTAGGCATATGATTAACACAAGTATAATGTTCAGGAGGAACCCTTTCAAACCCATAACAAATTAAGCCATATGCTAGAACAGTAAACTAAGTCACACAATTACTAACTAAGCTAAAAAATCTTAATATCAAGGAAAAGGCACTATCACATAAACAGAAAATAACTAGAAAAGTAACTAAAAATAAACAACAAGATTAAAGTGTTACCTTTAGAACCCTTCCAAGGGTAGAACGAGTTAACAGAAACTCAAATGTAGAAGTCTAAGAACTGAAAACTTGGCTTGTTTATGATTAGTGTTTGGTTGTGTTGAGTCCATTTAGGGGTGACGTAGGAAATTAGACCTCAGTTGGGGATTCTGAGGCCACGGGTGAGTCTGTATGGTGTTTTTACATTAATGTGCATGTTGTGTTTGTGTTTGTGAGGCCTTGGATGAAGTGTTGTGTGTTAGAGTGAAAATTGGTGGAAATTAGCGAGCTCATAGGTTCAGTGGATCCGCTCCGACGGACGTTATACCGCTGCGGCGGGGCCATTGTAGTGGTATGCTCCTCGCCGCCACAGGCATATAGGAATAGGGGTGTCCACTATGGTAGACACTGGACTGCTTTCACACTCGCACTATGACGGGTCCGTGCTCGCCACAGCAAAAGTGGAAGAAGGTGGAGGTTCGCTACAGCAGGCCCTTGCCCGCTATAGTGAGACCGCTGTTGCTTACAGAAAAACCGCCGCAGCGGTCAACGGGGACAGTAAGCCGTGTTATAAACACTTAGTCCAAATTCTTTATTCATAAAAACTCCAAAACAGTTTCCAAGGAGCACCTAGGGCGAAATTCTAAGGCTAGAGCAAGAATATTCTTGAGAGGTAAGTCTCAACCCTTCCTTCCTTCATTACACATTCATCTCTAAGATTATTATCATTCTAACGGGTTAATAGTGAATTGAGGACTAGTAACCCTAGAACTTAATAGACCTTTAATAGTTGGTGGGTTATGAATATTATTGTGTGGTTATCATCTAAAGGCTTGGGTTATCACTTTCTAATCAATAACTGAACTGTTAGAGACATGAACTAAGTGAATTGAGACTTTTATAAAGATGGTAGCTTGCCCATAGAAATTGCTTGTAAGAGATAACTTGAATGAATAACCTTATGAATTGATGGTTTATGGTTTCCAAGGCCAATGTTAGGATGATTTACACCTAGTAAGCATTCACCCATTAGAAAAAGGTAAAGTGGAAGGGTGTTCATTGAATTGATACTGTTGACTAGAGTGTTGTGACTTATTTAGCATCTTAATTGCTAGACTTTGATCGTTTCGAGGCATTACGGAAGGGAAAGGCTATAGCGGAGTGATTTGCAATGTTCCTGCTCTGTAGTTTAAGTAGGTTACGGTCTACTTAAGTTAGACTTTTGATTAGTTGATTGTATGTGTTATGAGATTGATATGAGTAAGCATGTCTAGTCTTCGGGCATAATGTGTGGTTAGAATTCCTATATGCTAGTGATTGAGTGATAATGTGGGCTAGAGGACATTATTCGATGTGTGGTGATCTATAATTTGATGACAATTGTGGTGAAAAGTTAATATGATCTTCTTGATGACAATGATATACTACTTGATAATCGCTCATTAAAAGGGCTGTGAGAGCATTCAGACCTTTCAATTCATAGATGTAGATCTCGGACCTATATGTATCTATGAGATCGAGTATGGAATTCTTTTTACTATAGGTGGATTTGGTCAGGGAGATGCAGAAATAGTACTTCAAGATCCATTACATGTCTAAGGACTTCTATTTAGATAGGCCTGAATGACCCATTCTCATAATAAGAATGTACATATATATATATGAAAGGCGCATTTGAAAGGGGGTGAGGATGTGACCTAGATTTTGGGCACATTGACAGGGGTGAGGATGTGGCCTAAGTTGAAGGCTCATGATCCGAGATAAGATTTCGGAGCTAGGGTACATGGACACCATGGGTCCCTTGCAGGTCATAGCTGTTGGCCAAAGACACCAAATTAGCATGTATGTACACGAGTGGTCAGTGACTGAGTAAGTGAGAGTGTTGTTGTGAGGTTTATTCCATTGCTTGCTTCCGTTGACTTGATTTTTAGTACCAGTGGTGGACTTGATTGTTAATATCATTGGTTGACTTGGTGTTGTCTATCTGATTATGTGCTATTGACTGGTCTATTTATTTTATTGATTTAATGATTCATGCATGATACTAATCTTAGTCGGCCTATGATATCTACCGGTATATAGTGTTTGTCGATACTATCTTTGCCGCATTCTTTTTTAGTGCGATTGTGATCAGATCGCTACTCGACCTCATATTTAGCTTGAGGCCATTTGTTTGTGAGTTAAGGGTGAGCTTCTATCCGTGCCAGGCCGCCCGAAGATCTTCCTTTATTTAATATCTATTTCTATTCCAGACATTGATGTTTATTTATTTTAGACAGTATGGATTCCTTAGACATGTTTTGGATTAGAGTCCTTGTACGGTGACTTTTGAATTTTGGGGTTGTAATAGTTATGACTTCCACATTTCCATTATTGTTTTATGGCATGACCACTTTGATTTAATTTTGCGTTTAGTTTATTGTGAACTTAATGAATTGACTAAGTAAAAATGGACTTGAATGAGTATATGGTTAAGCGTATTGGTTCGCCCACTAGGAGTAGTGTGGGTGCCAGTCATGGCGGGTTGGGTCGTGACAGAGTTGGTATCAAAGCATTAGGTTCATTGATCTCGTTGTACAAGGACATGTCTAGTAGAGTCTTGCGGATCAGTATGAAGACGTCTGTACTTATCTTCGGGAGGTTACCGGACACTAGAAAAATTCCTTCCTTTCTTTCTTTTATGTTATTTGATTCCAATTGGTATCTGACTATCCTTCATTCTCTCGCAGATGGTGAGAACACGCGCGGCAGCAGCCAGAGGTAGAGGTAGAGGTAGAGGAGCAGCACCGGTTGGGGGCAGAGTTCCAGCAGTTGATCCTGTGCCTCCAGTGGCCCCTAATGAGGCCGCGGGAGATGCAGCCGCACCAGCTCAGCCAGCGGCAGTGCTAGCTCCACCAGGGACTGCAACTGCTCCAGGTTTACCAGATGTGATAGCTCAGGTGCTGAATTGGCGACACGGGTTGGTACAGATCGGAGCGATACCGGCCGTTCCAGTAGGTAGGGGTGCAGGGATAGCAGCCCCAGTTCCGGACAGAGTTCAGGCTCTGGGAGTTCAACATGCCACAGCCGTGGCACCTTGCTTAGATGAAGTTCCAGGTTTTGAGGCATTTCCGAGGCTAGTTCCAGGGCCGGTGATGACCGGTGAGCAGCATGATTTATTTGGAGGCTCACTAAGATGAAGCCTCCGATTTTCTATAGTACTGAGTCAGAGGATACGTATGAGTTCATTATAGATTGTCATGAGAGGCTGTATAAGATGGGGGCGATGGACAAGTATGGTGTTGAATGTGTGACTTTTCAGTTCTTAGGTGATGCGAAGTTGTGGTGGAGGGCATATGTGGAGTGCAGGCCAGCTGGGTCACCTCCGTTGACTTGGGTTCAGTTCTATCAATGGTTTTGGAGAAGTATGTTCTGCATACTTTAAGGGACATGAAGAAGGATGAGTTTGGTAATATTGATCAAGGGAACTCGTCTGTTGCTGTTCATGAGTCTCGTTTTCATTTCTTGTCCCGATATGCTATTTAGTTGCTACCTACTGAGGAGGAGAGGATCAGACGTTTTGTGAAAGGATTGAATACTGGACTTCAGCTATCAGCTCTTCAGCTTGTAGCCACTAGGGCTTCATTCTAAGAGGTAGTGGAACATGTCTGTAACACCTCGTATACTTGAAGTAGGTCTGAATGTGTAAAAAACTAGTATTTAAGTTGATATTTTAGCCATATGAATCTATTCGGGATGAATTCGGGTGATAAACAGTCGTTTTGAAGTCAAAATAAAATGTGGAGTTCTTAAGGGCTTCTAAATTGGTCCAAATCTGAGACAGTCTACACTTATGGACAGCTTTAGGGTATTTATGTTCGGAATTTGAGAAAACTTATAAAATGAAAGTCGTAGGCCTCTGAAATACCTTTCCAACCAGCTAAAGTGGGGCTCAAACGGACCACGTACAAGGAGTTATGATCGTTTTACTGAGCGAATATCGATTGTCAAAAAAATGTACTGGGTGCGCGTCGCGGACCCAGCACGAAAAAATTCAGTTGCAGACCAAAAAAAAACATGATCAGGTGCTGAATCCGAGATGCGGACTCAGCAAGGAGCGGGGAATATTTTCTGGTTCCGAATTTTCTTTCAGTCCTACTTCGTTGTGTTATTTCCCACTTCGTTTCAAATCAATATTTCTAAGGAAAAGAACCCTAGAAAAGTCTCTTTAACCCTAAGGTAAGTTCTCACTCAATCTTGATCATTCCTACACCATATCCATCCCCTCTTGATAGGAAATCATCTCTCTAAAATCCTAAGTTCTTGAATTCTCAAGAAGAAGAAGATAGGGGCATGTGGAATTTGTCTAAGAGGTAAAGTTTTTGAATTTTCCTAGTATTAATAAAGTAATGGGTTAGAGTGGAAGTTATACAAGATTGGAATCCATTAGTGATTCATGAAAGGGTTTCAGAACCCGTTTATAAGGCTTACGAAAAAAACCATAGTTTTTGAATTCTAAGAAAACTTCAAGAAATGATTCAAGTTCTAATCTTTATCATCTAAAATCATTCTAGTGTGATTATTCGATCTTGGATAGTGCGTTTGAGCGGGATTTGAGGTATGTCTAGATTTCCAAAATCTTCCTTAAAGTATGTCTAGATTTTTTTCAAAAATCTTTCTTGAAGTATGTCTACTTTTGAAGTACGCTTATACTGTGAAAGCATGATTTGTATTTGAGAATCCTTCCTTGATTTTTGTATAAGTTATAACTCTTGTTTGGTGGAAGTTCTTTTGGAATTAAATATGATTTCTTTTAGAAAAGGTCATGCGTGTGTAGGGTCAAGCCCGCATCGAACCTTATACGAACTATACTACTTTGTGAAACTCGTTTTTCCCATTATTGGATGATTGAACTTATTTTTCTAAAGGTTGGACCTTAAACTGGGTTTGTTATTGAATGGGTTTCTTGAACTTGAAATTGAATAAGAGATTTGAATAATATTTCTAAATCGGTTATGACTTGAAATGCCTCTATTTTGAGATGATGACTTGAGAAGTGAGATTCGGCTCTAAGCCATGATTGATGATTCGATAATATGCCATGATTTGTATTCTATTTGTGTTTGGGCCTGTATGGCAAGCTGTGCTAGTCCAGAGGATGATTAGCTGTTATAGATCCTAACGTATCAATACGAGTAATGTTGTGTCAATCCAGAGGATGATTGACCTCCGTTGCTTCCTAGCTCGAAGTATCTATTGCTGTGTCAGTCCAAAGGATGATTGACCTCCGTTGCTTCCTAGCCCGGAGTATCTATTGTTGTGTCAGTCCAAAGGATGATTGACCTCCGTTGCTTTCTAGCCTGGAGTATCTATTGTTGTGTCAATCCAGAGGACGATTGACCTCCGAGGTATGTCGCCCGGTGCATTTGTTGTTGTGCTAGTCCAGAGAACGATTAGCCTTCGTTGGAGTATCTATTGTTGTGCTAGTCTAGAGGACGATTAGCCTCGTGGTTTCCTAACCCGAATTATCGATTGATGGATTTTCCTGTAAGTGGCTTATTTCGTACTTTGATTAGCCTGTGAGTGGCTTGTTTCGTATCTTGTTGCCTGTGGGTGGCTTGTGGTGATACTGAATTCGTAAGTGAAATACTTGGCATGGTAAATGGTAAGGAGTTAAGTTAATATGTCTTTCGTTGTTGGATTCTTTGAGTCCTCTTTAATGTTGCTGACTTACGTTATTCCTGGGTTTGAATTGTGATTTTCATTGATATCATTTTATTGATTTTATTCATCATATCTTGTTTTGTTAACTATTGCCCCTTTGACACTCATTGAGTACGAAGTACTTAGACATACTATTGTTATTTTTTATGGTATGTTAGGTAACAGAGAAGAGCAGGTTCTTGATACTCAAAACGCTTAAGAAGGACTTGCTGTTGCTGCTGACTTGGTGAGCCCACATATTTATTTGTGGGACACCCCTTATCATATTTATTTACTATTCTAGTTTTTCGGCCCGCGTCCCGATGTGTCAGACAAATTACTCTTTTATCTTAGAAGCTCCATAGTACATATTCTTATGGTTAGTTGTTGAGTTTTGTTTAACTCTTGGGCGTTCGTCACGTTTTGATTAAGTTTTATGATATTAAAGACTTCTGCTGATTTAATTCATATATCATGATTTGATTGTATTTATTTTATAAACTGTTGGAGGTGAATATTGAACCTGGCGGGTTTAAGTCTTTGTTATTGCGTCTTTTAGGTTCTTCCGATGCTGTTCATGATGTCGGATGCCGGTCACATCTAGGGTGGGTTTTGGGGCGTGACATGCTTGGTATTAGAGCCAAGGTTTAGATATGTCCTAGGAGTTGTCTGTGTCTGTGGAGCTGTGTCTAGTGGAGTCTTCCTTGTGCAGCCTGATCACCTGCATGATCGAAAGACTACCAGGACATTAATAGGTGTTTCTCATTCTTTTTTATTCTAGATTGTGCTATAGAGCTTGAAATTCCTTTAGGATCATTCTGACGTGTTCGTTACTCGTGCTTTATGGAGATAACTTTAACTCGTGTTGCAGATATTAACCAAGTGAACTATGGAGTGCATATTGTTCTGATGCGTAATTTAATGGATGGTACAGAGTCGCTGAAATTGTATTGTAGGTGTTTGGTATATATGGTTGTTGTAGGTTTTGGCTGTTGATAAATTGAGACAAGTATAGAAACAAAAGTAGTCCTTGTTACAGGGAAAGCTCTGCCGAAATCTTGTTAGGCTGAAAGGAATAATTAAGATGTGATATGTTTCAAGTATTGGAGGTTAGGGTGAAGGGAACAATTGAGGGTCTCTTGTAGTGAATTAAAAATTATCGTACATTCAGGACCATATGGTTATTGTTAAAGCACTATATGGGTTTTGTTTGTGATATCTTACCATACAAAGAAGCCTTTGGTGAGAATTCGAAAGTTTGAGGGTTAGCAAAAATCTTAGCCCATAACCCTCACAAATGATCTCAAAGAAGGGGGGGGGGGGGGATAATGTAACACCCCGTAAACTTGAACTAGGTGTGAATGTGTAAAAAAAACTAGTATTTAAGTTGATATTTTAGCCATATGAATCTATTCGGGATGAATTCGGGTGATATATTTTTTTAAATTAAACCATCCTAATGATGGGAATTTATTAAAATAAATAAACTGTACAGAAGAACTACTCCAAAATAGGAGAGTTTGAAAACAAAAAACAAAAAAAGCTAAGAAAACAAAAGAAGCAAAAAAAAAAAAAAAAGCTAAACTAACTAAGAAACTAAGCTAAAAATAGCAATGAAAAAGCTCTTGAAAATGCTAATTCTGGTGCCTTGATCTTCCTCCATTTATCACACCTCCATGCTCTCAACAGGTGGTATGGGACAAGATCTAGGTGAATATAATTCAGGCCTCCAAAATAGTTTCCAACCCACATTTCCTGCAGCTTCCAGCTTAATCAAATCAGCAAGTAATCCTTGTGTCATATGTCCTATTCCTGTTGTGTTTTGAAAGTAAAACAGTTGCAAACTCTCTGCATAGGAATGAGCATGTGATCACACCAATACCACCCCTACAGATAGCTCCCAACTGCGTTACCTCAATTCAACAACAGTATGTCATAAATGACAGTATAAAACAGCAGCTATAGCATGCTGCAACTCTTTTCCTCTTCAAGTTTGAGGTTGTATAGAATCTGTGGCATATCTAATTCTCAAATATGGTATTTGAGATTTATCTGAGTTAAGAATGCTTCGTGCCATAATTGGTAACTCCTGGAACGTAGTGAATTGTTGTGTACCTGCAAAACCAAAAACAAAGTTAGCCAAAAAATCTGCTAGTCCATTGCCTTCTCTGAAAATGTGCTCCACCCTCACTATCTTTCCCTTCATTAATCTTTGAATCTCCTTTACTATCATCACAAGACTCCAAGGGGTATCCCATTCTCCCATAATGAACTTCTGCATAGCTAGAGAGTCAGTCTCCATTATCAAAGAAACCAGATTATTAACAATGCAATGCTCAACTCCTTTCTTAATAGCAATAGCCTCAGTAACCAGATTGTTTCCATCAGGAATTTGTTGTCCTGCAACATATAGCAAATCTCCCTTTTCATTTCTAACACAAAAGGCAATGGCACTTGGACCAGGATTTCCTTTTGCTGCACCATCACAATTACATTTCACCCATCCTCTTGTTAGCAATTTCCATAAGACAGTCTTGTAACTGATTTTTGTCTTAAACCTCTCAAAGAAATCAATGAGATCAGGCCATTTCTTTGGCCTGTCCGGAATGAGAGGAAATCTGGTTCTACAAAATAAGTAAGTGCTCAAGTTAATCTCATGCAATACCTTGAATACAGACATAGAGCCTCCATGCAAAGATGTATTCCTCCACTTCCACAAATGCCACAATATTATGGCGCCTTTGCTTTGTAAACAGGTCTCAGCTTATAATTACATGGGGCATGCCACCATTTTATCACTACTTGCTTGATCTATGTACTAGTAATAGTAAGGCCAGTAGCATCGTTGAACACACTCCAGATAGAAGTTGCAAAGCTGCTATTTAAAAACAGGTGATCAATGGTCTCTTGTTGGTGAATCCTGCAGCATACACATCTAGATACCACATTGATTCCTATTGAGGCTACAACTTCATCAACAGGGATTTTAAACTTCCACAATCTCCATAAAAAGAAAGAGATTTTGAAAGCTAAGCCTTTGGTCCACATGTCCTTATAAATCTCAGAAGAGTGAGATTTTTGCCTTAACAGATCCCAGACACTTGCCACAGAAAAGTCTCCAGTACTAGTCATCATCCACCCAGGCTTATCCCATTCTAGAGAATTTCCTTTAATTTCTAGTTCAGCCATTATGTGATCAACAATCTCTTCAGGGAAACATTGTTGTAGCTTGACAATATCCCAACTTCCTCCATTCATAAGCTCTTTCACATCCTCCACTCTTTCATCAATAGGGAACTGATGGGGAAGTACATAATATAAAGCTCCTAATCTTGTCCAATTATCAAACCAGACATTTAGAGTGCCACTTCTAGTTTCCACCAAATCTCCTGCTCTATATTGTCTCTAGCTTCAAGCATCATCTTCCACACTTGAGATCCACCCTTCCATTGAACATTCTAAGGATCTTTGCTTTTTGCAATACTTGATCCACATAAAGTTTAACCATAGAGAGTGCACAGTTCTAAACCTCCACCACAGTTTAGCACATAGAGCTTTTGATACATCAAAAATGGACCTAAATCCTAATCCCCCTTCATGCTTTGGATAGCACATATTCAACCATGATGATCAATGTCTCTTTTTAACATCTTCATTACTACTCCAGTAGAATCTTGTAAAAATCTTGTGAATGTGCTTGATTACACATTTTGGAGGTTTAATAGCAGATAGCAAGTGGATAGGAATGCTTTGCAATACACTAGTAATTAACACTGCTTTTCCTCCTGGAGATAACAACTTTCCTTTCCATGCATGCAGCTTGTCCCTTACCTTCTTGAGGAGATCATTATAATCAGCCTTCCTTTTCCTAGCATGAGTAATAGGACAACCTAGATATACAAAAGGAAAAGATCCTCTTGAAAATCCAGTGATGGTTTCCACCTGCTGAACCAGGTTGTTTGTAACCTTGGAATACATATAAAAAGAACTCTTTCCTTTGTTGATTAGTTGTCCGTAAAATCCCCCTATACTTCGGTAAGTGTTCATAATTAAGTTCAAAGAATAGTTGTACGCGGATGTGAAAATGATTGTGTCATCTGCATAAGCAAGATGATTTAACTCAGTACTCCATTTTGGCGTACCAAATCCTTTAAACTTGTGATCCTCAAATAATGCATTTAATTCTCTTGTAAGAACTTCAGCAAATAAGATGAATAGAGCAGGTGACAAGGGATACCTTGTTTAACTCCCCTAGTAGAATGAAAAAAGCCATGAGACTGACCATTTATGAGCATAGAATACCAATTATTAGCTATCAACCTCCAAATCTTGTCAATGAAAGTCTCAGAAAATCCCATTCTTCTAAGGACCTTAGTTAAAAACAACCATGACACCCTATTATAGGCTTTGGTCATGTCAAGCTTAATGACCACATTTGCTGGTTTGCCTCTCAATCTAATATCAGATACAATCTCTTGAGCTAACAACACATCAATGATGTTCCTACCCTTTACAAAACCTGATTGCTTAGCAGAAATCAGATTTGGCAGAACTTTATCCATCCTGTCATGAATCACCCTTGAAATAACCTTACTAATGAAGTTGCTTAGGCTAATAGGCCTCATATCTGAGAAGGTCTCTACATCATTCTTCTTAGGTAGCAACACCAGGTTAGTGTGTATAATGGACTTAGGAAGAGTATGTCCCTCCCAGTAGGCTTTAACCACATTCAGTACATCATTACTAACTATATCCCAACAAGCTTGGTAAAATCGGCCACTCAACCCATCAGGGCCACTTGCACTATCCCCAGATAATTCAAACACAGCATTTTTGACTTCATCAGTATTTGGGGTAGCACACATAAGCTCATTATCCTCTTGACTAACTATTTCAAGAACATGATTCAGGAATAAAGCATTTGCATGATCATCTTCTTGAGAAAACTGCTTCTGATAAAAGGACACTGTTTCACTTGCAATCTCATCTGCATTAGTGCTCCAAGTACCCTCAAAATCATTTATGTTTTTCAAAAGAGTTCTTTTCCTCCTCCCCTTAACCATATTGAGAAAGAATCTTGTATTCCTATCTCCTTCAGCAAAGTGAGTGAAACCAGCTTTTTGCTTCCAAAATTCCTACTCATAATGCAAATATTTCTTCATTTCTGCCTGTGCTATTTGGAGAATCATTCTATTTGTTTCTAATGGAACTTCTTCAAACAATTGCTCTTTAATCTTAACAATATCTTCCCGATGTTGAGTTGCTTAAAAATATCTCCATAATTCTGCTTACTCCATACAGATAAAGCAGTTTTAACTTGTTTCACTTTCTGCTTGAAAGAAATAAAGACATCATTCCCATCATCTTCCAACCAGTTGTTCTTCATAATTTCCTTAAAGCCTTCATTCTCAATCCAGAATTTCAAGAATTTGAATGGCCTCACAAAGTGTTGATTTTGGTCATCACAAGAAAGAAGCATGGGGGCATGATCAGAACCAGTTCTTGATAGATGATCCACTTCCAAATGTCCAAACCAATATCATTAGATAGGATCCTATCCAACCTTTTAAAAATACACTCCTGATCTGCTCTACCATTCCACCAAGTGAAAGGACTCCCTTTGAAACTAATTTCAGTTAATTCACAAGAATTGATGCAAAAGGCAAAATCTTCATATTCTTAAGGCAAAACAGGTAGGCCACCAATCTTTTCTTCTTCATTCAATATGGCATTGAAGTCACCTCCAATCAACCAAGGAGCAGTCATACCGTCTGCTAAGCAATACATGTTATCCCATAATGATAATCTCTCAAGAGCATCACATTTTGCATAAACTAGTGTCACAACCATGGTCTTGTCCAGCTCCTGGAAAAACAGCTTCAAAGTGACTTGTTGAGAAGTGTCCTCTAAAAGCTCCACATCAATATTATCATTTACAAAGAACCATATTTTCCTATTACAATTACTGTTAGCATAAGGAATACCAATCCTTCTCCTATATTGATGAATTTTATTAGCATTTTGAAAAGGCTCCATCAATGCTATAAGAAATAATTTGTGATGTCTGTGCAGCATTTTCACTCTATGGAAGGCCTTCTGAGTTCTGACAGATCTAATGTTCCAAAATAAAGTTTTGAGAATCATTTGGAACTAGACTTCTGAGCACCCCTCTTTGGAATCACCCTAGTAGGCAATTGGTCAATAGTATCTTGCTTCTTGTTCTTTCTTTTACCTTTAGCATGAGACTTTGTAGTTTTTGGAGAAATAGCAGCTTCCTTACTAACTTTCTCAAGTACCAAATCAACAGCTTCAGCATCCTCTATGATATTGGAGTCTGCTTTCCCCCCTTTAGAGATTTGTTCCCCTACTTATACATCATTTAAGTCAACATTGTGAGATACCAGATCATGCAGTTCCTTTATAGGTGACACCTTTTAACAGCAACTAACCGATAATCCTGTGAATTAGTTAGAGGCACCATATTTTTGTCAGACAAAATAGGCTGCTCCTCGTGTTGTAATTCAATCCTTAGTGAAAGAGGACTGATAATTGAAGCCTCTTCACACTCTTTCTTTTCTACTAATTGTAGACAAACTCCCATCATAGGATCAGTGTCTTCAATATCATCACCAGGTCCATCCATATCAGCTTCTCCTCCTGGATCATGATCAGTCTCCATTCTCTTGTCGCAAAGCACATTTTTATCAGCCAAAGTGACAGAAACATCAACATCTCTATCCATGCTCAAGTCATCTTCAACAGGACAAATGCCACCTTTAACACTCTGATGAAGAACTTGATCAGTATAATCCTCAAAACACTTTCCAGTTACTATACTAACTTCACTAGGACCACTACAGATTGAAGGATCCAGTAGCAACTGGGCATGATCATTTTGCTTGATCTCAAATTAATCAAGATTTGACTGCTCATCCATACATTCTCCATCTTCAGCTTCCTCTTTCTCAATCCCATTCCTCTTTTCCTTGTTCATTCTAGGAATATTTATTTGTACAACATCAACTACAAGAGAACTTCCCTACTTGACTTTGGGTAGATCCTCATCTTCTTTGTTGTTAATCTCCTCTTTGTTGGCCTGTTCTATTTGATCATCTTCTTGTAGTGCATCAAACTTGTTGTGGATAACCACAAATGAATTTTCCACTAGCTGTTGCTGATCATTCTCCTTTGCATTCCCAACACCTTCTTGACCTTGTATTGCAAAGTTTCTATTATCCTTCACAATATTACAGTTTCCTGGATCCCCAACCATTCTACCACTTGACAAAAATCTAGCATTAAATCTCCTTCTATTATAAGGAACATTTTTCTTCTTCTTTTGTTACTGGTCTGCAGCAATCACAAATGCCTCGACCTTGTTTGCATGGGTTTCCACAAATGCTTTCCCTTTATCTCTATATTCAATATCAGCATCCTCCACACTATGTATATCCTTTCTATCATCCACAGACAGCTCTCCTGTTTGTACCTCCTCCTCCTCATAAAGTTCAGGGTGAGTATGCCAACATTCATCAACATTATGCCCTTGCAATCTACATTCTCCATAGTATTTTGGAAGATAGTCATAGTGAATCTTAACTTTAATCACACTAATCTCCTTTGTCTTCTCATCTTTGATTTTCATGTTAACAAATTATGATAAATGTGATAATAAATCTACCAACACTTTGACACGAGCACAACTAGGTCTTGTACGATTTATGGTAGTAAGATCTAGTTGCAAAGGACTTCCAACAACAGTAGCAAGTGAAAACAATGACTCTTTACAAAAATAAGTTGGCATTAGATTGGGAAAAGATATCCAACCTATTACCTTCGAAGTTTCTTCATCAATCCTGAACTTAGAGTCATATATCAATGTTCTCATCTGATATGAGAACCCATCTTTGGCCTGTAAATAATAAGAACCCTTGGAACACAACTTAACGAAGTCCTCCATGAGAGATAATTGGATCAAAATGTGCCTAGATCGAAACAAACCAATGTCACATTTTCCTTTCAAGCCACATTGTATGGGAATGATGGTTCTCGATTCCTCCAGTGATAGCCAACCATTTGAAAACTTTCCTATGACTGCATGTTTAAGGTTCTCTAATATTTCCATTTCATCAACTTCCTTTTGAGTCCAACGTAACACTGGAGTACCATTAATAAAGGAAACCCTCTTCATGGGAATATTGGACGTACTAGTAGGGTTTTGCATGAGATTTAGGGTTATAGGTTTGAAAAGATCATTATATTTTAGTTTAGAAGCATCTACGAGATTAGGAGCAGTTTGTATAGATGAAGAGGGGATAGAAGAAGACTGGCCAACCACCAGTGGCGGCTGACCAATGGCCGTGGTGGCCATGAGATTAGACGACAGCTCCAAGGGTTTGCATGGAATTAGGAGAGAGAAAGGAGCGTATTTTTTGGTTTGTGAGGGAAAATCTTTATGGAGATAATTCGGGTAATAAACAGTCATTTTGAAGTCAAACTAAAATGTGGAGTTCTTAAGAGCTTCTAAATTCATCTAAATCTAAGACAGTCTGCACTTATGGCCAGTTTTAGGGTACTACATTGGGAATTTGAGAAAACTTAGAAAATGAAAGTTGTAGGCCTCTGAAATACCTTTCCAACCATATAAAGTGAGTCTCAAATGGAGCTACGTATAGTGAGTTATGATCATTTTACTGAGCAAATATCGATTGTCGGAAAAATGTGTTGGGCGCACGTCGCGGGCAGACCAAAAAAAAAAAAACATGATTAGGTGCTGAACCCGCGATGTGGACTCAGCACGGAGCGGGGAATATTTTTTGGTTCCGAATTTTCTTTAAGTCCTACTTCATTGTGTTATTTCCCATTTCGTTTCAAATCAATATTTCTGAGGAAAAGAACCCTAGAAAAGTCTCTTTAACCCTAAGGTAAGTTCTCACTCAATCTTGATCATTCCCACACCATATTCATCCCCTCTTGATAGCAAATCATCTCTCTAAAATCCTAAGTTCTTGAATTATCAAGAAGAAGAAGATAGGGGCGTGTGGAATTCATCTAAGAGGTAAAGTTTCTGAATTTTCTTAGTATTAATAAAGTAACGGGTTAGAGTAGAAGTTTTACAAGGTTGGAATCCGTTAGTGATTCATGAAAGGGTTCAAGAGCCCGTTTATAAGGCTTACGGAAAAAACCCTAGCTTTCGAAATTCCAAGAAAACTTCAAGAAACGATTCAAGTTCTAATCTTTATCATCTAAAACCATTGTAGTGTAATTATTGAATCTTGAAAAGTGCGTTTGAGTGGGATTTGAGGTATGTCTAGATTTTCAAAATCTTCCTTGAAGTATGCCTAGATTTTCCCAAAAATCTTTCTTGAAGTATGTGTAACATCCCGTAAATCCAAGTTAGGTGTGAATGTATAAAAATCTAGTGTTAACATGATATTACATCTACATGAATCCATTCTTGATGAATTCAGGTGGAAGATGGTCGTTTTGAAGTCAAACCAATAATTGAAGTTCTTAAGGGCTCTTAAGTTCGCCTAAGTTTTGGTAGGTCTGTCTTCTGGGCGATTTTCATGAAAATGTGTTGCTAATTTGGAAAACCTTCCATGATGAAAGTTGTAGATCTTTGAAATATCTTTCCAATGGTAGGTCTCCCAGACCGAGAAAAGTTATGTACAAAAAGTTATCTCCGTTTCTTGAAGGGAATAAAAGCTAGAGATTTCGCCCAAAGTACGCCCAGAAAGTACGGGACGTATTTTAAAGCACGGGACATCCTTTTGGATGTACTTCTTCCGTTACGCACTAGTTTTTGTAGCCTAAGTACGGGCTACAAGTACAGGACGTACTTCAAAGTACGGGACGTACCTGTAGGCCGTACTTTCATTGTTTCTTGCAGAAAATTTGGGTTTAAAATGGGTATGGTCTTATTTTGTTCCCATTTTTTTTTTATCCTTCCAAACCTTAAGCATGAAAATCATCCCTCCAAGTCTTCAAATCAAAGGTAAGAACACCCTTAACATTACTAATCTATTCTAACATCAAACCCATGATTCTTGTGATCAAAACCTAGGGTTTGCAGCATAATTCTTCCTAAAGTGATTCAAGCTAGAGTTTGGGTGTTCTTCATTACAAAAGTGAATTGTTAAACTTTGTTTAACATATAAAGGTATGTCGCTTTTAAAAATCATTTTTGACTATAAAGGTGATTTGTATGTCTCTCTTTTGAAAACTTATTCTGAATAAAAATCACTTTTTAAAACTATTGTTGGAAGTATAAATTTTATTCAAGATTCTTTAATGAATGAAAGGAATAGTAATATTTTCATGTTTCTTGAACCCTAATTCAAGTCTAAATGGTGGTTAATGTGTGTGAGGGGACAAACCCACATTAAACCTAGATTGTAACAAACCCTATATATGTATAAGATATTATGAACGTTTTCCTCTATGAGATATGCTTAATAATGATGGTTAAGATTTGGTAATGACATTCTCATTGATGAATTGGGACAAGGAAATCTTTTGTAAAGAAGTTACATGTTTTCAAAACGTTGATTGGAATGACTTATTCTTTCGATATGGCATAATGAACTTTAATGTTATTGATGGTGTGACTACTTTGAGATAAATTATGAATCGGCTTCTATACCATGGACCTTGTTGTTGTGTTTGCCTTGTTATTCGGGAGGAAGAGTAGTCACTATGGATCCTAGTGTATTAATTGCCTTGCCATTTGGGGGGAAGAGTGGCCAACTTAGGGTTCGCTACTGGGGTGTATTAATGGCCTTGCTATTCGGGAGGAAGAGTAGCCACCGTGAATCCATATTACGGTGTATTGCGCAGTGTTGTTGATATTGAGTTGGGCCTAGATGGGCGATTGTGATATCCATCTTTATTATGGAACTGGTATTTATGCCTGATCAATTTAAAGCATAATGGAAACTAGGATTTTGAAATGGCTTGTAAACTGTTTAACAAATGATATTAAGAATCACAAGGTGGAATAACTATTTTTATACTATCTTTTCTGGACTAATTTCTTTATGTATTATTATAATTTATTTTCATATTACTTGTTGTCCCCGAGACACTCACTGAGTACGAAGTACTCAGGCATACCATTGTTATTTTTTATGGTATGTTAGGTAACGGAGAAGAGCAGATTCTTGATACTTCAGGCGCTTAGGAAGGACTTGCTGTTACTGCTGATTTGGTGAGCCCACACGTTCATTCGTGGGACACCCTATTTAGTCGTTCATTTATTATTAGTTTTTGGGTTGCGTCCGGATGAGTCAAACTATTATTTCTTTATCCTAGAAGCTCCATAGTATACATTCTTATGGGTAGTTGTTGAGTTATTGATTAACTCTCAGGCACGTTGTTATGTTTGACAAATATTGATTACTAAAGACTTCCGCTGAATTAATTCATATATGCATGATTTGTTTACCTTTATTTTATAAACTGTTGGAGGCGAAGGTTGAACCTGGCCGTTTCAAGTATTATTATTGTGTTGTTTAGGTTCTTCCGATGTTGTTCATGACGTCGGATGCCGGTGACGTCTAGGGTGGGCTTTGGGGCGTGATAGTATGTCTACTTTTGAAGTACGCTTATACTGTGAAAGCATGATTTGTATTTGAGAATCCTTCCTTGATTTTTGTATAAGTTATAACTCTTGTTTGGTGGAAGTTCTTTTGGAATTAAATATGATTTCGTTTAGAAAAGGTCATGCGTGAGTAGGGTTAAGCCCGCATCGAACATTATACGAACTATACTACTTTGTGAAATTCATTTTTCCCATTATTGGATGATTAAACTTATTTTTCTAAAGGTTGGACCTTAAACTGATTTTGTTGTTGAATGGGTTTCTTGAACTTGAAATTGAATAAGAGATTTTGAATAATATTTCTAAATCGGTTATGACTTGAAATGCCTCTATTTTGAGATGATGACTTGAGAAGTGAGATTCGGCTCTAAGCTATAATTGATGATTCGGTAGTATGCCATGATTTGTATTTTGTTTGTGTTTGGGCCTGTATGGGCAAGCTGTGCTAGTCCAGAGGATGATTAGCCATTATAGATCCTAACACATCAATACGAGTAATCTTTGTGTCAGTCCAGAGGATGATTGACCTCCGTTGCTTTCTAGCCCGGAGTATCTATTATTGTGTCAGTCCAGAAAATGATTGACGTCTGTTGCTTCCTAACCCGGAGTATCTATTGTTGTGTCAGTCCAGTGGATGATTAACCTCCGTTGCTTCCTAGCCCGGAGTATCTATTGTTGTGTCTGTCCAGAGGACGATTGACCTTGGAAGTATGTCGCCCGGTGCATTTGTTCTTTGTGCTAGTCCAGAGGATGATTAGACTCCGTTAGAGTATCTATTGTTGTGCTAGTCCAGAGGTGATTAGCCTCCGTGGTTTCCTAACCCGGAGTATCGATTGATAGATTTTCTTGTGAGTGGCTTGTTTCATACTTTGATTAGCTTGTGAGTGGCTTGTTTCGTATCTTGTTGCCTGTGGGTGACTTGTGGTGATACTGAATTCGTAAGTGAAATACTTGGCATGGTAAATAGTAAGGAGTTAAGTTAATATGTCCTTCATTGTTGGATTCTTTGAGGACTCTTTAATGTTGCTGACATACGTTATCCCTGGGTTTGAATTGTGATTTTCATTGATATCATTTTATTGATTTTATTTATCATATCTTGTTTTGTTAACTATTGCCCCTTAGACACTCACTGAGTACGAAGTACTCAGGCATACCATTGTTGTTTTTTATGGTATCTTAGGTAACGGAGAACAGCAGGTTCTTGATACTCAAAACGCTTAAGAAAGACTTGTTGTTGCTTCTAACTTGGTGAGTCCACATGTTCATTCGTGGGATACCCCTTATCATATTTATTTACTATTTTAGTTTTTCGGGCTACATCCCGATGTGTCAGACAAATTACTCTTTTATCATAGAAGCTCCATAGTACACATTCTTGTGGGTAGTTTTTGAGTTTTGTTTAACTCTTGGGCGTTCGTCACGTTTTGATTAAGTTTTATTATATTAAAGACTTCCGTTGATTTAATTCATATATCATGATTTGATTGTATTTATTTTATAAACTGTTGGAGGTGAATATTGAACCTGGTGGGTTTAAGTGTTGTTATTGCGTCTTTTAGGTTCTTCCGATATTGTTCATGACGTCGAATGCCGGTCACGTCTAGGGTGGATTTTGGGGCGTGACAATGTTCGTGTTATTGATGGGAATAGACAGGAGGATTATGCAAAGTAGGGAGAGAAGAAGGCCCGAAAGGGCAGAAATTTCAGCAGCTCCTTCTCTAGAGGCAGAGTTCTTAGGTGTATTCAGGGCTTCCGGTTCAGTCCGCTATACAGGTTTCAGTTGGGGGCCCATCACGGGCCAATTATCATTCTTCGAGTCATCATGGGGGCGCGCAGCCCAGCTACCCAGAGCATGGCGGTTATACCGCTTCATCAGCTTCTGTTCAGCGACCTACGTTGGACCGTTCTTGTTAGGAGTGTGGTGAGCAAGGGCATTTAAAGAGGTTTTGGTCCAGACTCAAATAGGGTGGTCAGGGGACTCAGTATCAGGCTCCCCGAGCTCCATTCACACCAGATAGGGGAGGCAAAGAGCGTGTACAGGCAGGACAGAGCGGCCACACCGCGGGTAGGGGCGGCGCTCAGCCTAACCGAGGATGATCTCTGGCAGGCAGAGGTGGACAGCAGCCCAGCGGGGGTGGGGCTTGGACTGGATAGGATAATCGCAATGGTTCACAGGCTACAGGAGGGCGCAGTCACCTTTACGCCTTCCCAGGCAGACTCGAGACTGAGACCTCTGATGCTGTCATTACATGTATTAGCTCAGTCTATGACAGGATGGCTTCTGTTTTATTTGATCCGGGTTCTACTTTTTCATACGTGTCTTCATATTTTGCTGTGGGTTTGGATGTGATTTGTGATACACTTGATGCCCCTATCTATGTATCTACTCCGGTCGGGGATTCGGTGGTGGTAGATAGATTCTATCATTCTTGCGCTATTACATTTATAGGATATGGTACTTGGGCAGATTTAATGATCCTAGACATGGTAGACTTTGATTTCATCTGGGGCATGAGTTGGTTGTCCCTGCATTATGCGATTCTAGATTGTCACTCTAAAATAGTTACCTTAGCTATGCCGGGGGTACCTAGACTTGAGTGAAAGGGTAACCTTAGTCCCCTCCCTAATAAAGTTATATCCTTCATTCGTGCTAAGAAGTTAGTAGAGAGGGGTTGTTTAGCTTATTCGGCATATATCTGTAATACCGGTGCAGATACTCCACCTATTGATTCAGTTCCAGTGGTACACGAGTTTATGGATGGGTTTCCCGCGGACTTACCAGGTATGCCACCTAACCGTGAAATTGACTTCCGGATTGATTTAGACCCAGGGACTCGTCCTATCTCTATTCCACCCTATAGGATGGCGCCAACAGAGTTAAGGGAATTGAAAGAGCAGTTGCAAAATCTCTTGAGTAAGGGGTTTATTCGCCCGGGTGCCTCTCCTTAGGGTGCTCCTGTGTTGTTTGTTAAAAAGAAAAACGGGTCTATGTGCATGTGTTTTGATTATCGTCAGCTGAATAAGGTTACTATCCGAAACAAGTATCCCATCCCCCGTATTGATGATTTGTTTGATCATCTTCAAGAAGCTTCTGTGTTCCCTAAAATTGACTTGAGCTCAAGCTATCACTAGTTAAAGATTCGGGCAGAAGATGTTCTTAAGACAGCCTTCAGGACCAGGTATGGGCACTATGAGTTCTTAGTTATGTCTTTCGGGCTTACTAATGCCCCAGCTCCGCTTATGGATTTGATGAACAGTGTGTTTAAGCCCTATTTAGATTCTTTTATGATAGTGTTCATTGATGATATCCTAGTATATTCTAGAAGTAAGAAGGATCATGAGAAACATTTGAGGATTGCTCTTGCGGTATTGCGGGAAAAGAAGATGTATGTTAAGTTCTCCAAGTGTGAATTATAGTTGTCTTCTGTGTCCTTCTTGGGGCATGTAATTTTGAAGGAGTGTATTATAGTGGATCCACAGAAGATTCAGGCAGTCAAGGATTGGGCTAGGCCCACATTACTGATCGAAATTTATAGTTTCGTGGGTCTAGCTAGTTACTATCGTCAGCTTGTGAAGGTTTTTGCCTCTATTGCTTCTCATTTGACCCGCTTGACTCAGAAAGAGGTATCGTTTCAGTGGTCCGACGAGTGTGAGGAAAGCTTTTAAAAGCTCAAGACTTTATTGATGACAGCTCCTATTCTAGCATTACCCGTGGAGGGCAAGAATTTTGTTGTTTATTGTGATGTTTCACGCTCTGGTTTGGGTGTTGTTTTGATGCAGGAAAAGAAGGTGATTGCTTACGCTTCTAGACAATTGAAGGTGGATGAGAAGAACTATCCTACTCATGACTTGGAATTGGCAGCAGTGGTGTTTTATTTCGAAAATCTAGAGGCACTACTTGTATGGTGTCTGTTGTGAGGTGTACACTGATCATCCTAGCTTGCAGCATTTGTTCACTCAGAGGGATCGGAACACTAGGCAGCGGAGATGGATGGAGTTACTGAAGGGTTATGATATCACCATTCTATATCATCCTAGTAAGGCGAGTGTGGTGGCCAAGACGTTGAGTAGGAAGTCAGCCAGTATGGTAAGTCTGGCTCGTTTGATCTCTTCGAAGCGTCCGTTAGCTAGAGAGGTTCAGACTCTACTAATAGTTTTATGAGACTGGATATGTCTAGCACGGGCAGAGTGTTGGCTTGTGTTAAGGCTAGGTCATCGTTTCTGGAGCAGATTAAGGCTAAACAGTTTGAGGATACTAAGTTGAGTAAAATTTGTGACAAGGTGTTGCATGGTGAGGCCAAGGAGGCCAAGCGTGTCATAGTGGAGTTTGTTGCTCAGTGTTTGAACTGCCAACAGGTAAAGTATGAACATCATAAACCTAGGGGTACACTTCAGAGGATTCCCATTCCTGAGTAGAAGTGGGAAAGAATAGTAATGGATTTTGTGGTTGGTCTTCCAAAGACATTGGGGAAGTTTGATTCTATATGGGTTATTGTCGATAGGTTGACTAAGGTTGCTCATTTTATTCCGATCCAAGTGACGCATAATGCAGAGAAGTTAGCCAAGTTGTACATCAGGGAGGTGGTTCGATTGCATGGGGTTCCAATTTCCATCATCTTTGATAGGGGCATTACTTTTACATCTAACTTCTGGAGGACTCTACAGGCCGAGTTGGGCACTAGATTGGACCTTAGCGCAACGTTTCACCCTCAGACTGACGGGCAGTCCGAGCGGACTATTCAAGTTCTTGAGCATATGCTTCGGGCTTGTGTGATAGATTTTGGTAGTCACTGGGATCACTTCTTATCATTGGCAGAGTTCGCGTATAACAATAGCTACCACTCGAGCATCGACATGGCTCCATTTAAAGCTTTGTATGGGAGGAGGTATAGGTCTCCTATTAGGTGGTTTGATGTGTTTGAGGTGAGACCTTGGGGTACAGACCTTCTGAGAGAGTCATTAGAAAAGGTGAAGGTGATTCAAGCGAAGCTTTTGGCAGCACAGAGTAGGCAAAAGGAGTATGCGGACCGAAAGGTCCGAGATCTTGAGTTGATGGAGGGAGAACAAGTTCTATTGAAAATTTCACCCATGAAGGGTGTGATGAGGTTTGGGAAGAGGGGAAAGCTTAGCCCGAGATTTATTGGGCCATTTGAGATTCTCAAGCGTGTGGGGGAGGTAGCTTATGAGTTGGCTTTACCTCCGGGCTTATCAGGTATTTCACGTTTTGATATTGAAGAAGTACCATGGTGATGGTTCGTACATAATCCGTTGGGATTCAGTATTACTAGACGAGAACTTAACTTATGAGGAAGAGCCTATTTCTATCTTAGATAGAGAAGTTTGCAAGTTGAGGTCGAAGGAAATAGCCTCCGTGAAAATTCAGTGGAAGAATCGCCCAGTTGAGGAAGCTACTTGGGAAACAGAATTGGATATGCATAGCAAGTATCCTCATATTTTCGCCGGGACAGGTACCTTTTTTCCTAGAATCCTCATCCTTGTCCGTTTGGGGACGAACGATATTTTAATTGGCATCTGATGTAACGACCCTTCCGGTCGTTATGGAAAATCTAGGATCACTCCACCAAATAGAACCCTTCCAAGGGTAGAACGAGCTAATAGAAACTCAAATGTAGAAGTCTAAGAACTGAAAACTTGGCTTATTTTTTATTAGTGTTTGGTTGTGTTGAGTTCATTGGGGGGTGACGTAGGAAATTAGACCTCTGTTAGGGATTCCGAGGCCATGGGTAAGTACGTATGGTTGTTTTTACATTAATGTGGATATTTTGTTTTTGTTTGTGAGGCCTCGGATGAAGCGCTGTGTGGTAGAGTGAAAAACTGGAGGAAATTAGCGAGCTCACTGGTTCAGTGGCACCGCTGCGGCGGATGTTGTACCGCTGCGGTGGGGTCGCTATAGCGGAGTGCTCCTCGCCGCCGCGGGCATATGGGAATGGGGATGTCTGCTATGGCGGACATTGGACCGCTGTAGTGCTCGCGCTATGGCGGTGCTCGCCACAGCAGAAGTGGACGAAGGTGGAGGTCCATTTCAGCGGGCCCTTTCCCGCTCTAGCGAGACTGCTGCAGCGGACAGAAACACCGCCGCAGCGGTCGATGGGGACAATAAGCCGTGTTTTAAGCACTTACTCTGAATTCTTTATTCATAAAACTCCAAAACAGTTTCCAAGGAGCACCTAAGGCAAAATTCTAAGGCGAGGGCAAGGATATTCTTGAGAGGTAAGTCTCAAACCTTCCTTCCTTCATTACGCATTCATCTCTAAGATTATCATCATTCTAATAGGTCTACAATGGTGAATTTACGACTAGTAACCCTAGAACTTAACAGACCTTTAATAGTTGGTGGGTTATGAATATTACTGTGTGGTTATCATATAAAGGCTTGGGTTATCACTTTTTAATCAATAATTGAATCGTTAGAGACATGAACTAAATGAATTGAGACTTAGGTTTTCATAAAGATGACAGCTTGACTATGGAAATTGCTTGTAAGAGATAACTTGAATGAATAACCTTATGAATTGATAATTTATGATTGCTAAGGCCAATGTTAGGATGATTTACACCTACTAAGAATTCACCCATTAGAAAGGGTTAAAGTGGAAGGGTGTTCATTGAATTGATATTCTTAACTAGAGTGTTGTGACTTATTTAGCATCTTAATTGCTAGACTTTGAGCGTTCCGAGGCATTATGGAAGAAAAAGGCTATAGCGGAGTAATTTGCATTTTTCCAGCTCCGCAGTTGAGGTAGATTACGGTCTACTTAAGTTAGACTTTGTTTAGTTGATTGTATGTGTTATGAGATTGATAGGAGAAAGCATATCTAGTCTTCGGGCATAATGTGTGGTTGGAATTTCTATATGTTATTGATTGAGTGATAATGTAGGCTAAAGGCCATTATTCGATGTGTGGTGATCTATAATTTGATGACAATTGTGGTGAGAAGTTAATATGATCTTCTTGATAAAAATGATATACTACTTGATAATCGCTCATTAAAAGTGATGTGACAATCATATATATATATATATGAAAAGGCGCATTTGAAAGAGGGTGAGGATGTGACCTAGATTTTGGACACATTTGACAGGGGGTGAGGATGTGGCCTAAGTTAAGGCTCGTGATCCGAGGTAAGATTCTGGAGCGAGGGTACATGAACACCATGGGTCCCCTACAAGTCATAGCTACTGGGCGAAGACACCAATTAGCAGGTATGTACACGAGTGATCTGTGACTGAGTAAGTGAGAGTGTTGTTGTGAGGTTTATTCCATTGCTTTCTTCCTTTGACTTGATTTTTAGTATCAGTGGTGGACTTAATTGTTAATATCATTGGTTGACTTGGTGTTGTCTATCTGATTATGTGTTGTTGACTGGTCTGTCTATTTTATTGATTTTATGATTCATGCATGACACTAATCTTAATCGGCCTATGATATCTACCGGTACATAGTGTTTGTACTAATACTACCTTGTTGCATTCTTTTTTAGTGCAGATTGTGATCCATAGACTGCTACTCGGCCTCATATTTAGCTTGAGGCCATTTCTTTGACAAGTTGAGGGTGAGCTTCTATCCATGCCAGGCCGCCCAAAGATCTTCCTTTATTTAATATCTATTTCCATTCCAGACATTAATGTTTATTTATTTCAGACTGTATGGATTCCTTAGACATGTTTTGGATTAAAGTCCTTATATGGTGACTTTCAGACTTTGGGGTTGTAGTAGTTAGGACTTCCGCATTTCCATTATTGTTTTATGGCATGACCACTTTGATTTAATTTTGCTTTAGTTTATTATGAACTGAATGAATTGACTAAGTAAAAATGGACTTGAATGAGTAGATGGTTAAGCATATTGGTTCGCCCAGTAGGAATAGTGTGGGTGCCAGTCATGGCGGGTTGGGTCGTGACAGAAGCCTTTGTGCTTCCAAATCCCAAACTCAGCCACACAAAAAAGAAAAACACAAATTTTTAGAACTAAGGAGATTCTTAAAAAAAGCTAAGTCTTAAAATTTCTTGAGAAACCTAAATTTCGAGTTTTAATACTCAAATTTAGGCTCTGAGGTCATGAAAAAACTTCTCTTTTTTTTTTGTCGCTTTCTTTTTTTAGGGATAGGGTTCTATTTATCGAACCCTCAAAAGACACCAAAACCCTAGTCCATCAATGTGGGACAACATAAATTTCCTGAGGAACTTTTGCTTGTGAATGGAATCAACGGTTAAGATTAACGCAATACAACAATGTACAACTAGATTAGAGCCGATTTCCCTCGATCCAGTTGGTTTTTGAAGAACCAATGCGCATCAAGGGTTCCAAAAGGGAGAATCAACACCTATTAATGCGATTGTACCTTAATTCAGGCGAGAAAAAAAGAAAAAGAAAAAATGAGAGTGATTTTATACCTCTAAAGTGGCGTTTGGTAAAACACGAGTGGATGCATTAATTTTTTTTCCGCAAATAAACGTACAATACTGAGTGGAGTCTGAATCCCTCTGAGTTTTTTCCATTTCTAGGCGATGAAAGAGAGAGATGTTGAGGCGGCTTCTAGGGTTTTGCTAGAAAAAGGAAAGAGAATAGGGTAGGGTGTGTTTGGTTAGTTTTGTTGTGAAATGTCACGACCCGACTAGGAGCCGTGACGGGTACCTGGGGCTAACCACCGAGCACCGCTCGTACCATTACCCATCGTACACATCAAGCGTTCATTCATTACTTTTATAGTCAAATCATAGGAAAAACCATTTTTTTCACTTTGAACATAATTACCTTTATATACATAAGCCCTTCGGCTATCAAAATAATATACATACAGTAACGACATCGTGAGACCATACTACCCACACATATGTATCTACGAGCCTCTACTAGAGTACTAGACATATGGACGGGACAGGACCCCGTCGTGCCCAAAATATATGTACACAAAATATTTGTCTCAAGATAGCACCTCCGAAACAAAGGAGTGCTCTCGATCGACTAATAGCTTCTACGAGTCCGGGTCGCCTCCCGCCTACACAGCCAGGCATGAACACGGCGTCCAAAGAAAAAACGGACGTCGACGAATATTGTCGAGTATGTAAGGCATGAATGAAACGAACATAGTAGAGAAATCAGAAGACATAAGATGAGGACATAACCTTCGAATGGATGCATTTATACATATATCATACGTAGCATATCATATGAATTACCATAGCGTGTACATCGTCATATCATACACGCATTTTTATACTATTCATACATTATCGGATCATACATACATCATCCTACCATTCACACCTCATCATCGTCAATCCTCGACTGGGTACCCATCATATGAAGCCCACTAGTGGTGATCATGTCCGGCCTTCTAGGCGCGGTGGAATCATAGCAGCCAGCCGTAGCGGTGACATATCCGACCATGTAGGCACGGTGAAATCACAAGCAGCCCGCGTTAGGGGTGACATGTCCGGCCATGTAGACACGGTGGAATCACAAGCAGCCCGCCTTAGCGGTGACATGTCCGGCCATGTAGGCACGGTGGAATCATATCGTCATACACCCCATGCATTTGTCATCATACATATCATAGACGCATCATCATACATTTCATAGGTATATTGTAAACCATACATGATCATACATATTATAGACTTATGATTATTAATTATCCTATAAGCATATCATGGCTTTACCATAACTTCATGACATTATATATATATATATATATATATATATATATATATATATATATATATATATATATATATATATATATATATATATATATATATATATATCATCAAAATATACATTGAGACTCGTAGCGGCTATACTTAATATCATCATACATTGATCATCAAGATGTACGGTAGAACTTTGAGGCAACTATAGGCGTGTGTCGGGGTGACATAAGGTCGTGGGACCCCGATTGCATTATGGAGTAATCGAATCATCGTATCTCACCTTGAAGGGACTAACATTTTAAGGCGAGCGTACAGAATAAGAAGCACTAATAGAACCATACTTATAATCTTTGACTTCGTGGGCATTATATCTCACTTTAGGATCCTATAGACTTATCTCATCAACATCGATTATCATATTCATGTCTCACCTCCTTTCTTTACCTTATACATATGTAGCCCCTTATGGTCATAGACTCATCGTCACTATTATCGTACTCATAATATATCTCTTATCTTTATCCCACGTGGGTATTCATGAACGTAGACTCCTAGTTCTTCGGTATTTAGGAAATTCCTGGAGAAGGAGGAAAATCATGCCTTGAAGGGAAAGAGACTAACATCATAAGATGGGTCTAGCAACAGTGAATAACAGCAAGGAATCGTATGAAGGTCATTAGCTTCGTAGGAACATTATATCGTGGGCTTTAGCTTCTTCAGACTTAAGCTTATCATCATCATTATCGTACTCATCATGTATCTCTACTCTCGTATGGCTATTCATAGGTAAGGACTCATAGTTTTCTTTAAGATGGGAAATTCGTAGGGAAGGAGGAAATTCATGCCATAAGATTCATGCCTAAAAAGGAAAGGACTAGCCTTACATACCTTTGTCGTTTAACTATCTGATTGCTTGCTCGTTCTCCTTTAATGCACACGTTCTACCTTCAAAAGGATTCGTATCGACATTAGCTAAAGATTTATAAAGACATGCTTACTAATGCTAGAGAAAATTGGGCAGCATTTCCTTTGTTTATACTACTTTCCTCCATATTCCATATCAACTCCCAACATTCATAATATCAATCACAACATCATAACAACAATCGTCATTCATTTACATTATTCGCATTTCACCATTTCACTCCAATTCTCCATAATCATGAACAAAGTCCATTATCGCGTTCTTTCTCATACAATACTTATTCCATGTTCTAAATGTCATTTATAACGTATTTATAATCTCAACATATCCATTTTCATGATTCAATCTAAGTACTACTCAATAATGACACTATTCACACATTTATGACCCATTTTCTATACTCTTCTACAATCCGAGTGTTTCAACTTATTAATACTTCAAACAACATGGGAAGATCATGAAACTCACCTTAGATGATGGAGGAATAAGCCTTGAATGGTGATACACCCTTTGCACCAAAACTCTATTTCATCTCTCTTGGGATTTCTTGGTTGGAATGGCTTTTAATGGGTTTCATACAGTTGATTCTCTTCAATTCTTGTTGTTGATCTTTGATTTCCTTTGTTTTCTTGTGGTTGAAGCGTTTGGAGTGTTCTAGAGTCTTCTTGAATGGTGGAGATGGAAAATGAAATGAGAATGAAATGAAGAGAGGTCCCTTATATTAATTGAGTTCAGTTCCGACTGGAACATACAGTCCGTATAATTTTCACTGACCACATGTTTGGACCGTATATTTGGTCCAGTGGAACATACCATTCTGGGCTGAATCTACGGCCGGACATACGGTCCGTAGATTTTATACGACGACATATGTCCTGGCCGTATGTTTGCCCGGTTTCCGAGACTTGTTCTCGTCGACTCGTTTGATCTCCGATCCTTATGGAACCTTCTTAACACTTGTTCAACACTTCATTACCATTCTAAGGGGCGTTATAACTCTTCCTTAAGGCATCATTGGAACATCGTTAACCCAATACTCGAAGTTCTTACCCGATACACAACATATGGCTCGCTTTCCTTAACAACTTTCTCCTCTTACCTTGAATGTCTTTGGAAATCATAATTAGGACCATTAAAGATTATTTCTTACTTGTCCAAACCTCGTATATGTCATGCCCCTCGTTAGTCTATTCACTGTATGCTAAGGGAAAATTTCCGAGGTGTAACATGAAATGAGGGTATTGAGGGGGTATTACCCCTTAAACCAACTTCGTTTGGGCCGGGTCATGGTCCGTTTTGGACTGGGCTTGGTCCAAATTTTCAAAGAAATGAGTGGAGGTCCCTTTCATACGTATACTATGTACATATGTATATTAGGTGTATATAAGCATATAAAGGGTAAAATGGGTAAAACAAAAAATGGGAAAAATTAAAATATTTGATTGTTGACCATAATACTTTATTTATAATGAATTTAGGACACAATTAACCTACTGCTTAATTTAAAACACGATCAATTATGCCAATGGGCTTATCTTGCAAACACGGCCTTAATTGATTTTAATCTTAATTGGTTATTTCAATTATGGCCATATTTAGCCTAATTAGCCAATTAAAGTTAAATTACATTAATGGCCTTAATTAATTTGAGCCAATGATTTTGGTCATTTCAATTAAAACCGCTAGGAGGCTAAATTTGCAAAAATGACCCCAATGGCCTTAAACCATGAATTGATTAATTCAAGTGTGGTCATAACAGAAACAATTAAATAATTTAAAATCAATTTGCAATAATTCCCCCCTAATTGACTAATTATCCTAATTAAACACTAGAAACAATTATGAGTAATTCTAACAAATTATGCCAATACACAAAATTGAGAATTGAGGGGTAAAATGGTCAATTCTTTTAATTAATCAAATTCCTTGGATTAAAGGGGAATAAAATATTTGCTAATTTGATTTTTGACGATTTAAACAATTAAATAAATAATTACTTAAAATTGCTTTTCTTTGATTAAATCTAACAAATATCTTATAAATGTCACAAAATGTGTCAATTAATTCCTAAATGATTTATGATATTATAGAAATTATTTTACCAACTAAAAGGATAACATATTGACCTAAACAATTTTATGAAAATCATTTGACCTCAAAAAAATGCACGGTTCATTTTGTTTGTCATCCAAGGACTCTGAGTAACTAAAATAAATTACAGGAGGTCAAAAATTAGGTGTCAACAAATAGTATAGGTTTTATAAGTATATATAAAAACGATTTTGGTTATTTTATTTCATCTTAGCCCTTTTTAAGGTCAACCATAGTCTTCCAAAGCCTCTTACTTCAAATATAGAACCAAGATGTATTTTCTCTTGTTTTACTGCCTTAAGGTTTGGGGTTTGGGGCCAAAAAGGTTTATAATACCTTAAGTCTATAAGTTTAAAAGTCCATTTTTATGCTTGTGTTTTTCTAGAAAATCGGTTGTGCCTTAATTTGAAAATCAGCCCAAGTACAAATGTAGTTCAATAAATTGAGCCCAATTCGTTTCGGTCCAAAACCAGTCCACTTTCTTTTCCATATTTTTGAAGGCTTAAAGGCCTAAAACAGGTCCAATTTTCTTATTCCAAAAATCGTTCATATACTACTGATTTTCCGATTGGATAACTTTAAAGACTTTGTAAAAAATCCAATTTTTATCAATTTCATGCAATGGTTATCATAATTGTGTTTGATTTGATAAAATCGTTTGGGAAAAAGTATTGACTCCTACTTTCACGACCCAATTTAACTAAGTCGCGCAGGCACCTACGTTTCCCACCTCGGTAGGTTAATCCTTATCCCAACAATCGTAAAATCATGTAAATAAATAAACAAGCGGAAGAGATGAAAATACGTAAGTGAAACATAATAATAGATAAGTAATGCGGAAGACATAAAATAAAGGAAGAATCTTCAAGGCGGCGGACGTCCCCATGCTCACCCTGTAGGACTCTAAGCAGCAACTCTCGCACCTTATCGCTATGAAGCGAAGTCGATCCTACCTAGAACTACGCATTCATAAAAGAATGCACAAGTGCGGTCGGCACAAACAACAAGTACTGGTAGGTATCATAGGCCGACTAAGTTTAGTTAACACATATCAAGTCAATAAAGTAAGATAAACAGGTAAATCAACAAGGTATAAGTCAAACACGAGCCAGAATCCAAGTACACGTCATCACCTATGTTTAGCATCTAAACCCAAATATGCCAAGTCTCAAATACTCGGTCAGAATCCGTATATCACAAGTACATCACAAGAATATCACAATAGAAGCCACAGTACAATGCAATACAATAATGTATGAAATGTGAATCCAATGCATATGCAGTGTACACATGTACTCCGATGATGGAACATCGCGTCTCGACCGGCCCACGACCCGGGGGGGCCCACGAAGTCCATGTACCTCGCGGTTAGAGTAATAACCTCGGCAAGCTGCTACTACATGATTTCGAATAACCGATCGCTACGCACATCCTTCGATTCCTTGATAACCGTCGGATATCGGTCCCCGTCACTCTCATCCAATCGAGCTCACCAATAACGTTGTTTCCTCAAGTATCATCAATGTATCAACAGTACATCATAAAGGATGATAATGCGTGCAATGTATGAGTTCAATGTCAATAATCAAATCAACATCACAAGTACCACGCATGGGCACACCAACAATATCATGAAAATGCTACACAATAAGCCATAATAGAACACTATCCTCGCATCAAACGTCAACAAGTAAGATACTACAATATCATGGTCAAGATCTATCAATAGTCTCCAATATCTACTATCTCTACGTGGCATCAAGCCAACAACAATAAAACAAGATAAGTCACAACACAACGGGGTGGCTAACCTCAATCACACAATAGGGCCCAACCTAAGACAATATCCAACCCAACTTCATACCCGAAGGTTTACATGCTTTCTCCGATAATATCATCTAAATATATGCTTCACTAAACGAAGTCTCACCATAGGGTAAACCGTAACCTACCTGGAAAGCCGAATAACAAGTCTCCAACAGTCAAACCTAGGTCTTGCCCTTTCTTTGAGCCTCGAGATAATGAAAAATCATATCCGGATATGAAATTAGAATCAAGAAGCAAAAACCCAAATAACCATATTCCTAATCAAGTCCCAAACCCTAACTCATGGAATGAGAAAAATGAGGGAATTCGAAGGATACTCATAATAATCTTAGAAGAATTTCTAATAAAAAAGTTAGTTCAAAAAACCATTCTCAACCTCAAGGGGAAAAATGGTCATTTTATTAAAAAAAAAAAAGGGTTCAATAAGGTCAAATTATTAATCTAGGAAGTCATACGAATCCAATGGTACACATATTGACATACTTTAAATCCGAACTCAAAAAGTCTCCAAAATTAGGAATCCGAGCCACGAAAGGCAAAATAGGAAATTTAGTTCAAAATCACTTTACCCATTACTTATGGAGCCTATGTACCAAAAATGAGTGAAATCCACCAACTAATTCATGTTTAATTGAAGAAAAACCAAGTTCAAGCCTAGAGTTTCAAATCCCCACCTTACCTCCCTTAATTCAAGAATCTTAGCATGAAAAATCCTACTAAATGATAGAATAATCATAAAAAGGTGTTTGGAATCTTACCCAAATGATAATTCTTGAAAGAGTCTCTTCAAGTCTCCCAAGATCGAGCTTCTAAAATTGTGAGAAACCCCAAGAAAATAATAAGAACGAAAACGCCCAGCTTCCCGACCCATTTCTGGTGCTATAACGATTCCAAAGCTCACTTTTTATAATTCCAACAGATTCCTTGCGAAATTTCACTCAAGTTAGGCTTTTGAATCACCTCATTTGCCCTTAAAATGAGTGAGATATGGTTGTTTCAATTTTTGGATGAACTCAGAAATTTAAAGGACGATCTCGGTGGCAATTTCGTAATTTTCAGCAAAACACACGAAGAAAATTCGCACGACAAATTTTAGAAAAATGCCATATCTCTCATACGATGGCGAGCGCTTGATGATTCTTTATTTTTAGTTATGAAATTATGATACGGATCTAACGGTTTAATCGAAACACAAATCAAAGCTCGTTTGCTCATTATGGTACACTTTTTGCTCAAAACGACATCGAAACAAAAAATGAATACTATACAACCCAAACACATCCGAAACTCATCGGAATCTAACCAAAATTTGTGAAAAAGTCCAAAATCATTATACAAACCTGCTCGAACACTCAAAACATCCAAACGGAGATCAGTGTTTGACCGATGTTGACGTGGTCAACTCCAAATCATACCCAAAGCTAGTTCTCAACCAACCATCCAAATCGCATCCGTCAGAACCGAAGGCAATGACGATGACTACAAAGTCATAAATGACATTCGGACACGATGGGAACCGTTTCGGCATTCGATCACGGTTACATTTACCCAAAAGTCAACTTTTGGTCAAACTTCTCAAACTTAAGCCTTCAAAATTCCAAAACTTAGATTTTCTTCTTCGATCCTCATCCGATCACCTCGGTAATGGAGTCACCCATCCCTACAAGTCATAAACATCACAATAAAGCTAACAGAAACAACAAATCTAGGATCCAGGTCTAATTTCTTCCCGTGACCATCTTTTCACCATAAATAGGCATATTAAACATTAACCGACTTAATTGTCAAAAACCAACTAGACGAACTCTAAAATTAGCCTCGTCATTTCCTACAGATCATAACTAATATTTCAAATCTAATGGAATCTTGAGATTGACAATCAGAGCACGTTTTCCCAAAGTAAACAATTTATCCATATGATTGAATGCGAATTTCCAAAGTGAAACCTTCTAAAGTAACAGTTGATATTCGTTTGACTTCAAATTTGGCTAGCAAGTCAAAATAATTATACCGGAGCTTCTGGAATAGACGACACGCAAACTAGAGCACCTGTTCTCAAAACGACCGACCGGGTCGTTACACCTACGCAAGTTTCCTAGATTCTAGCACATTTGGGTTTCGATATTCATACAAGTCACTTATATATACATATACATCTACATAGATATAAAATGAAATGAGGGAGTTAGGTTGGTGGGCCTACCGAAGCCCACCAGTTGCCATTTTCACCTATGATTGGGCCTTCAAGCATTTGCATTCCGACTTCGATAGAATAAGGGTGTTGGGTTTTTGGCTCAATAGTGATTTGAAGAAAGTGCCCAAATGGCCCATCGTGTTTTCCATGCAACAAAGGGGAGAAAAAAAGAAAATGCCTATTAGAGAGCACCTAGACTTAATCAATTAATTAATAAAAAAGCCTAATTAGTAAACACAAACACATATAAATCATGTATTCAGATATACACTAAGCATACATACTGCATTCAGTGGAATAATACAAACTAAACATATAAGCCCAAACAGACAGGAATTGCAAAGAAACAGACCCAAAAAATGCGAAATCATAAGGCGACATGCACAAATCTAGGATCAGATAAAGGGGGGCAAGCCCAATAAGAGAAAACAAATAGGAAAACAGGCCCAAAGCCTTACTACAAGGTACATAGGATAAAAATCATAAGTTCAACTTAATGATATACAAGGTATACTCTCTTATATACACTGAAGTGTATACAGACTTGTATATACCTTGTATAGCTCATGTATATTATCATAGTAACAGCACATAATAAGGCAAAGGATAAAGGCAAACATGAAGTATGGCATGTTAAACATATATCAACTACACATGAATCATATTTGATATCTATTTGGCCTATACATTTGCCTATGTCAATATTCAGTATCATAGATGAACATTTTCACAATTCCAAGTTAAAACCAACAACACTTATGTTGTTCTAGAATAGGAGCATCTCCTAACCAACTTATACTAACATGGTTCCCTCTATTATTTAAATAAAGCTATAGACATGACAAAGGGGATAAATGGGAAAGGGATCATGCAAATTTGCAACTAACATTCTTAAGCTAATCTCTGGTCATCAAAATAATATGCATAGGTTGTTTATCCAAGCAAAGGGAAAAAGGAAGGGATTATACAGAGGCTTAAACTTAAAATCAGAATTCCTAATGTCCAGATCCAAAGGGGATAAAGGGGAGGGGTAGACATGAAAGTGTACCAGTCATGCTTTGGGGTTCAACCCTCTAAATCACATAAACAGTCTTTAGATAGAGTAAACACCCTAACTGAACACATAGCATGCATCAAATATACTCTAATTCATTCTTAAATGTCTAATTGAACCTCTACTCAAGCAAACATGCATTTTGATATACTCATGACAATACTGCAATACAGACTATCATAAAGACTCCACATAATATCCAATTTTAAGCATACCAATTACATTCAGTCAAGGGAACCATCTTTAAATGAGCAGTATAAGGGAACCATCTTACACATGATGGCCAAACCTGTAGAATCTTAACATGCTAATACAGATAAGGGATTACAGGAAATAAAGGGATTTTACAGTATGGGGGGTCACATTTCAATACTCTACATGGATAGGGAAAACTAAACAAGAAAAACATGCACATAGGACATGAAGAAGGTTAAAACCACTTATGGAGAATTTTTTCAGATACAACAGGATCAACTTAGCCTCAAGATATGCACACAAAGTCTCATAAGAATTAATAAGGCAAAATAGGGTCAAAATATGTCACATTTCAGTATTATTTCAACTCACAAGCAAGGATTTATACTACCTTTAGGATTTTCCTCCTAGGTTTGTAAATAGAACAGTAGGGATTTAAAGCCAAACCCATCTATCCCTACTCATTTGGTCACACAATGTATGTAATCAGGTTATAAACATATGCCTAAATTTACAAGGAAACTAAAACTTTGTTGTTACTACTAGTGTGATTTTAAAACATGTGAAAACAGATATCATGCCAATCCC
Source organism: Lycium ferocissimum (assembly GCF_029784015.1). Classification (NCBI taxonomy): domain Eukaryota; kingdom Viridiplantae; phylum Streptophyta; class Magnoliopsida; order Solanales; family Solanaceae; genus Lycium; species Lycium ferocissimum. The sequence continues at coordinate 35,734,516 of NC_081343.1, read as the reverse complement.
TTACATCATAAACTCTTCTAAATAAATACTGAACAATATACACATCTCATAATGCTAAATATGAACCTAAACTGCACATTTAAGTATTAACAATCAACTAAACAGGCTAGCATATAAGTACTCATTAATCATGAACTAAACAGTAGCAAACATCATAGAGTATTTAACTAATCAACCATCACAATCCCTCTAAGCAGGCACTAAAAAAACATATACACTATATTATATGACCTAAACATGAACCTAACAGGCAGAAACATACCTAAATTAACTAAAACAAACTTAACTAAACATCATGCTTAAGCACCACAAAATGAAATAACTACATTATCACATAATCAACAATATAAACAAATAAATAATGCAAAAATAAAACAGAGAGGAATTGTGTTTACCTCTTCTTTGCGCAGCCTTGTCGAGAATGAAATTGGAAGCTTTGTATATACGTACAAGCTTTGTATAGAAGATGTGGGGTACATATAAGTCTTATCTCACTTCAACAGAGAGACATTCACGAACATATTTAGAACCCCACATCTCAATGAGGCTTGTATGTATATAGGGTTCTTTATATAGAACCCTACATCTGAGGACTTTTGCCTTAGTTTTCGATATGGGACTTGTGCAAATTGCAAAGGATTCATCTTGAATCCGTGTTGATCAATATCAACCAATGAAATCGTGAATTCAAATGAGGATGAGACAAATTTCATTAAGAGGCTCGTCCTTGAGAGCAAAAGGAGAGAGAATAGGGATTTTACCTTTGATATCGTGGAGATACGGTGGTGAAGAGGAGAGAGGGTAAGAGAAATAATTGCTCTTACCCGAAATATACGAGCATTGACTGAAATAAAGCAGCTCGCCTGAAAATTTGCCATTTTCGTCGATGATGATGAAGAGAGAGAGAGGGCAGGGATTGATGGCGGCATTAGGGTTTTGGATAAGAAAACCCTGGTCTCATTCCAATGAGATCTGAAAGGGGTCATTTGGGTAGATTAAAGGGGAGGTGGGCCTGGTCAGGTCTAATATAGATTGGGCCTGGTCTTCGTTTTAAGAAAAGGGGAGGGTGGTCCAAATGTATACACGGTATTACTATTATATATAAGAGGGAATGTGAGGACTTTTGTAGTCCTCACAATAATTTCCCAAATTTTTAAAAAACTTTTTCATTAATTACTTTTATGTCATAATTTTATTTATTTAAGTCAATTTTTTTGTTTTTTTGTTTTTAAATCCTACTTTTCAAAATTTATCGGCACAGGGACTTTTGTAGTCGCTTTACAATAATTTTCAAATTTTTTTAAAACTTTTTAATTAATTACTTTTAGGTCCTAATCTTATTTATTTATGGCAATTTTTTTGTTTTTGTTTTTAAAGTCTACTTTTCAAAAGCTATCAAACCTCCTACCTCATTTTTCACGTTCTTTGATTTTCTGATTGGTGCTCGATATCTGCATTTGAGCCCAATTAATCGTATAATTCGCACTGCATCGCGCCTATTCGGGGGGAGCGCTTCCTCTAAAGATTTTTTTCCATGTCCATGTTCGAACCCCTAATCCCTAATTAAGAGAGGAGCAGCTCATCTGCTGCACAAGTTAAATTATGTATTTGTCTTAAAAGTTCATTAACTATGTATAGATTATTTATTTAGAACTAAATAACTTTAAAATTAGGATACATAAGTTATAATTTCATCAAAATGGAAGTTAAAATATTAAAGGAGTGGAATGAAAATTTTGCTTTTATATAACTACCCACTCATGACTACAATGGGTATATGGTTGTTGTTGTTGTTGTTACTTTGTACTAACACAAATTATATTTCTTTAGTTAAAATATCTGCTTTTATATCTTGAGTTTGGGTCTAAGACTACCACATAACTAAAAGATATATATATATATATATATAGGGAACGGTAAAATATGCCATTTTGGCAAATAGCCACAATTTAAAGTGTCCATTAATTGAACATTTCAATTATGGCCAAATTAAAACTAATTGACCAACTAAATCTTTTCATAAACACGGTCATGACTAATTTTGCAAAAATGTAACCTAATTGACTCAAATTGGCTATTTCAAATATAACCACAATTAACAAATAGCAAATAATTTCAAATGTAACCACAATTAAGCAAATGATTAATTGTAATCAATTTGAACCACAAATGCAAATGCAATTTGAAATTGAGAGGTAAATTTATTATTTATTTAATTAATCAATTTTCTTGAATTAACAGAGTAAAATATTCGTCAATTTGATATTTAATAATTTAAACAATTATTTGCATAATTGTTTTGATTCAATTTTGACAAATACTTTAATATTAATGATAAAATATTAAAATGATTTTTAAATGAATTACAGTATATATTTGAAATTATTTTGCCAAATGTAATGGCAAAATGCTATCGAAATAATTTTGTAAAAACCATTTTAGCTTTGTAAAATGCACATTTCACTCCGTTTGTGATTCAAGAACTCTGAATAATTAAATAAAATTATTAGGGGTCAAAAATTAGGTGTCAACAACGACGACTCTCGGAGTTCTCCAAATCACCAAGCACAGTATTCCTGTCCCCCTCATCATTCAAGATTTTATGGAAGTAAATCTGCCATCTTCGCCTAATATGTGCCTCATCCGTCAACACTACGCCTTCCTCGTCCTTAATGCACTTCACTTGGTCCAGGTCCCGAGTCTTCCTCTCTCTCACATTGTCTAGTTTGTACATCTTCTTGTCCCCACCGTTGTTCCCAAGGTCGTCATACAAAGTCGAAAAGTTGCAGTCTTCGCCACCGTAACCGCTAACTTCTCTTCCTTCCTCCCCTTCTTATACCACTTCCTATTTGTCCTCTTCTCCTCCTCATCTTTGCTCTTCACTAGCTTCACATACGTCGCTTTCTTAGCTTCCACTTACTTCTTCATTCCACCACCAGTCCCCTTTTGTGTCTACCCGAGTAACCCTTCGATACCCGAGCACCTCTCTAGCTGCTTCCCTAATGCACATCGTTGTCAAGAACCACGTGCTACTTGTGTCCCCCTTACTCATCCAGGCCCCTATTGCCAGCCTTTCTCGCCCAACTCTTGGGCCTGTCCTTGGTCAAGGCTCACCACTTGATCTTTAGTTGACCACACACCCCCTCTTTCTCTTTTTCCTCTTAATTTCCAAGTCTCACCCAGAGCGCCTATCTTTGGGTGGTGATATTCTCACTCGGTATAACTTTGCAATCGGTGCATAAAACCCTATCGCACTTCCTTAAGAGTAGATAATCGATTTGGGTCTTGGCGTCGAACTCTGGAAGGTGATCAAGTGCTCGTCCTTCTTGGGGAAAGTCGAATTAGCTATCACCAAGTCAAAGGCCTTAGAAAAGTCCAATAGCGACGTACCCCCTTTGTTTCTATCTCCAAAACCGAAGCCTCCATGCAAATCGTCATAGGCACTGGAGGACACAAACCCAATTTGCCAAAGTATCGTTTTGTTTCAAGATTGTATTCTTTTCCAGTGTTAAAATACTTTTCGTTATTGAACCAATTTATTCACAAATGTAGTCTACTAATGTCGTACACAATAATATCAAATTAGTGACGATTCCTTATTTCAATCAAGCCTAGTAAGTCAATATAGACACACACACATACAAAGTAAAATGAGCTGTGTTTATGATATATAAATTATTGATGTCGGCATCATATTAAAAGAGAGACAGTAATTAGTTATCCTATTCGATATGGTTGTGGACCTGTGGTTTAGTTTTGAATTTATTGGTTTCATGAAACAGTCCATGCATAATATTTATTGTTTGGATTGTGATTAGACAGCGTTTATTTTCAAAAATATTTTGGAAAATATATCAGTAAATAGTTGTTCTTCAAAAGATTTAATTAGTACACAACAACAGTAATACTGTGTAACTTATACAAGTTCAGCTACACATTTTTAGTGTTCGGTGAGAGCAGTATATGGATGGAGCTAAGGACATTTTGGCTACTCTTCACGGGTTGATTATTGACCCGTTGAGCAGCCAAAAACTAACCCGTTTAAGAGATGGGTCAGCTTGGGTTACGACCCAACTCAACCCGGAAAGAAAACATTACTGACCCAATCCATTAAAGTTTAGTCAGGTTCAGCGAGTTACATATTTATGGGTCCAATTCGACACCTCTAGCTAGTCCCTCACCCACGCAATGCTGGATATTTATCAAAGGAGTACGAAGAATTAACTGTATTTTCATTTGATGGGTGATTTTAAGTATGATTACAAGTTTCTGGATCAAGCTAAGAGAAACATCTCTCTTCATTGGCTGGTCGGAGTATTTTTTTTTTTTTTTTTGGCTACAAGAGATAACTTACATATTACTGTTTCACATTACAATTAGTGACAATGCTAGTAAAAATAGTCCCTTTCAAGTCCAAAATAACATTCTAATAAAAAGTGGGAAGGTGAATTAAAAAGCAAAAAAATAAAAAAAAAATAAAGAAGGCGGCCAAACCCATCGGCGGCCCCTTGTGGTTGTCCAGATTTTTCACTTGAACACCTCAACTAAACATTATTTCATTTAGACACCTAAGGTAGGGTCCGACTGTGCCATTTAAACACTTTCCGCTGAATCAGCCAAATTTACAAAGTGCACAATACGCTCCCGCGGACGTGACAAATGACGAATAAAATGAGGACATGTGTCTTTTAGTTAAAAAAACTATTCTAAAATATTTAATAACAATATAAAAGTAACTCTCAAAAAGAAAAGAAAAATCTTGATAGACACCGAATTAGAAAATGGCACATTATTAACAAAAAGAAAAAGAAAAAAAGGACACACTGAAAATTCTGAAATGAATAGTTGTTCTTGGCGTTTTTCACCATCTTCATGTTGTTCTTGTTCCAACCACGATTTTAATCCAAAATTTCAAGAGAAACTCCTTCAAATTTGTTATAACTTCAGCTCCGCACAAAGACCCAAAGACAACCCCAACATTAATTTCTCCAAATATTCATCAAATCAATTAACCCATTTTAAATCTTCAAGCTTTCTAAATACTCCATTAATGGCAAGTGTTTTTTTTTTTTAAATTTTGGGAATATTATTTTTCTTTTTTTATTAAATAGATTTACCAAAAAAAAAAAAAACATCGTTCTTGTCATGTAAACGCTTAGAGAGAGAGAGAGAGGGTGGTGACGCTATTCATTTTTTCCGGTGAACAAGATATCAATGGTGGAAAGTTTGTTAAATGGAGAAGAAAGAGAAAAAGAATAAAGAAGAAGAAGGAAATAAAAAAGTAATAATAATAAAAAAAAAAATTGGATTCTTGACGCGCCAGTTTGGTGTGCAAATCGCGCGTATGTTCTTGTCGGTAAAAAGGTGTAAACATAGACATCAGCTACATCATCTAAAGGTTTAAATGAAATAAGATTTAATTGAAGTATTCAAGTGAAAAATCTTGATGACTGTCGATGGGTTTGGCTAAAAACAAAAAAACAAAAAAAATATCTTGTCCATTGTGCATGGCTGCATTTGCCCAATTTATTCCACATAAGGCGTCAGACATGATGTCTTTGCCCTCTACTGTCTCCAGTCTAAATATAGTAATAAATATTTTGTCTTGACCGATTCACGTGTTGTCGACTACATTGTTCTTTTTCAAAAGAAAATAATAATAATATCCTAGAAACTCTGAAGATGTATTATCTTAACTAAAATAATAATGAGATACTTTAGTTACTACAAGTAATATGATCTCTACTCTTTTCTGTCCAAAGATGATCATGATTTATGATTTACATAATTTGTTATCCAAGCTATTAAAACTGTCATATCGTTATTCGTATATCAGCTGGCAAGTTAATCATCAGAGGGGTATGGTGGAACTAAAGGTGGCAACCGGTTCGGCGTAACCGGTTTTAACCGGTAACCGGACCGGTTAAACCGGAACCGGTAGAACCGGTTAACCGGTTCCGGTTAACCGTGTTTTTGTTTACCGGTCCGGTTCCGATTTTTGGAAACCGGAACCGTAAAGCGAACCGGGACCGGTTAAACGGTAAAAATTTAAAAAAAAATAAAAATGAAAGTATATATAGTATATATAGTATATAAATATATATAGTATATATATTAAGTATATATAGTATATATAGTAGATATGTATATATAGTATATATATAAGTATATATAGTATATATAGTAGACATGTATATATAGTATATATATAAGTATATATAGTATATAGTACATATATATACATATAAGTATATAAGTAAGTATATATAGTATATAGTACATATATATAAGTATATATAGTATATATATTAAGTTATACACATATATAAGTATATATAGTATATAAATATATATAGTATATATATTAAGTATATATAGTATATATAGTAGATATGTATATATAGTATATATATAAGTATATATAGTATATATAGTAGATATGTATATATAGTATATATATAAGTATATATAGTATATAGTACATATATATACATATTAGTATATAATAAGTATATATAGTATATAGTACATATTTATAAGTATATATAGTATATATATTAAGTTATACACATATATAAGTATATATAGTATATATATTAAGTTATACATATAGATAAGTATATATAGTATATATACATATATAAAAGTATATATATTAAGCTATACATACATACATATATATATATATATATATATATATATATATATATATATATATAAGTATATATAGTATATAGTACATATATATAAGTATATATAGTATATATATTAAGTTATACATATATATATATATATAAGTATATATAAGTTATACATATATATGTATACGAAAAGCACTATTACATATTATCGTATTTGACTTCGTTAGTACGTTAGTCGAGTAAATATTTAAACTTTAATTATAAACTTGTATAACATATGTAAATATAGCTACAATATACTAATAAATACTATAATATATATATATAATACAAAAAACAAAAAAAAAAAATAGATTTTAACCACTCCAAACCGGACCGGTTCCGGTTTGGAGTTTAAAACCGTTTAACCGGAACCGGCCGGTTCCTTAACCGGTTCCTTAACCGGTTCCGGTTGGAACCGGTTGCCACCTTTAGGTGGAACTATTGAAACATTTAGGGTTCATTTGGTTAAAAGAATAAAGGATAATAACTTTGAAATAAACTATGAGATTATTTTTATTTTGTGTATAGTTTAAATTTCTTATTCCAATTAACCCAGGATTATTTATACTACTTGTGGTACTTTATTTTACATCACACTCACTATGAGATAGTAATAATTTTGGAATTACTAATCTCGAAATAAAATTACAAAATGGCAAAGATGATCTTCCCCAAAACTCTCGCTTCCCAAAGTTTTTTAAGAAGGAAAAAAAGGTTAAAATGGAAATAAAATATATTCAAGTTTATCTAATGTAAATCAAACAAATGTTTTATATTACTTTATATATTTTATTTTTAGTCTATGAAACAAACATCTACCAACAAAAATTTATTCACTAAATAATTCCATCAGAATTTAATTTACGTATTATAATTCTCACATTTTAATCTCTGTTAAGGGCAGATGTATCACTTTATTAATATCCAATTGAACCCCTAAATTTCGGCGTGGAGCACAAATTCATATGTAAAATTTTATTAAAATTTTAATAAATAATAGGCACCAATCCATAATTTTAAAATATAATGAGTTTAATGTTAAGAATCTTACTAAAAGATCCACTGAGTATAAATCCTGGATCCGTTGAAATTTGTTCACAAACCAAATAACCCCTTATTTTTAAATATTTAGGACCCGTTTGGCCATAAGAATTGTTCACTTTTTCCGGAATTTTTTTTCACTTTTTTCAAAAATTAGTGTTTGGCCATGAAAATTCCAAATACAACTTGAAGCTATATTTGGAATTTGAAAAACAAAAAAAACTTGTTTTTCAAGTTTTTCACTTTTTTTAAAACCAAAACAAGTATATTTCAACCAAAAAAAAAAATACTATTTGCAAAAATTATGACCAAAGACAACCCCAACTCCAAAATTCCAAAAAAAGTGATTTTTTTTTTCTATGGCCAAATGCCTACTTAGGCCTCATTTGTTTTCATTAAGACTAAGATCTCTGAATCTGAATGCACATCTGAATGATTAAGACTGTTTGTTTTTCAACATCTAAATGTGCATAACATATTTATTTAAATATAATAAATATATAATTCAAATAAAAAAGTAACTGAATAAAAATATTATTTGACAAAAAAATGAAACATTTATGTTCACTAGTGATGGTGGGGATGCTTTATAGTGGTGGTGGGTGGGGTAAGTGTGTGGTGGTGGGTTACGTGGTTAGGGGTGGTAGGTGCGTGGTGGGTCTGGGGTAGGGTGGTGGTGAGAGGGGTGGTTGGGGGTAAGGTAGGCGGGTGGTGGGGGTTAGGATGGTGGTGGTGGTGAGTAAGGAGGGGGAGGGGTGGGGTAAGTGTGTGGTGGTGGGTTACGTGGTTAGGGGTGGTAGGTGCGTGGTGGGTCTGGGGTAGGGTGGTGGTAAGAGGGGTGGTTGGGGGTAAGGTAGGCGGGTGGTGGGGGGTTAGGATGGTGGTGGTGGTGAGTAAGGAGGGGGAGGGGGTGGTAGGTTGTGGGTGGTGGTGGGAGGGTTGTTAGGAGGGAGGGGTGGTGGTGGTGGTGGGGTGAGTCGTAGTGGTGTGGTGGTGGGGTGAGTCGTAGTGGTGTGGTGGTGAGGAGGGTGGTTGGGGGTAAGATAGGTGGGTGGTGATTGTGGGTGGGTTATTGGGGTAGGGGTGGGTAGGTGGGTTGGGGTGGTGTTGCTGGTGAGTGGGGGTGTAAGGTTGGGTAGTGGGTGGTGGGAGTGGGGGTGGGGGTGGGGTGGAGCCAGTGGTAAAAATTATTCATAAAAAAGGTACCACTTAATGATATTCAGATTTTGTTCAAAATCTTAATAATTAAGACTTATTTAGATCAAATAAGTTGTTAGATCTTAATGTAAATGCGGCAATAGTATAAGGCGAACCATTCAGATTCAGAAGTGCAAACAAATGAGGCTTTAGTCTGTATAGATCTTGACGGGTCTATATATAGGGGAATCAATTCGGACCACCAAGTATAACCGGCGGCTTTGGTGGATCGTGTTAAAGACTAAGATACCCAACAACTACAACAATGCAGCATAAATAAGAAAGGCACTGTCCGGATCTAGCCTCAATCATGAATCATTCATTGATTAAGCATTCTGACAAACCTGTTGTTAGTCAATATATAATTAAGATATCCCAGCAACTACAGCAATGCAGCATAAATAAGGAAGGCACTGTCCGGATCTAGCCTCAATCATGAATCATTCATTGATTAACCATTCTGACAAACCTGTTGTTAGTCAATATATAATTAAGATATCCCAACAACTACGTACAGCAATGCAGCATAAATAAGCAAGGCACTGTCCGGATCTGGCCTTAATCATGAATCATTCATTGATTAATCATTCTGACAAACCTGTTGTTAGTCAATATATAATTAAGTACTACTCATATAAAAGGAATCTCTCTCACTAACGAAACATGTGCTTTTATATTACAGAAATGTTTTAAGAGCCCGTTTGGATTGGCTTATAAACTTAAAAACTGTTTGCGAACATAATTTGAAAAAAATAAGTTGGGGTAGTCAACTTATTTTTTTTTTTATAAGTTTGTTTTATTATAAGTTTCTTTAGATAAACTAAGTTAAATGGGTCAATTATTTTTTTGAGCTTATTTTAAGCAAAAATGACTTTAAGCTGGCCAGTCAAACACTCAAAAAAGCTGAAAACAGCTTATAAGCCAACTTATAAGCCAATCCAAACGGGCTCTAAGTCATGGACTACTGTATACTGTTTTAACAACCTCCCTTTCTATACATGTGCGTGTATTACTTGACATGAAGAAAAAGAAAGTTTGGTGAGTCTTATAATTATAAACATGATTTGACATTTCTATGATATAAAAACATGTCATTCAGAATAATATATATTTTTTGGATCAAATCTATCGACAGACACCTGTGGTCGTCCAGTTCTTTCACTTGAACACCTCAAGTGCCCCTTGTTCCATTTATAAACCTAAGGTAGGGGTAAACGGTGTCATTTAGACACTTTTTGCTGACCTGACAACTTGGGTGAATTGCACAGTAAACAAGGGCGTGAAAACCTTAAATTTTACAATTTTTTTATTTTTTTAATCTTTTCTTCTTCCTTCTCTCTCCTTCCAACCTTTCGTCTACCTTAAACCGCCATCTTTTAGAAGAAATCTCCATTAACAAGAAAAAGAAGAACATGATATTCTTTGATCCTGTTATTTTTTTTTAGCTTTGGAACCCGCTTTATCTCGCCCTTCTCCCAACTTTTTCCCTTTACTTGAATCTTTGAAATTTCCATTAATAAGAGAACAAAGAACAGAAGATTCTTGTGTACATCTACTAATTTTGCCCAACTTTTCACCAATCTCGTTATTTATTCTTACCATTTTTAGGGAAAAAGTTATTCAAGGAAGGAGATGGAGAACAAATTAGCCAAATTTGGTTCAACAATGGAGATGAGGAAGAGTTGAAGGGGTTGGGGTGGGAATTTATGGGGGAGAAGAAGAAAAGTGTGGGTGGGTGAGAGGGGCTTAGAATTTTTTTTTTTTTGCTGCTTCTTTTATTATTTAACTAAATAGTTTTAAAATAATTTTTCTACTCATATTTTATTTTTTAATAATTATTTTCGGTATATATGCCACATGTCTTCATTTAATTCAACGTTTTGACACGTCATCGGCGAGTGTATTACACTCACTCTATATATTTGACTAATTCAGCAAAAAGTGTCTAAATGACACATTCTACCCCTACCTCAGGTATCTAAATAGATCAAGGGGCACTTGATGTGCTCAAGTGAAAGAAATGGACGACCACAGGTGTCTGTCGATGAGTTTGGCCAATTTTTTAAAAAGGAGTGATACATAAAGAGGCCTCAAATTTGGCTTCAGCTGGCAAGCATACCTTCCAACTTTGGTGTGCACAAGTTGGCACCTCAACTTGTCTCCACTTTGTCAGTTGAGAACTCCAACTTACAAAATCACTACTAAAAAACAGGCAAAAATCAACAGGCTGCGCCGGTTTTTTGGTGAAAACTAATGGAAAATTGACACAAACGGTCCGTCGATTTACGTTATGTCTCTTTTTGAAAACCGACGGACTCCGTCAGTTATGTAATGTAAAAAATTTAAAAAACTGACAGACTTCATGGTTTTTTTTTTTTTTTTTTTTTTTTTTAAGTAAAATATTGAAATGTAGCAACTTGGAATAGAACTCGGGTATGTCCCGTGGAATTAAAGGGCTCTACCATTAGACCACTCATATTCTTTGATCAAATACTTACATTGATTTAATTTATACTGTTCTTTCGCTCTAAAAACCGATGGACTTTGTCGGATTTTTTATAAAAAAAAATAAAAAACCGATGGAGTCCGTCAGTTTATTTTAGAAAACAATATAAAAAATAATTATATTTTTCGAGCATGTTTGTGAGAAAAGTAACCGACACAGTCCGTCGGTTTTCTTTTTTAAAAAAAAAAGATTTAAAAAAATTGTGGAAAAACCGACGGAATCTGTCGGTTTTTGCCAGTTTTTAAGTAGTGGATGATCATCTAGACACCTCCAATATTTATGTGTCATGTCAGTGTCACGTCAGCATTTGTATTTACGTGTTCACCTTTATACAAGTTGAGGTGCCTATTGTACATATTCAAAGTTGGAGGGCATAGTTGTCAGCTGAAGCCAAGTTTGAGGGCCTATTTATGTATTTATGTCTTCCAAAATTTGGAAAGATACTTACTTCTATTTTCTTTCTATCTAAAGGGACCAAAATATTTATAATACCCTAAAAATGGAAGTGTTATATCATAAAACAGTAACCACAAAGATCGCTTCTGTGGAAGCTTAATATTATCTCAATAGTTTTCCTTTCCAAGCAAGTTGCTTCTCTCCCATAAATTTCAGCTAGAGCTAGGAAAACTCATGAGATCCACTTATGCAAATTTTAAACTTGTCATTTGAGCGGAGTCATCAACTTCTAGTACGTTAATATATGATCCTAGTAATTAAGTTCTGAGCAAATTGAACTCAGAACTGAACAAGATCACAAAGAAACCTAGAGGCAGTAAAAATTATGGCTATGGAGGAGCCTCTGGTGGTTAACCTGGAGAAAGAAGATGTGGTGGTGACAAGAAAAGTGTTTGTTGAAGAGTTGAATGAGGCGAGTCGTATAGCTATGCCGATGATAGTTGTGACAGTATCACAGTACCTTCTGCGTGTTTCACCAATGATAATGTTGGGTCATCTTGGTGAACTTTCACTTTCTAGTGCTTCTATTGCTACTTCACTTTCCAATGTTACCGGCTACAGTCTTCTTGTAATTCTTCTTATCTCTTGCAAGTTTTAGCTTCCAATCATTGATCTAGCGGTTACGTATTTTTTCATATTAAAATAATCGAACTTCACACACTGTAATAGTTTTTTCCAGTCACATTAAGGTAACTGAATTATGTGTGTATTCCTCACCAAGTACAAGTGACCGAAAGGTCAAATTCTGAGCTGGATTGGCCTTCCGGTGCTATTCATACATGGATTGGTTACTTTAATATGACAAAGTAATTTTAGACTTTAATGTCAAATCGGGTAAATTTAATGATCATACATGCTTAAACATGTTCTCTATGATAATAACAGTAGTTAAGCATCGATAATTAGAAGTGATGCTCTAGCAATAACTAGAAATATTCCGTCCTCAAGCTAACTATACTCTTCCTCTGCTATGTTAGTTCGTGCATAACTTAGTCCACTTGAGATATTTCTGGCCAAACCATAGCTGAAGGTAGTAGGAATTTTGAAAGCATCAATTGTTAATATCTTTGATATTCTTAGTTCATTCAGGTCATTGAGATTTATACTTATTATATGTCGCCAACTATATGTCTTCTTGGTAAAGAGGATGTTGCTTGACATACTCATTGTGTCGAATTTACTAGCTCAATTGACTATCTTTCAAATACATATTTATTGGTATTATTCTGTCCCACGGGATCAGTAAGAAATCCATCTTTGTTATAAATGGTAGAGTTGCGACAACGCTTTGGTAGTGACTGGAAAGTGGAAAGTGGAACTGACCATTGGCCTTAGATGGTCTGACACACTGGGCTTTCGATTTAGAAACAGGCGAATTTGTGAAAGCGGGCTTATTGCCACATATCTTGCTTAAAAAAACATTAAAAAAAAAAAAAAGGAAGGAACTTATTAGTACAAATGACTTGCTTGCATACCTTTGTCATCCTTTGTATAGATGAAGAATATTTATGAAGAATCATCATGAATTTAATTTTGTGGGACAGTTTGGAATGTCTAGTGCACTGGAGACTCTATGTGGGCAGGCCTATGGAGCAGGACAATACCGAAAACTTGGAACTTTTACTTATAGTGCTATTATTTGTCTATTTCTGGTATGCATACCAGTCTCTCTTCTATGGATCTTCACGGATAAACTTCTTATATTGATGGGCCAAGATCATTCAATCGCAACTGAAGCTGGAAAATACGCGATTTGGCTCATTCCAACACTATTTCCATATGCTATTCTTCAGCCGCTGGTTCGGTACCTTCAGGCACAGAGTTTAATCCTACCAATGCTTTTGAGTGCAGTGGTATCTTTATGCTTCCAAGTGACGGTTTGTTGGGCTTTTATATTCAAATTGAATTTAGGGATTGCTGGAGCAGCGTTGTCAATCGGTTTATCCTATTGGTTGAATGTGATCTTGCTTATTCTTTATGTGAAGTACTCATCGGCTTGTGAAAAGACTCGAGCTTCATTCTCTAGCGATGTTTTCCTGACTATGGGGGACTTCTTCCGCTTTGCAATCCCATCTGCTGTAATGGTTTGGTAATATCAATAACAAAACATACATATATTCTTTTGTAATTGAGTTAACACACGAGTCTCTTGATCCTTAATGTATTACTTCAACTTTCTTATAAACATGGTTATAGCTTGGAATGGTGGTCATTTGAGCTAATCATTCTGCTCTCTGGTCTGTTGCCAAATCCGATGCTAGAGACGTCCGTTCTATCCATATGGTATGCTTCCTTGTCTACTTAATCTTCCTATTGTTTATCTGTTTTTTTTTTTTTTTTTTAGATAATTACAGTCCAATGCCTTTCGGTTATCTAATTTACACAATAGCCAGGAAATGTATAGGTTTTGTATATTTAAGTATAAATATACATATTGTATACATAAATATACAATAATATTCATAAGCAATGTATATGTTTCGTATATTTTGGCTAGCCCGTAATTAATTTCGGCCGACGGGCCAAAAACGAGAAAATCCCTCTTTTTTCTTTCGATGTTGGAAATGATCATATACTGATGCACTGTCATGGTCTAATTTTCTTGGAGAACAGCTTTACAACCACTTCAGTGCACTACCATATACCTTACTCTTTTGGTGCTGCAGCAAGGTTTGCTCTTGTCCTATCAATCCTGCATTTATCTGATATTATTAGATGTATAGAGATAAACATGCAAAATTTCAAGTAATTACTAATGTATGCAGTACTCGGGTTTCAAATGAACTTGGAGCTGGGAGACCACAGGCGGCAAAAATTGCTCTCGCTGCTGTGATTGTTCTCTCTGTCACAGAGTTTGTTCTTGCAAGTATTACTCTATTTGCGCTCCGCCATTCATGGGGCTATGCATTTACTTATGAGAAAGAAGTCGTCACTTATGTTGCGGAAATTACTCCTATTCTTTGCATATCAATCATCATGGACGGCGCTCAAGCAGTACTATCAGGTTATCTTTTTGACCATCCTCATTTGCTTTATTTTCAGCTGGCAAATCATATTGAGACCAAAAGAGTTATTCCAGCTTTTAAATTTTGAAATACAAAAATGAAATTGATAAATGATTGCTTGCTCATTGCACCAGGAGCAGTAGCAGATTTTTAGTGTATTGGATGGGTTGAATTGTAGATCATAGATATATAAATGTGAAAGCTCTGAAAACTAGTACAAATAAATTACATTTTGAACCCATATTTTCCAAGAATTTAAATCATGTATCTGCCTCTGATTAGGAGTTGCCAGAGGAAGTGGGTGGCAACATATTGGAGCCTATGTGAACCTTGGAGCATATTATTTGGTTGGAATTCCGGCGGCTCTATTACTTGGATTTGTGTTGCATCTAAATGGCAAGGGTCTTTGGAGTGGATTGGTGGCTGGAGCAACTGTGCAATCTATTTCACTCTCCCTTGTCACAGGCCTCACCAATTGGGACAAACAGGTTCACAACTATTCAACACTTTATTAGTAATTGGTGTTGACATTTTCTTTTGGTCATTGTTAAGTGTCTTACCTTGGATGACAGGACGGAAAATTGTCTCCTTATATGATCTTGGATAATCCTTTTCATGAATTAACATTCGTTTTCTTCGGACTTATGGAACTTACCACTTGTGCATTTGGATGTTATAGGCCATTGAAGCAAGACACAGAATTTTTAGTGAAAAGCGTCCTGGCAAAAATCAGTTCATTGAATGACAGGACGTGCAAATGCTACAATAGAGTGTAATAAAGCTTAAACTTCGTTGATTTAGCAAGGATCACCACTCATCATAGTACCCAATTGGACAATTTTGGAAGTGATACGTCTCTCAGGTGTTAATTTATTTTTCTTTTTCCTGCTTTTAGATAAACAGATTTATTATTCCATTCCGGGAGAGATTTTCTGGAGTTATATTTTTCTGTTACTTGCGGAATGAGGAGAAATTTTTAAGTAGAATATTTCAAATGTTGTTAGATACAATATTCCTGTTTCCTTAGACATGTTCTCTCACACAATTATCAGGTTATGTTGATCATTTAGCTGCGGCCTGTAACTTATAACACAAAGTGGTGACTCAGTGGCGTACACAGGATTTTTCATAAGCAGTGTCGCATTTAAAGAAGTGAACAAAAGAATAAATCACTGCAATAAAACCATATTAAAAGGCCGCATCTTTTGTAACATTATACTCCAACCTATTATACTCGAGTAACTCAACAAACATCGAAGATTTAAACGATGCAATTAACCATATAAGAAAAATTGAGAAAAAATGTGATTCGAGGTTGAAACTTACATTTTTTAAGATATATTTTTTCTAGCATCATGGTCATCTAGATAATTTCAAATGCTAATCTTTTCCTTGATCAACTTTTAAAGAATTTAAATCAATTCTTTCACTTTATAAACATTTTTTTCTTTTTCTGACTTATTCACCTTTTTTCTTCCAAGCTAGATGAAATTTGAGATGTTAAATTTAGTTTTAAAAATTTGGAAGATAAGTTAGAAAAATATCTCTTCACTTGTTACTAATTAAGAGATTAATTTAGATAATTTCTAAATAATATCATAGAAACAAACAAACAAAAACAATTAATTATTCAAGAAATTCTAATTAAAAAGAAGAAGAAAAATAGTAAGAGACGTGTTACAGAGAAAATCGTAGCAAATAGAAGCTTCGCCCCCAAAAAATTACATACTAACATGAATACTTGTTCAAAGTTATATTAAAAACATGCCTAAATAAGCCATATTTGTCTAGTTTCATTATCAGTTTGCAACGAAATGAGGTCAATTTATTGAGGCTACCAGCTGAAAAGTCTTAAAATATTAAAAATGAAGCATTCCGTGCTTATAGAGGATTGAACCCCCGACCCCTCAAAGGCCATAGGCTCCCTTTAGCATTGAATCAAATGCTCTTTTCTGTCAAGCAGTGTCATTTTATATAATTTATCCCTTTTTTTCGTATAATATATATATAATAAATTTTTCCAATGAAGCCGTGTTGGGTGACACAACTTCATACAAAGTGCGTCCACCCCAGGTGACTTACCTTCTTCCATTATTTTGTAATCGATGATCGATGTTCATTTACAACTTCTTCAAATAGACGATTGGACGATTGAAAAAAAAAATAGACGATTGGAACATGTATGTACAATTATTCAGTACACTAGTTTGGCATTTGGCCCGTGCTAAGCCCGGGCCCAAAACTAAGAGTAAACGTAAATGTAATTACATTTTCCACTCATGTGACATTAACTTATTGAAAAATTAGTTCGATCTTCTGTAAATTCCTAAAAACTTAAGGCTCTCAAAAAAATTAAGTTGCACAAAAATATTTAAAAATTGAACAAAGATTTTTGTATCTTTACTTTAGACTTACTTTTTACCTTTAAGCAATTACATGACAAACAGACTCTTATGTTTTATTTATTTATCATATTTATTTAGATTTAGACTTTGATAATTCTTTAAATCAAACTTAGCTGTGACATAAGTGTGATTAACTGCATCCTTTATGAACTATAACATTTTCTTCCAAAAAGAAGAAAAGAATTTGGGTTCAAGAGACATCAATTATATATGTTACATTTATTCTTTTGCTGAAATGTTAGTAGATATTACTTTCATTTAAATTATAAATACATGGAAATATAACAGCAACAACACATATCCAATGAAATTTCACAAAGTAAGGTTTGCGAAGGGTAGAGTGTACGCAGACCTTACCCCTACCTTGGAGGTAGAGAGGTTGTTTCCGGTAGACCCTTAGCACAATGACAAGGACTTTCTTAATATAATTAAATTTTACTTTTGCACTTTCCAAAACTTTATGTGACGACGAAATGATATTAATTCCTTTGGTTTGTTTATAAGTGGAACATATTTTTTTAAATGTATATTCTAATCATTTTTAAAAACACAAAAGAAGCTTCAATGCTTCATGATGCATTTAATCATGTTTCCCTATGCTAAAGAAACGCTGCCCCATTTTTAAACCCCCTTCCCCTACCCCAAACAAAAGGACGATACTTAACAAAAAAAAAAAAAAAAAAAAAAAACTCCCTTTTGTTACAATTTGTTTGACATTACTATTTCTTGGAAAACTAAAAACTATGTAATATTTTAAGTACACCTGCATAAAATAGGTCATTTCCTTTAATTATATACATAAGTCATAATTAAAGCAATTATGAGGTTTTACAGCTTATTCACGCTAATGCGCAAAATTAAAGGAGCTGACATATTTTAAGTGATTAACTTATATGTAATGGGTACTTGAGAATACACGCAAAAGTATTCTTAAAATTTAAATCCAAATGTCTAATGGGAACACTTTATCACGTGTTCAGGTGCTTAATTGAAACAAATCATAATTCATATGTCTAAGTAGGCGTTTCGTCATTGATTCTAAATATTTTTCACTTTATTTGAAATTTATGGAGTTGGAGTTGGAGTTGAATATAGAGTTGTGTTTGATTATACTTTTTGCAAAGAATATTTGGAACAATGTTCATGCTTGAATGTACTTAAATATTACTTCAAAAGTGAAAACTGAGTTGGAAAAAAAAAATGAAAACAGGTTATCAGTTATTTTCTAAATTTTGAAATACAACTTCAAATTGAATTTGAAATTTTCTTGATCAATACTAATTTTCAATTAAAGTGGAAAAAAATTGGAAAAAATAATAATTTTTATGACCAAACGGGTGTTTTAAAAAATATCGATGCATTGAGCAATAAAACAATATACAGTAGGAGTAAAAAATGAGTGAGGCATATGAAAGTTGTAGTACATTTGATGTCACTTGTAACAAAAAGTACATTTAGTGTCACCTGCAAAAGTTAGCCTTAAGGGGCATGTATTACTAAAAGAGGCTTGAAAGTGCCTTAGATTTTTGTAAAACACCTTTTGGTAAATGAAGCAATAAATGATAAATATAAGGGTGAATTTAGAAGAGGAAGCCTATTGGTTGGTAGGCATTAGTTGCAATCCAACTGGGGACGACAAAATCATCCCCTTCTCCCTTATTACATATATAAAATGTTCACCCACTAAAATTTGATCGAAAACATACATTTGACACCCTTAATTGCAGTGGCGGAGCCAGAAATTTCGTGTAGGGGTTCAAATATATAAAGAAGTAAATACACGAAGAAGACAAGGGGATTCAACATGTATTAGATATAGATAAAGAAATAATTTTTGTTGGGTTTTAATGATTGGTTGAATGGGAAATGAAGGGAAGAAATATGGAGGAAAAATGAATTGTTCCCTTTTGCTTTATGGAGGAAGCATTTCTCCCTCATTGGTAGTGAAAAGAAAAGTTCTTTTACTTAAATATACAAGCATTCCTTCTAGTTTTTAAATGGTTGAGAGGAAAGCAAGCCTCGCGCTGTTGTCATCGCTCGTTCGCTCTGCTTCAGCTTATGATTTAATTGATTGATAAATTTTTTTGAACCAAATGTTTCCATCTGTATTCTGTTTATGGAGATTAAAACCTTTCGAAGACTGTGGCGGCATCGACTGTTACATTGTCAAGCCGTTCAACTGCTGCACATGCCATGGCACCGGCAGAGAAATCAGGAAAATTTTCTGGAATTAACTTCAAAGGATGGCAGCAAAGAATGTTCTTTTGGTTGACCACTCTTGGTATGAAAAAGTTCACAAATGAAGATCCTCCCGTTCCAGAAGAAGGAATGCTAGAAAATCAGCGCGTCATGGTTGTATAGGCTTGGAAGCATTCAGATTTCTTGTGCAAGGGTTACATCCTTAGTGCTTTAGAGGATGATCTGTACTGCATTTACAATTCTGCAAAAACATCAAAATAATTGTGGATTGCACTTGAAAAGAAGTATAAAACTGAAGACGCACGCTTGAAAAAATTTGTGGTTGCCAAGTTTCTAGACTACAAAATAGTGGACAGTAAGACTATTGGAACCCAAGTTCAAGAACTCCAAGTCCTTATCCATGACCTTATTCTTTGAAGGTATGGTGATTAATGAGGCATTTCAAGTGGCTGTTGTGATTGAGAAGTTGCCTCCTTCATGGAGAGACTTCAAAAACTATCTGAAACACAAGCGCAAGGAAATATCGCTGGAAGATCTCGTGATTTGCTTGAAGATCAAAGAGGATAATAAAATGGCTAAAAGGAAGTGGCATGGAAATTCAACGATTATGGGAGCAAACATCGTTGAGGAAGCTTCTCCAAAGAATAAGAAAGGGAAGAAGCCTTCAGGACAGAGGAAGGAACAAAATAAGAAAAAATTCAAAGGCAATTGCTATAATTGTGGGAAAGCTAGACATAAGGCTCCAGATTGTCGGGCCCCTAAGAAAAATAAGAAAAAAGATCAGGCAAACATGGTGAGAAAAGATGATGACATTGATGATCTATGTGCTATGCTCACGAAATGCAATTTAGTTGGAAACCCAAAAGAGTCTTTGGATTAACTCTGGCGCCACTCGACATGTTTATGCTGTCAAAGAAGCATTTGCTACATATACTCCAGTGGGACCCGAAGAAGAGCTTTCAATGGGAAATACTGCATCAGCCAAGGTTGAAGGATATGGGAAGACATTCCTGAAGAAGACTTCCGGCAAGGTGCTGACACTCAACAACGTTCTTCATGTTCCTACAATTACGAAGAACTTATTCTCAACTTCCCTACTAGTCAAGAATGGATTCAAATGTGTTTTTGTATCTGATAAAGTTGTTGTAAGCAAAAATGATATGTATGTTGGAAAGGGCTACCTCACAAAGGGCCTTTTCAAACTCAATGTAATGGTTGTTGACAGTATTAATAAAATTCCAGCTTCTTCTTATTTATTGGAGTCAAATGATTTATGGCATGTTCGTTTAGGACTTGTCAACTACGAAACCTTGCAAAAATTGGTCAACTTAGAAGTATTGCTTAAATTTGAGTGTAATAAATTAAAATGTCAAATATGTGTTGATTCTAATTTTGTTAAATATCCTTTAAGTCTATTGAGAGGAATTCTAATCCTTTATACTTAATTCACACAGATATTTGTGATATGAAGTCAATACCATCTCATAGTGGGAAAAAGTATTCCATAACTTTTATTGATGATTGCACTCGATATTGCTATGTTTATTTGCTTAATAGTAAGGCTAAAGAAATTGACTCATTTAAGCAATACAAAACTGAAGTTGAAAATGAATTGAATAAAAAGATAAAAATGATAAGAAGTGATGGGGCAGAGAGTATGAATCTCCTTTTGCAGAGATATGTTTAGCATATGGAATTATCCATCAAACTACTGCCCCTTACACACCCCAATCCAATGGAATTGCGGAAAAGAAAAATCGAACATTAAAGGAAATGATGAATGCTTTATTAATAAGTTTCGATTTGCCGTAGAGCCTGTGGGGGGAAGTTATCCTTACAGCTAACCGAATACTCAACAGAGTGGCCCACAGCAAAACACAATCTATTCCATATGAAAAATGGAAAGAAAGAAAACCCAACTTGAAATGCTTCAAAGCGTGCGGGTGCTTAGCTAAAATACAAGTTCCTATACCCAAAAAGGTCAAAATGGGACCAAAAACTGGAGATTGTGTTTTTATTGGATATGCTACCAACAGTAAAGCATGTCGGTTTTTGGTTCACAAATCCGAAAATCCCAACATCCATGTTAATACGGTAATTGAATCAAATAATGCTGAATTCTTTGAAAACATTTATCTGTATAAAAATAAATGTGAGTCGCCTGGCGAAAGATCTAAATGACCACGTGAAGAACCAAAGGAAAACACACCAACTAAAGAGGATCCAAGGCGTAGCAAGCGTCAAAGGACATCTACTTCCTTTGGATCGGATTTTGTGACCTTTTTTGCTTCAAAATGAGCCTCAAACGTTTAAAGAAGCCATGTCTTCTTCGGATTCACCATTTTGGGAAGAGGCAGTCAATAGTGAGATTGAATCAATCTTGAACAATCATACATGGGGATTGGTTGATCTTCCTCCTGGAAACAAACCCTTAGGTTCGAAATGGATCTTCAAAAGGAAAATGAAAGCTGATGACACTATGGATAAATATAAGGCAAGACTTGTTGTTACAGGTAATAGACAAAAAGAAGGTCTTGATTATTTTGACACGTACTCGCCAGTAACAAGGATAACATCTATTCAGGTGTTAATAGCACTAGCGGCCGTGTATGGTCTTGAAATCCATCAATTAGATGTTAAGAAAGCTTTCCTAAATGGAGACTTGGAGGAAGAAATTTACATGGAACAACTTGAAGATTTCGTGGTTCCTAGTAAAAAAAGGAAAGTGTGCAAACTTGTTAAGTTCTTTTACGGACTAAAACAGGCACCCAAACAATGGCATGCAAAATTTGACCAAACAACGTTGACAAATGAATTTAAGATTAATGAATGTGACAAATGTGTTAACATTAAAAATACTTCAAATCATGAAGTCATTATTTGTTTATATGTTGATGACATGTTGATAATAAGTAGAGATATTACCGTTGTAAATGCTACGAAGCGTATGTTTGCTAGCAAATTTGATATGAAAGACTTAGAAGTTGCTGATTTAATCCTAGGAATTAGGATTCATAATACTCCACAAGGTCTAGCATTATCACAGTCTCATTATATTGAAAGGGTACTTGACAAGTTCAAGTATTTGAATTTCAATGTTGCAAAGACTCCAATTGATGTAAGTTTTGCACTTCAAAAGAATTAAGCTGAAAGTGATTCATAATTTGACTATGCATGAGTATTGGGAAGTTTAATGTATATCATGAATTGTACACGACCAGACATAGCATGTGTTATTACTAAGCTGAGTCGGTTCACAATTAATCCTAATCAAACTCATTGGATGGCAATGAAATGAGTTTTGGGGTATTTAAAATACACCCAAAGCTATGCTTTACACTATAATAAATATCCCGCAGTAATTGAGGGATATAGTGATGCAAACTGGATCACCGGATCATCTGAAGTTAAATCCACAAATGGATATGTTTTCACTATTGGTGGAGGAGCAGTGTCTTGGAAATCATCCAAACAGACATGAATCGCCCGCTCTACAATGGAATCTGAATTTATAGCGTTAGCCAAGGCCGGTTAAGAAGCGGAATGGCTCCGGAATCTTTTGGAAGATATTCCATTTTGGCCCAAACCTTTGGAACCTATATGTATACATTGTGATAGCCAAGCAGCAACAGGTAGGGCAGGGAGCGTGATGTATAATGGGAAATCTTGTCAGATACAATGAAGAACAATATCGTTAGACAACTATTCTCTAGTGGAGTTATCACTATTGACTACGTAAAGTCAAGAGATAACGTGTCGGATCCACTTACAAAAGGCCAGTCTAAAGAGGCAGTTGAAAGATCATCGAAGGTAATGATTTTAAGGCCTAGGATAAGTCATCATGACGGTAACTCTACCTAGTAGACTGGAGATCCCAAGAACTAGGGTCCAAGGGATCAAACAAAGTTATGAATGACGGTTCAACATTGTCAAATAACTCAACCCATTCTCATGATGAAAACAATGTTCAGAAACAAGGACAAAGCGTTTAGGCTTTTTGATGAGTTAATAAAGCATTAAAGCTTTTTAATGGTTTCTAAGTTTGGCAGGATATGACCAAATAGTGTATCTATAGGATTACATGTTTAGAAATCACCTATGTGAGTGTGAAATGTAAGCCCCTTCAAGGAAGAATGGTAGGAAAGTCCCATTCTCTATGCACTCATGAAACCAGGCGGTGTTCATGGATGAAACAAACATAACTGTGAGAAACATAGACGGTTAAGGGTTACTTGTGTGACTTATGTTGTCTAGGTATACAACAAAGCTCGACGCTTCAAAGATATCACATCTACCGATTGACCGAGTATATTCGATATAAGTTCACCATGGAAAGTTCAAAGGGAAACCTACTTATCCAGATGTAATCAATCTTTACTTGTAAATCACACACTTGTCTGTGCATTCCTTTATCTTATAGTCATTCCCCATTCATGTGGGGATTGTTGGGTTTTAATGATTGGTTAAATGGGAAATGGAGGGAAAATGAATTGTTTCCTTTTGCTTTATGAAGGAAGCATTTCTCCCTCATTGGTGGTGGAAAAGAAAAGTCCTTGTACTTAAATATAGAAGCATTCCTTCTAGTTGTTAAAGGGTTGAGAGGAAGGCAAGCCTTGCGCTGCTGTCGTCGTCGTCGCTCGGCTTCCGCTTCGGTCAAATGACCTGATTGATTGATAATTTTTTTGGACCAAATTTATTTAACTTTTAATTGTTTAATTAGTAATTAATATTCAAAATTCTAACATGGTTTTCCGGATAAATTAAAATCCAAATTATGACCCGGATCCGTTTTTGACCCGATGACCCATTTTTCTTTCTCGGATTATTTTAAATATTAGCGCCATCCGAAAGGTGCCACCGAATGGTTGCACATTTCTGAACCAACACATCCATGGCTATTTATAATCTGTTGATCCTCAGATTTTTCCTTACGAAATTTCTGATATTCTTCTCTCTTCTTCTTTTGCACTTCATAAAATTCTCGTGTGATTTACAGCCTTCGAGTGAGTTCGTTATTCACCAAAGTTTGTAGTATCGCTACTACACTGAGTAAATCGTTCTATCCTTGGAGGATATATTCCACAACCTCGGGTACATTGAGGGAATAATTTTCTTAAGGACACACTGTGCATTCAGTGGGCTCGATTTAATTCTGACATTTTTTTTAGATACTGTTTCTTATATAATTTCCAGATTCTGTTGTTTTCTTAAATTTCCAGTATATGGTTTAAGTCTATAATTTCCAGATTCTATTGTTTTCTTAAATTTCTAGTTTCTGGTTGAAGTAGATTTTCGAATACAGGTTTAATAACAATTTTAACCTTGTATATATAGTATAATTTTTTGCCGAGGGAGTTCGGATGAACCCCCAGAGACTACCTAGCTCCGCCCCTGCTTAATTGTCACGCTAAATATTTCTCTTCAATGTGTACCCTTTTTACATTAGAGAAGATAGGAAATATATTCTCGATGCAAATCAATGAAATAGTGATAACAACATTCAAACATTAAAAAGAAACAGATGTCGTTTCTGTCTACTTGAGCAATCTTAATACCAGTGGCAAATCACATCACAAAATCCCAACTCCCGTTTTATCTACAAGGGCTATCATTAGATAAAACACGCGATAAATACTCCTTGTATTATACTCATTCTGAAACTACTGATTCTAGAACTCGCATTCGCCTATGAGACATAATCCATGACACATGGCTAGTTGTTAGTATGATGGTAGGGAGGATTCCGAGGCAGAAAAATGTGGACCTGGTGGTGGTGGAGGACGAGGTAGATGATAAGCGACTAGTCCTGGATGTGGTTCTCCAATTAGGGGTACAATAGTTGGATGTGCAAAGAATGGTTCGTGATGTGGTTGTGTAAAGAGTGGTCCAGGAGGTGGTTGCGTAAAGAGTGATGGTAAAACAGGACGAGTAAAATACGTGTCATGAGGCGGAGGAAGAATAAGAGGAGGAATATTAGGCGAAGGCCAAGGCGGGGTTGGAGCAGAGAGGGTCGGGGCGGGTGGTGGTGATGAATGCCTTCGGGGGTACCCCGGCATTGTGAGGTGTTGTCAGAGTTTGGAAAATAAATAGAAAGGGCTTTTAAATTGAGATATTGGATCATTCTACCTAGAAGAAAAGAGTGTTTTATAGGAAAACAACAGAGTCCTGCAAGTCATGGACTTGTAGTTGAAAGCGGAAACTAAACGTGGTTATCTTTTGGACTTCTAAGAAGATAAGATATTTACTTTAGGCCCGATTAATACGAATTTGCACGGCAAATCCCACATTTAAGGATAAAAAACCCAATATTGTTTTCTTTTTTTTGAAAAAAAAAAAAAAAAAAAAAACCTCAACTCAACTTCAAAGCTAACTTTTAAGGGTAGAATTGTCCTAATCAATGGAAGATCACCAATTCGTTCCCCAACCAAAGTAGGATTAAAGGGATCGGGGGCTTTATGATCAGAGAAAGAGAAGGGGCGTGGTTGGTGTGTCACTGGGTCGGTAGGGGAACCCGTAGGAAGGGGGGACGACCCGCTGACTCTATATTACTCAAATGCTCCAAAAATATTACCGCATTCGCATCAAATCAAAATACACTACTTTTGGAGGATCCAATACTTACCCATTTGATATATTTTAAGAGTCGGAGCAACATAAGTTTACATGCATCTAAGAGTAAATTCATCCAAATGGACGAAAGTTAGCAAAATATACACTTTCAGATGTCGTGTGGTTGCAAAGTCGCACATTCTTTACATCTATGAGAGAGTATTACTTACATATTTTCTATTTATATATTTAAAAAGGTGACACATTCTTTTCCTTTGCGGTCTTTGACAAAAGCAGAATTGTAAAGTGACGACCAAATGTTAATACCAATATAACTTTAAGGATACCAATTTATATGATAAATCCAATTAAAGTCCTACAACTACTTGAAGGAAGACGAAGGAAAAGAGAGAAGAAAATAACTTTCATTTTACCTGTTTTTTCAAAGAATATGATTCTATTAGTCAGAACATTCAGTGCCTTGATCTTTTACTAACCGAGATTGTTGTAGTATTATATGGTTAGCAGGCTTCCTCGAGAGATAACAACATAACAGCAAGTTCTCGGCGGCAAGAAATTCTAATTTAGCTAGTTGGGAAGATGTAAATTAGCTCAAAAGGAAATAAGCTGGATATATATGGAGCAATATATTCTTAATAATATCAAAATTGAAACTCATCGTAACATACGTTAAGAAGTGCAAAATACATTATGACTCAACGTAACATACGTTAAGAAGCACAAAATACTGGGACCAAAGGAACAAGATAAGATCTATGTCACTATAATGAGCATTGAGCTATCAGTCGTCAAAAAACCAACGATGGCTCCTACTGCAAGATAGATTTAAGGTCGCCTACTGCCCACATTTAGGTGGCCTCCATTGTAATTGCAAACAGTGTGAAAATTAATAGACACAGTTCACATTCGATTAGGTAGAAGTAGTTAAAAAAAGAAAAAAAAAAAAAGAAAAAAAAAAAGGGAAAAGGGCCTGATTTGCCCCTCTACTATTGGAAATAGTTCACATTTACCCCCGTTATACTTTCGGCCCATTTTTGCCCCTACCGTTACCTAAGTAGCAATATTTGCCCCCCGTTTGGATGGCAGTCCACCGTGGCAATTAAACTTCCACGTGGCCTGACATTTGGATGAGATGGCATGCCTCGTGACATGCCACTTTACCACCCTCTCCCCTCTCCATTTCTTTCTTCTACAAACAAACAAAGCCACCTCCAACCACCATTGAAGCCACACCCCACCACCATCTCCTCCAACAATTATATCTTCTTTTTCACTAACCCATCTCACCAGAATCACTATAACCGCCACTACTATCACTTTACCCGGATACTGTCCATTTATCTAACTCCAACCCAAAAACCTCACAATCATTAAAATTCTTAAAACCCATTTGACAAATCTGAAGGTACTTTTAGATAAAAAGTTTAAATCTTTCAATAACATAAAAGAATGTATTTTAACTCTTGTAAGTATTAACATCATTGCTAATCTTTCTGCTAAATCTTTATGATAATGTGAAAGATTAAGAAAAAGGGTTTCATCATTGTGTGAAAATACAACATTTGGGTATTGAATGCCTGAAAGTTTTGAAAATAAGAGGGTTATTTCGAATGAATTTGAGGGCAGCGGTGGGAAGGTTGGAGGTAGAAGAAAGAAATGGAGAGGGGAGAGAGTGGTGAGGTGGCATGTCACGTGGCATGCCACCTCATCCAAATGTCAAGCCACGTGGAAGTTTAATTGCCACGGTGGACTGTCATCCAAACGGGAGGCAAATATTGCTACTTAGGTAACGGTAGGGCAAATTTGTGCCGAAAGTATAACGGGGGGTAAATGTGGACTATTTCCAATAGTAGAGGGGTAAATCAGGCCCTTTTCCCAAAAAAAAAAAAAAATCAGTTAGAACATTACATGACATCTGTAAGAAAAAGGTCCTGAAGCTTTTTTCCGCTATAAGCATGAACCACAACAGGATGGCAAACACAGCAGATTAATACAAATGGGTACAAGCTGCTCAAACGAAACATTTCAGACCTGATACATGGTTGCAAAGAAGTCAAGCAAGAATATTGAGTAGCTCTCATTACAGCCAAGATGGATTGGTGAAAAGCAGTATCTATTTCAGGTTAACAGGTAGCAGTAGAGGCCCAAGCTCAAATGTATTCAACTCAAGTTTGTTTCCATTGACAACTGCGTCATTTCATAAAATCTGTACATGCAAAGGCTATTCCATTTAGAGCAACTGCAAAATAAATAATCTGGCCAATGAACAGTCATTTTCATGTCACAAACCAGCTATATCAAGCCTTCTTCTAAATCAGTCTCAAATCAGTTCTTCAGTAGAAAGACTACAAACTTGGAAAACTAAAATTTTAAATAACATAATTTATTAGGGAATAGGTGCACACTCCAGTAATATAATTTTGTTACATTATGACTTAAAATGTTTAGAAGTCTTACATTGGATATTTTAAGAATTGAAAATGAATTATAATAGATCATTTTAGATTTTATTGACAATTGGCGTACCTTTATATGAAATAATCTTTCTCACCGCATATGATTGCTACTGTGTCTGCTAAAAGAATGTTCGTTTAGTGAAGAGAAAAGTGCACAAATATAAGAGAATATAGTAGCAATAACTATGCCAATGCCAAAGAAGCAGCCATTTTGAAAATCTTATAGAAGTCCATTTCAATGTTCATCTTGTGTAACAAAAAGGTTTAAAAAAATGTTATTGATCTAGATTTCAAAGGTCGCCAAGAAGGTCATTTCCATGTGGTATTATAAGATTTTCAACAGCTACATATCAAATTGTCAGTTGTGGCTCCTCATCAACTTCAAGCTCAAATTGCTCCAATAAATTTTAAGATATGCACTTCATCAAGAAAAGAAACAATAGATATTCAGAGATGAAAAATTCAAATCAAGCGACAATTTCTCATTGTAAGCATTCTGAATAAGAAGCAGCTGGTTTGAGCTTAATGCAGAATGAAAGAGCCAGCAGAAAACCAAGATGGTATGACACAAAACGCATACCCATCTCCTAAACATGGTTTCTAAAGTGCCAGGATTCTGAAAAGCACATCAGACTTAGAGAGCGTACCTGAGAGCTTCCATACAAAGCATTCTAGCAATCCAGAAACAAGCAAATTTAGCAAAAGAAACTCTACACTACCACATAGGAAAATTTACATTGATAAGAGACTAATCAGTTGGAGATAGAGGCAGATTAAGCAATTCACAGTAACAGCAGGCGAAATTTGAATAATTGCAATGAACGAACACACAAACCCCGACATATCAAGACAACAAGAACCTCTAGGGTTCCGAGCTATGCTCGTGTCTAGCGGGATAGGCAGAATCATAGAAAACTTTGTCTTGGCTTACAGCCGGCAAAGGATAATAGTATCGGATATTATAAAGTATGAAATATGTGTAGGAGAGATGAGTGCTTGAAAGTGTGATATGCAAAACCAAGAAGACTGGTAATTATAATAAAGAACTCAATAATAAGGTTTTTCTTTTTTTTTTTTTTTTTTTTTTTTTTTGAAGAGCTCAAGCCACACATTTCAGCCCTTTCCTTTCATACAAACACTCCAGAACTTTACAGTACATCTCATAGCCATCGTCACCAAGAAAAATAAGGGGGAAAACTATCAAGGAACTAATACAAGTGTTAAAATTTGATTAGGGCAACGCCTTAACTGGCTTTAAGGGCCCATATACATCCTCTAAGCTCTTACCTAGCTTTAAATGCATACATATATCCTCTAAGTTTCCGCACTTCTTCAGATGACACATTTAGTAAATGGTCTACATAAATGCAGATTCCAGCTCCACTAAGGGGTCCTAACGGTAGCCACAAAATATCCCACCTAAACTTTGCCAACCTTAGCATGTGATGCAACCAAAACACTGCCACTATCAAGCCAATGGAGCACGATGACCATAGCCACCTCCTATGATATTTCGATTCATGCAATAACCCCTTTATGGTGATTAAGCACGCTAAAATAGCTGCCCAATCTGCAGCAATGATGGTCCACGCGTCAACTTCATACATGAAGTAAGCATGATATCGCAGTTCCCAGGGATAATAGGCCTGTTGATAGATTGAGTATACGAGAAAAGCCACATAACACAAGAGTAGCCCCGAGAACACACCCCTCCAGAGAAGAGATTGCTGAGTTTGAACTTTCTCGAGAGATCGAACCAATTCCTCTTGTTCTTGGGAATCCATGGGACGATTATCGTCGCGAGTTGGCAAAGAGAATTTATCATCCTCGTCGTACTGAGATTCGCCTTGAGATTTTCTCCATTTTCTGGTTAGCTTCTGCATTACAATCATTAAAATAATGTAAGGTGCATAAATTAAATGAAAGACTTGTCTATAGAAGGCAAATGGATATTCAATTAAAGGAAAACACAACGTAGAGACTTAGGGTGTGTTCGGTATGGATTTTCCAATTTTCCCATGTTCGGTTGGTCAAAATTTTTAGAAAACATTTTCTCTAGGAAAACAAGTTCCTTATATATAAAGAAAACGACTTCCCTAGTTGAAGTAGGGAAACAAGTGGCATTCCACATTGATTGTGTCATCATCACCCTCCAACACACTGCATCTTCAGTTCTTCACCCCCACCCTTGTAGCTACCATCCCACTACCCCTACCCCCTACCCCCACCTCCCCCACACCCCTACTTCCTACCCCACCTCCCATAGTATTTGTTTAGATTATATACAAATATTTTTAGGATAATATTTCTTGCTTACGTACCGAACACAAGAAAATAATTAAGTACCCCACTTATTTCCCATAAAACATTTTCCTTCGTACCAAACACACCCTTAGGGGCCATTTGGTAGCTGGTTAGAGTTAGGCAGGTATTAGTAATACATGGATTAGTTAAGAGGGATTTATGTATTACTTTATGCAGGGTTCAGTTATTCATGTATTAGTTATTCCATCTTCTATCCTGCATAAAATAATACATAAATTCCCTTATAACTTATAGCAAGTTTCTAAGTTGCAAACCAGCTACCAAACATGGTATTACTTGCGTTTGATTTAACACGTGCATAACTCACCTCCAAATCAGCTACCAAACGACCCCTTAGGGGTTAAAATTAGGGCTCCAGCAGACAAAACAATTACCATTATAAAAGAGATTCGAAAATCAATAACGTTTCTTGAGAAAAAGTCACAAATTGCACAACACCAAATCAGGGTTCGAATTGGGGAAAATACAAAAAAATATCTCTGATTTGACTTGATTGAGAACACATATAGGCAAACACAGACATATAGATTCAAACCTAAAGGGAAAATTACCATATTTTCGTGGGACAATGGGAGCGGCTCCGCTCCACTGCTTCTTTGCTCCGGTAATGGTCAAGTGAAGCTTTAGATGAATGATGACACGTTTCTTTGCACATTTTAGAGCTTACTATTTATTTTAGGTTTATTTGCTTAGTTGTTTATTTAATCTCTCAATTTTGAAAAAAAGGACTAAAAATATCCTCCGATACAAATTTGAGTTTAGTTAGGTCGGATTTAATTGGATGTGGTTTAAAAATAAAATCTAGTTAAAAAATAAAATCTGGTTAATTTGGAAATTTTTGTTAAGATGGGAGTATATTTAAAAACTTTAATGACGCTAGGATATTTTTCTCTCAAATTTATAACGGATGATATTTTTAGCCCTTTTTCCAAAGTAGAGAGACATTTTTAACCCTTTATGTCTTACAATATTGCTTGACACATCTGATATAAGTACATATTTATATGTTCACTATTTTTATCTATTAATGATAAATAATATATCAAAATTTAATATTATATGTATTAATTAATTAGTTTACTTAACTGGTGTTTTTTCGATATTGTGTTTAAGTTGCTATTTCAATTTTCTTTTATTTATTTATGAAAGTGATGTTTGACATATGTATATGTATATGACAATTATGCTGAGATTGAATTGTAGGTGACTGAACAAATACTATAAACTGATAAAATAATAAATTAATGTATGTATTTTCTTTCTTATTAGAAGTAGTAATTACATAGCAAATAAACTCAAGACAATTCAACCCTTCAAAATATATATAAACACATTTTGGCTATCTAAAACTGCATTGATCATTACTTGAATTAAAATTAATGAAGTAAAGGCACTCTCTAAAATCATATATGGCGTCAAAATCTCGACCTAATTTTTTTATTTCGCCGTTCTTTCCATATTGGAGAATTTACTGATGAACCAGAGCAAATAAGGAAAAAAATCTCGTATTAATCGGCGCAATAAAAATAAGAGGGAGTAAAGCGGTAGCTAATGTTTGTAAGGGTGGGCGTTCGGTTCTTCGGTTCGGTTTGATCAAACTTTGGTTTGGCTATTTCGGTTTCGATTTTTTGAAGGTGGACACCGAACACCGAACCAAACTAGTTCTTTTGGTTTCGATTTTTTGAAGTTTGGTTCGGTTCGATTTTGGTTTTTTCAATTCCGTTTTTTTGATATGATATTAGAAGCGATTCCATTTACACTAATTCATATTCTCAAAAGCAACAAAACATAAAACTAACAAATTAAAATCAAAATCAAACAAACAGATACACAAGAACGTAAAACCATAACCATAATATAGGATTACTAGGTGTTATATACATACAGTAAGAATAATTAAGAAAACATATAAAGGACATGCATTAATCCTAAAGACACATCCTAATCACCTTTCTTTGTTAAGGATATTTAATTTTCTCAACTGAAGTGGAAAACTAGGGATACAAAAGCAAAAGAGAGCTTATTACAATTGGGTTTTTTTTTTTTTTTTTGCTTAAACTTAATGGGTCTGGACTATTTAAATTTTTTTGGGTAATGTATAAATTTCGATTGTTCGGTTCGGTTTCATCAAAGTTCGGTTCGGCTATTTCGGTTTCGGTTTTTTGAAGGTGAACACCAAACACCGAACCAAACTAGTTCGGTTCGATTCTTTCGGTTTCGGTTTCTTGAAGTTCGGTTCGGTTCGGTTCGGTCCGGTTTTTCGGTATTTATGCCCAGCCTTAAATGTTAGTGCTTGAGATATGAGAGAGGTGTGAGCGGCAAAAACAGAAATTGAAAAATGAGGTTAAAAACCCTAATTGGAGTAGATATATCAAGGTTGCGATCAAATCTCAGTTGTTACTTTCTTTGATCGGACAATCACGAGTGCACGCATGTGGGAGCGTGTATATGAGTATTCGAGTGAAGTGTCTTGCTCAAGCGATGGCACATGGAGGGTTGGAAATTTCTGGATCCAGGTTTGGGCTTGCTATTTAGGTATAGCTCATTTTTGGGCCATTATTGGGGTTAAACTTGGCCTCAAAGTTGGGTTAATTGCTAGGTTAGTCAAATTGAATTAGGTGATTAAAGCCTCATTTGTTTGCACTTATTGGAGGTCTGAATCTGAATAGTTCAAACCTTAAGTTATTAAGTGCATTTGTTTGCATTAAGATATAAGCACTTATTGGATCTGAATAGGTCTTAATCATTAAGATCTTGAACCAAGTCTTAATATCATTAAGAGGTATTTTTGTATGGAACTTTTTATCACCAGCTCCAGCTCCAGCTCCAACCCCAACCCCAACCCTACCCCCATCACTCTCCACTCCAACCCCACCCATCTACCTCAACCTCACCCCACCACCCATCCACCCACTCCCTACGACCACCACCCCACCACCAACCCCAATCCCACCACACACCACCCACCTCCACTTCCCACCACCAACCCGTACCCCACACTTCCCACTCCCCACCAACCCCACCATCAACCGCTACCCCATACCACCCATCCCCACTCTTCACTACCCATACCACCCATCCCCACTCCCCACTACCCCTACCTCCACCCCCCACCAACCCCACCCCCACTCCTCACTAACCCCGCCCCCACTACCTCCCACCCCTCACCCCAAACACCCACCACCCACGCACCCCTCCACCCCCACTCACCACCTACCACGACTACAAAACATCTCCACCATTACTAGTGAACATAAATGTTTCATTTTTTTTTTATCAAATAATATTTTATTTTATTAAATTTGTATTTATTTTCTACTATTTAATTTGAATTGTATATTTTTTATGTTTAAATAAATACATTATGCACATTCAGATATTGAAAAACAAACAACCTTAATCATTCAGTATTCAGACCTAGAGACAACATCTTAATCATTCAGATTTGCATTCAGATTTAGACGTCTTAATCTTAATGAAAACAAATGAGGCCTAAAATTAAACTTCTATTTAATTTAAAATATCATAATAATTAGTAATATTATGTAATGAATTTAGTATCAAAATACGTAATAATAACGAACATAATAAAAATAGTAATAATAACATAGAAAATGTATTTTGAACTGATTAAATGTGAAATGGTTGATAAAGGCTATGCAAAATTATAGGTAAAAATGAGGAACTAACTTTTAATTTATGTATAAATGTTAAAACATGATTATAGATTTTCTAAAATAAAATAGAAACTTAGAAAAATAAGTAAGGTATATGAAGGATAAAAATGAATGTCAACAATAGTCACATATTTTAACAAATATATATTTGAAATTTTTAGATAAGATTATCATACACTTAGAGATAAACATTTTCTACTTGGAAAATATCTTGAAGTTCTTTGTCGGTCAAACTACACTTGGCAGTAGATTAAAGGTACACGATTTTTTTAAAATAATATAGAAGGAAAAATATGTAACAATATAAACATGTTAAAAATTATAAACCGGAGGGATTGAGGATGGTGACAAAAGAATAAAGAGCACAAAGGACGGTAAGTTTTTGTCCGCACCGGATGTTTACACCAACTCAATCAATTTATCATGATTAAGTGATTTAATGAAGTAAAAGTAGGGCTGGGCATAAATACCGAAAACTCGGACCGAACCGAATTAATTAGATTTTTCGATTTGCATTTTCAGAAGCTTCGGTGTTCGGTTAGGTTTTCGGTTCTTCGGTATTTCAGTTTAAACTGAAATTTAATACATTACCCAAAAAAATTAAAATAATCTAGGCCCATTAAGTTTAAGCCCAAAAAAACCCAATTGTAACAAGCCCAAAAAAAACCCAATTGTAATATCCTTAACAAAGGAAGGCGACTAGGATGTGTCTTTAGTAATGTGTCCTTTATGTGTTTTCTTAATTATTCTTACTGTATGTATATAACACCCAGTAATCCTATATCATGGTTATGATTTTCTATTCTTGTGTATTCTGTTTGTTTGATTTTGATTTCAATTTATCAGTTTTATGTTTTATTGCTTTTGAGAATATGAATTAGTGTAAATAGAATCGCTTCTAATATCATATCAAAAAAACCGAATTAAAAAAAGCGAAACTGAAAGAACCGAAACGAACCGAACTAGTTGGGTTCGGTGTTCGGTGTCCACCTTCAAAAAATCGAAATAGCCGAACGTGTAAGTTTGAAAAGACTGTACCGAAGAACCGAACGCCCACCCCTAAATAAAAGTACGTAAAAGAGTGAGGTGCAAGCACTTTCGTGCACCTTTTCATTTGTTCTCTCTATCTTCTATCAACAACATCTCCCACTACCTCCTCCTTTAATAAAATAGTATGGATGACATACGTGAAAATGGTACTAAATGGTGTTATAGTTTGTACATAACAATTAACCTTTCATTTGCTATTGTAACACACGTAATTATGTATATTTAAACTTTTAGATAATATGATCATACATTTCAATAAATACAATTCTCTGCCTAGAAAAATATTGAAGTTCTTTGTCAATCAATTACAGTTAAAGAATATATAAGAATTTCTTAAGCTAATATGAAAGGAAGCTATAAGCAACAATATAAACATATTAGAAATGTAACATAAATATAGAATGGTTGATGATGATGACAAAAGAATAAAGAGCACAAAGGAGCGAGGTGCAGATCATTTCCCACTTCATCATTTGCTTTATGTCTCTCTTCTGTCAACATCTCCCATTGACTTCTCTTTTTAAGTTTTAGATGAAATAATTACACACTACAATAATTGTATTTTGTACCGAAAAACATCTTAAAGTTCTAACAATATGATTGAATATAAAATGAAGAAATATGTATCAATATAAACACAATAAAATGCGGGATTGAGGATGATGATGGATAAATAGAAAGCACAAATGAGTGAAGTTCAGACAATTTCATGTACTTCATCATGTGTGCTCTCTATCTTCTGTCAACAATATCTTCCACCGACTCATCTTTTGATAAAATAATATTGACGACACACAGAAAGATGACACTAGCTGGTGTTATAGTTGATATATAACAGTTTAAATTTTTTAGATGAGATTGTCATACGCTTCAATAGATATATTTTAAGTTTTTAGATGAAATAATCATACACTTCAACAGATATATGTTATACCTGAAAGCATCGTAAAGTTATTCATTAGTCTAATTACAATTGATAATAAAATAATGATATGAATTAATGTAAAATGTAATAAATATGTAACAAGTAAATGCGACAAATAATGAGGGGTTGAGAATGGTGACAGAATAGGTGTAGACAATTTTCATGCACTTCATAATTTGTGCTCTCTATCTTCTGTCTACAACATCTCACACCACCTACTCTCTTAACAAAATAGACGACTTGCAGGAAAATGGTGCTAGCTGGCGTTATAGTTGATACAACAGCGAGCACACACCTTAAAGTTCTTCGTCAGTCAAATTACAGTTGAAAATAGAATAACGACATGAGTTTAATATATAATATAAGAAATATGTAACAATATATAAAAACGATAAAAATGGGGAGTTGAGGACGGTGACAGAAGAATAAAGAGCACAAAGAAATAAGGTGCAGACAGTTTTCATGCACTTCATCATATGTGCTCTCTATCTTCTGTCAACAACATCTTCTACCGCATCCTCTTTCAACAAAACAATATGGACGACTTGTAGGAAGATGGTACTTGATGGTATTATATTTGATCAATAATAACTTAATTTTTTTTAGATGAGATTGTTATACACTTCAATAAATATATTTTAAATTTTTAGATGAAATGATTACATATTTCAACAAATATATTTTATTCCTAAAAATGTGTTAAAGTTCTTTGTCAATCAAATTGTAACTAAAAATAGAATAGCGTTATGAATAATATAAAATGAATAATAAATATATAACGATATAAAACGAGATAATGAGGGTCTGAGAATGGCGACAGAAGAATAGAGAGCACAAAAGAGTGAGGTGCAGACAATTTTCATGCACTTCTTCATATGTGCTCTCTATCTTTTGTCAACAGCATCTTCCACCATCTTCTCTTTTAACAAAATAATATAGACGACTCATAAGAAGATGGTACTATCTAGTATTATACTTGATTCACAATACTTTAAATCTTTAGATGATATTGTTATAGGCCTTAATAGATATATTTTATGTTTTTGGATGAAATGGCTACATACTTGAACAAATATAATTTTTACCTAAAAATGCCTTTACATTCTTCATCAGTCAAATTACAGTTGAAAATAGAATAACTCTATGAGTTAATATAAAATAAAATATATATATATATATATATATATATATATATATAACAATATAAACATAATGAAAACAAGGGATTGAGGATGATGGCAGAAGAATAGAGAGCACAAAGGAGTGAGGTGCAAACAATTTTCATGCACTTCATCATCTGTGCTCTCTATCTTCTGTCAACAACATCTTTCATCGCCTCCTTTTTAACAAAATAATGTGGACGACTCATAGTAAGATGGTGCTAGCTGATATTATCGTTGATGGATAATAGTTTAATTTTGTTTAGGTGATATAATTATACAACTTAATAGATATATTTTAAGTTTTTAGATAAAATTAAGTAATTACACACTTCATCATATCCAAATTTACCTAACAATGTCTAAAATTTCTTCGTCAGTCATATTGCAGTTGAAAGTAGAATAGCGCTAATAGATTTAAAATAAAAAGTATATAACAATATAAACATTTTAATAATCGAGGAGTTGAGGATGATGACAGAAGAATAAAGAGCACAAAGGAGTGAGGTGCAAACACTTTTCATGCACTTCATCATCTGTGCTCTCTATCTTCTGTCAACAACATCTCCCATCGCCTACTCCTTAATAAAATAATATGGACTACTCACAGAAAGATCGTACTAGCTGGTGATATAGTTGATGCACAATATTTTAAATTTTAGATGATATTGTTATATACCTTAAGATAAATTTTAAGTTTTTAGATAAAATGATTATGCACTTCAACATAAATATTTTTTTTACTTAAAATTGTCTTAAAGTTCTTCATCAATCAAATTGCAGTTGAAAATAGAATAGGCGCTATGAGTTAATATAAAATAAAGAAACGTGTAACAATATAACTTAATAAAAACGAGGGATTGAGGATGATGGCAGAAGAATAGAGAGCACAAAGGAGTGAGGTGCAAATAATTTTCATTCACTTCATCATCTGTGCTCTCTATCTTCTGTCAACATCTCCCATCGCCTCATCTTTTAACAAAATATTATGGACTCTCACAGGAAGACGGTAGTAGCTAGTGTTATAGTTGGTACACAACGGTCCAAATTTAAATGAGATTCTTATGTAGATATATTTTAATTTTTAGATAAAATAATCATACACTTCAATAGGTCTATATTTTATACCTGAAAAACATCTTATAGTTCATCGTCAGTCAAGTTACATTTAAAAATAGAATAATGATATGAGTTAATGTAAAATGAAGAAATATGTAATAATATAACCATGATAAAAATGAGGGGCTGAGGATGGTGGTAGAAGAATAGAAAGCCTCAAGGAGGGAGGTGAAAACAAGTTTCATGCAGTAGGCTTTCATCAGTTAGATTTGGGGCAATAAAGTGCACTACAACTACGATAAGATGCACCCCTCAATCTATAGGTCAAAGACAAAAACACAGTGCATGTGACATCTCTAATTTTTGAAAAATTGGCTGTCTTTTTTTCACATAATAGCGTCAATCAAAGACTGGAGCATTTTAGCGAGAGAAATTTTTAGTAACTTTGTCGCATAAAAATTCTTTAGCAAACTCCAAAATATTATTTATTATTTTTAGCAAAATAATGTGAAAGACTCCGGCGAAGATGGTACCAGTAGTGTTATAGTAGTTGATAGATAATTTCCAAGATTGTAGCCACGTGTATAGCTGAAGAATAGCACAACTAGACGCGAAAATAAGGGATACTTAAAATGAGGAGTTGAAGGAATAATAGAAGAGTAAATTAGAAACACAAACTATGCAAATTAAAGCAGTATATTATACGCAGGGAGATTTGTAGGAGTATGGAGACATTGGTTTTTTCTTCTTCTTTGTATTTGGGGGTGGAATATAGCTATCCAAGGATCTTGTAGCTAGCTTTGGATGATATGAGGGGTTTCTAGCACTTCTATATATAGATGTGAAGGGGTATATTCGTGAAATATGCTTCTTGTTTCGCCTAATTAAGTATTCCGAAGACGCTAGCTTAAAAGTTTAAAAGTCACATATTACTCTTTATAGGTGTAATCTGTTATTAACAACCTAGAAAAGAACATATGTACTGTATAATGTAACCTGTTACTACTCACCATCAAATCTTTCTTCTTTAGTATGTTTCAAAACAAAATGTCATATTTGGATTCGAAAATAATTTAACCTTAAACTTTTTATCTTTCTGTAGTAACATGATTTCATATATAATCACAAAGTTGTCATGACATGTTCATTGCCACAAGTTTCAAAAAAAATTCTTCCTTTGTTAAATTTTATTTTAGTCAAACCGCGTCACTTAAAATTGAAATGGGAGGGACATTTTATCTAGTGAGAAAAACTTAACAAACTTTTTCAGTTAAAATTTATAAATACAAGACATATGTTACTGTGTATAAAATTTTATTAGTTAACTATAATTAAATGATATGTGTTTTCACTTAAATTTTTTATTTTTAAAGTTAAATTATTTGGTTCAATGCGAAAGGTCGTGACACCATGCACTCCTTTCATTTCATTTTATGTCTTAGTTTGACTAATCAAGAAATTTAAGAATGAAAAAAAAATTATTAAATCTTGTAATTTTAAACTAAAGATGTAAATAAGCTATGAAAATATTCTTTAAAATGTATGATCTTACACATGTCATGTTATATATAGTATAAAGTAGTGTAATTAGGGGTGCAATTGAAATGTGGGAATTAAAGAAATTTCAAATATAAAAAGACGATATTATTTTTTTAAAATACAAAAATAAAAGTAAGACACATTATTTGAAATAGATGGATTAATATTTTAAAGAATCACCGTTGAATTGACACAAAAAAAGAATGATCTAGCACTGGTATTTTCGTAAATTGAAACGAAAATAGTATTATTTAGGCAGAATAATTTCCCTTAAGCTTTACGTAGTCCTAATTATCCCCTCTACTTGACTTTTTTTATAATCGTTACCCTGTCAAATAATAATTGGTCCTAATTACCCCCACATACTTGATTTTTCTATAATCATTATCCCTATAAAATGATAAAAGAAGGATAATTTGAGTTGTATTTTTAATGAAGGAATAGAGAAGACATATGAAAGGAGATAAGGAAAGAGCCGTCCGAATGACATAATTAAAAAAAATTGTATTTTAGATTTTTTTTTAACACATCAAAGAATATTATGTTTTTGTTATTTTACACTCATGCGCTAAACATCATTTGAAAATTATAGAAAAACCAAATATAGAAAGTTATATTTTAAGGGTGAAAAGATTATAAAAAAGTCAAATACAAAAAGGCAATTAGGATTAAATATAATTAAAGGGATTTGAATAAAACACTCTAAATTTAGAGAGTGTCTATTTATTCTGCCTATTATTATTAATCACAAATTTATGAGTTCATCAAGGAGGGA
This sequence comes from Lycium ferocissimum, assembly GCF_029784015.1. Classification (NCBI taxonomy): domain Eukaryota; kingdom Viridiplantae; phylum Streptophyta; class Magnoliopsida; order Solanales; family Solanaceae; genus Lycium; species Lycium ferocissimum. Next base: position 35,693,488 of record NC_081343.1, on the reverse strand, counting down.
ACCACGGTTGAAGAAAAATCTAACGATAGAATCTCGCAATCGTGCTGAAGGGATGGGGTAAAGCCTGCAATTCCCAAAAGGGTAAGTCCAAGAATTGGTACCAATAGCTTTTTCAGCAACTATCTTTGATTCCATTTCAAAATCCCCTTATTTGACATATGGTTTTGACTTTTCCACGTACGATTATGAGACTATATTTTGTACTCTCAATTTAAATTCATGTGAGCATATATTTTTAAAATGTATTTAAAAAAGAATGGCTTTTTAATTTCAAAACAGTTTTATTTAAATTTCTGATTTAATTTTACTAACAAATATTTATAATTATACAAAATAAAATACCATATATGATTAACTTTCACTTAATAAGTGAAGGGGAGAGGGAAGCACGACTTATTGAACTTTAAATAGATGCACTATAACAAAGAACTAGATTCGGGATTTACATTTAGTGGGTTCAACCTTTAGGCTCTAAATTAGCACGAACTCATCAAACTTTTGTAATTATAGATTCAATTATTTTTTTGCAATTTTAGTTTTTTTTTTTTTTCATGTATGTATCTATATTCCTTGCGTATGGAAAATATTGGGATCAATTTGAACCCATTGAATATATTCTACACCCTCTATTTCTGCTATAGATATTCGATTTGGTTATAAACAATTTAAGGACGATGACAAAAGAAGAATAGGAGTTTCAATTGTCAAAATTGTGAATTTCGAAAAAATAAACTAATTAATATAAAAAATATTTACTTAAAACGCAAAAGGGGACACAAGGGAAAAATAACAAGACAAATGTGAGATCTGAACATCAGGGGTCAATTCTAGGAAGGAAAAAAAAAAAAAAGGCAAACAACAACAAGAAGATAGACATGGGAGTGAAACCTGATTTCATTTGTAAAGATGCACCCAATAAATATTGCACTATAGGACTCTTTGAGGTTGGGCGCACGCGGGCGCCCACACCCTCCCCCCCCCACCCCCCCACGCACACACACATATACACACATTTAAGTAAGGGTGAAAGTCATTTACCTTCCCTAACTTTGCTTTAAAAATCAAACTCCCCCCTCAACTACGAACAATAGACATTATTCCTCCATTATCCTATGCAATAGTCTATCTACCCTTGATAATATCTTACCCTTGATATTATAAAAGGATAATAATATCTTTTTATATTATACATAATATTTATTTTTCTTAACCTAGGTGTTTATATATTTTTATTAATTTAAGTTCATTAATATAATAAGTAGAATAAACCTTTTATGAATTTGTTGAAAATCTAATGCCATAGTTACGTTTTTTTTTTTTTTTTTATATATTACATGCATTGAGTATGTTATAAGTATATAGATACATGTGTATATCTCTTATTTTCTATTGTCAATTTAGATAAACGAGTTTTTGTTGTTAATAGTGGAATATTTTCTAAATTATAAGTTAAAGTTCATTTACAATATAAATAGAAAATCTTTTAGGAATTTGTTATAAAATATACCTCTACTTTTATTAATTATTTTTTATTACATGCCAATAAATATGTGTATATAGTTATTATTACTAGTTAATTTCACTTGTAGAAATAGATATTAGAGTTTTGATTATTATTAATGAATTAATTCAACTCATTTATTTCATTATAGAACGTCATTAAATTATATAATCAATTAGTACATCTCAATTTTCTTTTTTCGTCTGAAAAATAGTAATTATTTTTTTCCATAGAAAATTTATTACATATATTTAAAAAAAAAATCATTATTTTAAGAAGTAAAATAAAAGACAAATGTTTGATAATTTAAGGTTAAAATAGGCATTTTAAAAAGTCAATTAGGATAAGGGGGGAGAATGTCTATTGTTCAAAGTTGAGGGGAAAATTTAATTTTTAAAACAAAATTGGGAAGGATAAATGATTTTCACCCTTTAAGTAATAATTTTAAGAAAAGTATAAGGGAGAAAAGCATAAGTTTGTGTGAACCCATGCATGCCCAAACCTATGTATAGATACCCCCTTGTTACCACCACATAAGATACTTGCCGAGAAAGCTCGAAGAGCTTCCCTTCATTCGTTACTAAATCAAGGTCTCAGGTTTCTTAGTCTGCCTGTGCTTTTTCGAAGAATCCACATTTTTAAGAGCATAAGTTTCAAATCATACAAATGTAATGACATGTAACATATTTAAGACTATAAATTTTAAAAATATACATTTCTTTCATAAATTTCGTGTCTGATCGAACATATTGAATAAATTGAAACAAAGGGACCAATCACAGCTTAGGAAGAGACCGTTGAACCGAATTTTTGCATGTTATATATATATATATATATATATATATATATATATTGAGTTAACATATCTCATTGTTGTGCGTGTATTGTAATTTGTATATGGATAACATTTTATATAAACTTAAAAGACAACTCCCTCTCTAATTACCTGAGCTAACTCTGGCTAGTTTCATCAACAGGAAAAGAATAATAATTTTCTAAGAAATTTGACCGGTCATAAGATGTCCTATTTATTTTTAAAAAAGGAAGACTCTTTCAAGATTTGATAGTAATTGTTTTACTATTGATTTTCTATTTAAGATTAATAATTAAATATAACATGATATTTCATCCCTAAAAATATCGCGATTTATTTGAAATCATAATTTTTTTTTTTTGGCTTGACGTCAAAAAAATATCTTCCTTTCTTAAATTATGTCCCCAAGTCAAATTACACTACGAAACGGACAGATTCCATAACAATTGTCAATATCCCTGAGGCTTCTAGTTAAGTATAAACAAATTATATTCTAGAGGATATGTGAGAGAATATTTGAAGATGGCAGAAAAATAACTCAAGGCTTATGGGGTGAAGACAGGTGTAAAGATTAATAAGACCACTTCCGAAAACAGAAAAAGAAAAATTGAATATTTTGATATGATGGGAGTGGCCGGAATTGAGCAAAAGTGAGGATAAGGAAGTTGTGATGGGGGAATAAGGATTCTCCAACTTTGCTTTATTCTCCATGCTTCTTGGCCACTTGTATGCATGCTTTCCTTTTTTGGTTATGATTCCCTCATGCCAATACAATATATCTTGTCATTTAGCGGTATGTATTATGTTTGTGGGATTGATGTAAGGACCAATTTCTAGTAGGGCTGCGTATCGGGTGGTTCGGTTCGGGTTTGAAAGTTATCGGTTAAACTTATCGGTTATCGGTTTGTAGACATGTTAAACCGTTAAAGAACTGTTAAGATATCGGTTACTGGGTTATTGGTTAATCGGTTTTTGATCGTTATCGATTCTGTTATCGGTTTAACCATTAAGATATCACATGAAATTTTTTCAAGAACAAAGAACCCATCTTCAAAGCAGAATAAAAAACGAGTTAACAAGATGCAAAACGAATAAAGTAGCTACAAAAGAAAGTGCCTGCAGCAGTTAGCTATAAAAATGTACATTCAAAGAAATCAATTGCAGCTTTGCTCCATCACAACTCACAAGGCACTACTAGCCTACTAGTAAGCAAGTGTTAACTTGGTGGCAAGGCTGTGGATCGATTTCGATCAATTGGAGCTATGCCAAAAAGATTACTTCTATTCCTTAGTCCCGGTGTTCATGACTAGAACTTCATCAGACTATTGAGGCATCTTAGTCCTTAGACTCATTGTGCAAGCACTCCTTGCACCTACATTCACACTTACAAGCGATAGCGATTATACAATATACCAAGTTCCTCTTTAGGTAACAGGAATCATCCACAAAGTTAAATCGAAAAGCATATCTAGCTATAATAGGCATAGTAATTATATATGGAAGGGTTATATGGAACGCTGGACAGTGGACTCCACAAATTATATATGAAAGGTGATATATGAAAGGGTATAATTGTAATTAAATAAATGGTTATCGGTTCACCCGATAACAAAAGTGGTGAACCCGAGACCCGAACCGATACTCCAATAACTAGAGAACACCACCCGATACCCGAACCAATAACCCATTAACCCGACCCATTAATCCAATAATCTAATAATCGATTCGGCTTATTGGTTTAATCGTTAACATGCATAGCCCTAGTTTCTAGGATTGACTGCAGGGTTTGCAGGGGCCGGCAATCTCAGCCCAGTGACGTTCGCACCGAATTTTCTAAAAAGTGGACCGAGTTAGATTGGGTTTAATTAGGATCTTTTTCAACTTATATATACATGGCTTTCCGTCGTATTTGTGTATCCTTATCAATACATCTTTCATTGAACAATAATAGTGGTGACGATCATGATTTTCTTTTCCTTGAGAGTTTTCACGTTAAAATTATTTGTTCTTCCTTTTGTTATAATTGTTCGAATTCTCGTTGTCTCATAACAGTTTGTTCATAGAAATTTTTCTTTTTTCCAAAAAATAAATTTCAAAACAGCATTTGGTTATATATTGGATTGACTTTAAGAAAATAAAAAGTGATTTTGACAAATTTTTCAAATGAAAAATCTTTTACATTCATAAAATTTCAACTTTTTTTTTCAAGTCAGATACATTTCTAAACTCAATTTCATTTTTCAAATAGGCCTTTTCAACTTAACTTCAAATAATATTTTTTCTGTAAAATAACATATTTTTTTATATCCAAATACCTACCTAATTTGTACCCCTCGAAAAAAATAGATACATTTTGAGACATTACCAATCATTTATCCAAGGACTTGTGCTCGAACTTCCCTTTAATTTTACCTACGTGCCTTGGTGCTTGTGGCAGATGTTATGACCGATTAGATTTCTTTTGTTAACTAAATTTTGTTTCAAAAATCTGGTTTTAGACCTCGTTTACGCCAAAAACACCATAAGTGGTACTTTTACTTTCTATAAGGGTGTGTTTATTTTCTTTCAAGATTTTGTGATCATTAGTTAGAGAAGTCAACCCCATCTCGCTAATTTAAGAAAATAAAATGAAATTCATTTCTAATTGAGCAGACTTGTGGAATCAAGCCAAAGAACTGATTTATTAGTACTCAACCTGAAATTTGAATGTAGAGAAATTTAGGGTGTGTTCGGTATGGAGTAAAATATTTTGCGGAAAATGCTTTCCAATTTTCTCATGTTCATTTGATCAAAAATTTTGAAAAACATTTTCTTTAAAAAAACAAGTTCCTTAAAAATGGAGAAAATGACTTCCCTAATTAAAGTAGGAAAAACAAGTTCACAAGTGGCATTTCACCAACCACCCTACCACCACCCAAGGCACACCCCAACCACTCCCACAATCCCACTCCAACCCCCACCCATCACCACCCCGTCCAATTTTTTTTTTTTTCGCTTTTCTATGACACCCCCCCCCCCCCCCCTCCCCTTCCCAAAAAAAATTATATATATATATATATATATATATATATATATATATATATATATATATATATATATATATATATATATATATATATATATATATATATATATATTTTCTTTTAAAAAATAGTTTTGAAAAGATTTTTTTTTTTTAATTTTCTACACCCAGCTACTTACCCACCCACCCGCGACGCCCGCACCTCTAACCCCTCCCGAATTTTCTACTTCATATTTAGTTTTACCTTTATAAGAAATTTATAAAACTGGAAAGTTGGCATGGTTAAATTTGGTGTGGGGTGGGTGGTGGGGGGGGTGGGGGATAGTGGGTGATGATGGGGTAAGGGTTGGGTAAGAAAAATATTTCTCATTTTTTTTTTATAAAAATTTTAAAAAGTAAAATAAAATATATAAAATAGAAAATTTAGGAGAGAGAGGGGTGGGTAGGAGGGTCGGATGGAGCGGGGATAGGGGGTAGAGTTGGGTGGTGGGGTGGGGTTGGTTGGGTTGGGGTGGGGTAGGAGTGGGTGAAGATAAAGTGCGTTCGAGGATGGTGGTTGGGTAGGGGTGAGATTTGGTTGGGGGGTGGGTGGTGGGGGTGGCGTGGGTGTGGAGTTGGTAAGACTTGGCTGGGTATTTTTTGAAAATATTTTCTACCAAGCAACCCAATATGAGAAAATAAGTAAGAAATTCACTTTATTTCCACTACCCAACTGAACATGAGAAAATAAGTAGAAATTCACTTATTTTTCAAGAACACATTTTTCAATAAAACATATTCCGTGGAAAATATTTACCTCCATACCGAACACACCCTTGGTAGAAGAATAGAGCATTTGCGTGGACAATGTTTAGAGAAAGTTGGTGATAAAACCATGGCGACGCCAGAAATTCAAATAAGGGAATCCCAAAACAAATACCTCTTATGTCAGGGAGATTCGATGACACTTATATATGTGAAAAAGAAATATTTTTATCCTATTTACATAGTATAATTTTTCAATTGTGAACCCCTTGCACCCTCTGCCTCCTGCCCGAATAAAACGACTTGTTCGTTCTTTTGCAACTACCACTCTAAAGAAGAAGAAGAAAAGATATATTCTGCAATGTATTGTTTTCTATGAAAATAAAGCGTTTGTAAAAGAGAAGATAGCATGTCAACATTGTGTCATTAACCACATAGATATCCAGTTTTGCACCTTACACGTGTCGTTGTGCTTATTCTCCACAGTAGTTTCAAGTTGTGTATTTTTAATTAATACACATAAAAGTCGTTTCTCCCTTTGACCCTATTTATTTTTCTTTTTAGTTTTAAACCATTTGATATGCGCTGTATATATTCTTCATGTATATTCTTCACGCCGTATAAGATTCATCAAAGAGGAAGGACTCCCAATATTCTTCACGCCGTATAAGATTCAACAAAGAGGAAGGACTCCCAATATTCTTCTAGTCGTATAAGATTCATTAAAGAGGAAGGACTCCCTATTAGAAAATTTTCTATTGTCAATATCAAATCAAATTCTCCAATTAAGGGTGGAGAATCTCATCTAATCCCACCATATCCCTTATTGTTGGCCATAAATTTTACCTACTCTGACACCGGATTTTTTTTTTTTTTAATTTTTTTTTTTTAAACTAACTTAAACAATTGGAAAAGAAGGCTTTGCATGATGCACGTAAGAATGCAAATTATACGAGAAAATAACAAAAATTGGGTCAATTGTATTTAGGTATGTTCTAAGTAGATTCTTAAATATACTTCAAAACAATTTTCATTCGTAACATCATTCAGCTTGCGATTAGTGAGTACTCTTTTCCCAATTGCTCTAGGTTAAGAATATTATTTTCCGGTGAAAACGGATAATCAGTTAGAGATTTGTATTTCAAGGGTTGGAAGACAAGTGGGTCATATCCAATCTCGAAAATTCTCCTTTCGAGTAGGTTTTCGTTATTACAAGAATTAGATTGAAAGAACCAAGCATAAAAAATAAGAAATCAAGCAAGATAAATATGTTCACAAGAGTAATCAATGCGCACGGATTTGTTGTTCTTGAGAGAAAAAGTAAAGGATTTGTTACAAGAGATGAGATGGATGTGTCTTGGCTTACATGATAAGCTACCTTATGTAAACCAAAATGAGACTTTTCTATCCTTAAAGGACGAGTGACGTGACGTGAAGTTGCCCCTAACGTTAACATAGTTGGTGGCTTTCTAATCTAAAATCGTGGATGTGATAGGAGTCGGTCGGAGCAGGGAACTGCTGTGAGGTTTACCCTGGTCCCCCCGAGCGTCCGGTCTCTCAAGGGATCCTGAGCCGATTTTTGCCCAATACAGATAGTCCCCTACTTTCCAGGGTTATCCTAATCGTGAACTCGGGAAGTGGAAGAGCCCATCACTTCTAACCTTCACATGGGAAATTCTCAAATCATCGTGGCTTACCTCATGAGCAGACATCTTGTCCGAATTTTGAATTTAATGTGCCTCTTCGCTCATTCGGTGGTGTCGTTTCCCTTCGCACATGTTCTTTTCCTATCAGACACCATCCACCATGTGTTCGATTATCAGCCTAACCTTTTTGCGGGAGATCGAGCCGTCGAAATTATGACGGAACTAGTCTTTTGAGGTATGACTTAATGCGCCCAAAAATATCCCCCCTCCCCAACCACTTAGGGTCGCGTCTCTTACTCTTCTAACTCTATAAATAACCCCTACTCTCCTGCAAGAGGTCATTTCCTTCTTGCACATCTTTTTCAAAGAAATCTCTTGCAACTTTTCTTCTAGGCTATTATCCTTTTGCAAATCTTAATCACCTTCTCCCCCGACCTTTTCCATGTGTTCTGATTCATCCATTGCTGGTGGCGCCACTACCCTAACCCGGGCGGCTGGAAACAGCGATTCCGAGGTCTCTATTCAACAAGTTCCGATCGACCGTCCTCCATTACATAAGGCATTTAAGAGAAAGACCCCGGCCTCGAGTGCCACTCCTCAACAGGCAAAAATGTTTATTCCCAGAAATTGGTCGACCGATAAAGATCTGGCTGGGCGCGGTATTTCTACTGCCTCGGATCGTGAGAGAGACTGACCGGCGTATGTGTATCGCACCTCCATTCACAAGAATAGCCTTAGCCAGGCCATGAAGGACTGCGGTTGGAAGGATATCGAGGTGCTCCTTCCAACCAAAGAGGAGAACATTACTTCCCATCGACCCGGCTACTCTTTTGTCTATACCTATCTTTTCTCCTTAAGGATTAGTGACCACATCGATCCTGTGATTTTGGAGTTTTACCGGAAATACTAGGTATGCTTAGCCCAGGTCGGATCGGCGATCTGGAGGACTGTGGCTTGCCTTCGGTACCTCTTTACATGAGTTCAAGAGGATTTTACTCTCTCCTATCTGATCCATCTCTACTCTCCAAAGATCTTCAGGATCGGGGTTCTCCTATTAACTCGGCGTGGCCAGAATGCAATAATTATGAGCATCGATGACGATTTTGACTACGGATGGATAGAGAGAAACGTCATCATCGCCACCAAGGACTTAGTCAAGCCCCCGGAGGCTCCTACACCCGAACGATGGAACCATAACTGTAAGCGCTTTTACTCCCCTTGCCCTCTCTAAGTTGTGTCTTTGCGTTTGATCGTTGATTTTATTCTCCTCAGTTATTGCAGCCGCTGCATTGTTGACACCTAATTTTTGACCTCCCCAAATTTATTTTAGTTACCCAGAGGCTTTGAATATTAAACGGAATGAAATATGTGAAGTCAAAATGATTTTATAAAATTATTCAGACAATGTTTTACCATTCTTATTTGGTAAAATAATTTCTATAATGTTATAAATCATTTGGAAATTAATTTGCAACAATTATGATATATTTGCTAAATTTAATCAAGGAAATAGTTTAAAATAGTTATTTATTTAATTGTTTGAATTATCAGAAATCAACTAGCAAATATTTTACCGTGTTTAGTTCAAGGAATCTGATTAATTGAATGCATTAATCATTTTACCCCTCAATTATTTTTTGGCATTTATCATAATTAATTGGGTATTTAATTATGGTTAATTCCAATTGTTGATATTAAGACTAGTAGTGGCTACAATTGAAATAGCTAATTGTTAGGACAATTATGGCCTTAATTAAAATAGCCAAACTCATGGTTTAAGTTTAACTAACGTCATTTTTTACATATTATTTCTTAATTGGTCAATTGGTTAATATCGGGTCATAATTGAAATGTTTGATCAATGGACACTTTCAATTTTTGCGCTCAGTGTATGCATATGGGCTACCCCTCCCCCTTTTTTAAAAGGCAAACTTACTCAAATGACTACCTTATTGTAGCTTCCTACCATTTGTAGCTACCCTTTTAAATATTACCATTTGTAGCTACATTTTGGCAAAATAGTGTATGTTTTCGCGTGTATTTGTTGCCAACAAATACATGAGAACAAGTTTAAAAAAATAAAAAAAAAACATGATCCTTGATTTTAGCCTTTAACGGTGGAACTATTAAATTAGATATTAATATATATTTTTTTTGATGTATTTTAGTGATTTTTTTTTTATGTATTTCAGTGATTTTTTTTTATGTATTTTACTGATTTTCTTTTTTTTTTATTTTTTTTTATTTTTGATGTATTTCAGTGGCTTTTTTTGATGTATTTCAAATACATTGTGTACATTCCAACTACGATGAAGCCAAATATATTCAAATTTTCGTGTATTTGAATGGATTTCAACATATACATTCAGATACAAGACCAAAAAATTCAAATATATGACAAATACATTCAAAAAAATAATGTGTTTGGCTATTAACAAAATACACTGAAAAATGCACTCAAAAATACAAAGACAAATACATTAAAAAACAGTGTATTTGTGAGATGTAGATTTTTGAATGTATTTGTATTTGACTTTTAACAAATACACATGGCCAGATCTGAGACACTACCACCACCAAAAAACCCTAATCTCTCCAACACCACCAAAATCCTAATCTGAGACACCACCACCACCAAAAATCCAAATCTGAGACACCACCAACACCAAAAAACCCTAATCTTTCCATCACCAACAAAACTCTAATCTCTCCACCTCTACGTCATCTTCTCCGCCGCCATCTCAAAATCAGTCCATCACCGCCGTCGCCAACAATGCACACGGCCAGATCTGCGCCATCGCCTCACCGGATAGAGTGAAAAGAGAAAGAGAGGGGTGAGCACAGAGGGAGACAGAGAAGAGAGAGAGGGGTGAGCACAAAGGGAGAGGGAGAAGAGAGAGGGGGGCGGTGCGTCCATGATGGTAGTGGTTGAGAGAAGGGGAGAGAGATTTTTTAGGGTTTTGAGAAATGAAAAATCTGAAATGAGTAGTGATTGGGAAAAAATAAAGATATATGTGTTTGGGTATGTATTTTTTGATATAGCTACCATTTGTAATTTAGAAAAGTTAATTAGCTACTAAATATAATTAAATAAAAGGGTAGTTAATATTAATAATTAGGTCTTAAAAGAAGCTACAATGAGTAAAAATTCCTTTTTAAAATTGGCCAGGCCCAGTCCAAATACGGACCGACCCGACACACGAATGCGTTTAAGGGGGAATACCCCTCATTCTCTTCAAGCTAAAGACCAAACGAAGCCTAGGAGATTGAAGAGGGGTTTTCTATCCAAACCCTAGCGGCGCCATGTCTCTCACTTCTCTCTCCTCGTCATCTATGCCGGATTTAGCAAAGATGAGGATCCACTTGGGTTCTACAATTGTGAGGTTGGTCGACAATGGCAAGAGCATTAAATGCTCTGCCATTTCTCACCTGTCACCAGCCCAAAGTTCACCTCAAACACGATATAGTTCCTGAGTTCAGTTAAGTTTTTTAAATATTTCCTCTTTTTTCCTATTCGTGTGGCCTTGAGCAATTGGGGTTCGAGGAGAAATACCTTCCAAGTTCATTCTCGACAATAGGTTGTACTTCAAAAAGGTATTTCTTTTTCCCTTTAGTTAAGTTTTTTCATAGTATTTTATTAATTTATATGATTTAGTTTCTATGTAGTTAGTTTAATTTTGTCTTTAGCTGTAGTTTAGGGTTGTTTGAATGTTAATCACGTCATTTAAATTAGCCTAGTTTAATTACTTATGCATTGCAGCCAGATTGATTGCTCATACTTGTATTGATCCTGTTTTGCTTCAGTAGGATTAGGGAAAATATGAAATCTCTAATTGATCATATCTAGATGTTCACTTGTTCAAACTAGTTGTATAATATATTAACCATGACTGAGTACTTGTCCTGTCTAAGATCATTAGTCTTTGTTAATAGGTAGAGTTAATTTACTTGCTGATTTGGGGTTAAAACTGATAATTATTTAGATACTTACATGTGTTCTAAGGTCCGCTAGCTTATGTTGATTGATTATGTCTTTTGTTTTTTCCTTAAACCTGTTTGATGGGCTCATGATCTTTGCTATACACTTGACTAATTCTTTAAAGGTTGTTGAGTACATGTTCACTCTTTTGTGAGTCTGAAAAATCATGTTTGTTTTGGTTTGTGTACTCTTTTGAATTTATGTCATCAGATTAAAGTTGCAACATTGTTCTAAAAATGCCATATATGTTTTCTTTCACTCATGAATAAACTGTAAATTCACAGTTCAGTTAACTAGGTCTTGGCTTTGTATTAATGTTGGTTGGCACTCTCAATCACAGTAAAACATTTAGGTTGTCCTGTAAAGCACCTTTGAAACTGAGGTTGACTAAAAGATGGAGTTAATGTCCTGTGGTGTTAAAGTCCTGATCTGCTCTTATGTGTAAGTGATTAAGGGTTTGTGTCCTATTTTTATTAAACTGAGTCCTTATTGTTTGAAACAATCTATTAACAACCACACCTAGCTTATACATAATTCAGAATCTGTCATACTTAAGTTAAGAGGATAGGGTCTGAAGTCAGTAATGAAGTTTGTCACTTAGGGTGTGTTTGACACATGGGTGTGACTTACCTAGGGTTTGGAAGAGAGTGGAAAAGGCTTGGAGTTTCCATTCAAACTCAGTCTAGTCATCCTCCCTTCAAGCTGCAGGGGTTTCCCTGTGCAAGAACAACACCTTATGGGATCCTTACAAGTTTAAAACTGATAGAACTATGTATAGTGTCCATGATATAATAGTTTTTAAGTTGTTAAAGTGGTATAAGATGATTTTTCTTTCCTAGGAATGATGTTTCAATATGTTTGAGTGACCTGTTTGTTGCTAAAATCATGTTGTCATTAGTCCACATTGTTTAATTTGCTGATCCATGTCTACGTGTTGCACCTAACATTAGGCAGTTATTGATAAGATGATTGAAACACTTAGACCACTCAAAACTGGGTAAAAGCAGTTCCCTTTTCTTGCAAAAATCTCAAGAGGGTACAAAATTTTATGTTCATAGATTGTATGTTTGAAATCTGTCAAGTGTTCACTTTACTAAGCTGATTTTATGAAAGCTTTGCATCTTTTCTTGGTGTGTCCTTAACAGTTATGTTGTGTATTGGGTGTATACAAAGTATACATGGCTTATATACACCATGGTGTATACAAGAAAGTATATTTTGCATACTCCTTTAAGTAAATTCTGAAACTGGTGATTTGGGCCAAAACTGCCCCTTTGAAGTATTTGCCATATGGGCCTGTGTGTGGATTGTTGTAGCCTGGTCTTCAATCTAAGTTATTTAGGCCTGTCTTGCTTGTTCTTATTTCTGGCTGTGGGATATTATGTTTGTTTGTCCGAAATAGTTTAAGGATATATATACATGAACAACGTATATACAAACTGTATATCTATGTTTGTTAATGCTTACTTAGTTTTCTTTTGGAATTTCTTGTTGAGCCTTATAGGAATAGTTTAGATATTTTCTAACCCTCACTTCTTTTTTCCTTTTATATTTGCATGAGAACTACCGTGGGCCATTTGGGCGGCTCCTTGCATAAACCTGTTGGGCCTCACATTCTTTGATCGAGTCTGAAAGCCATGAAAAGGGAAGCTAATATATATTGAAAGCCCAGCCATGGGTGAAAATGTAGGCTGGTGGGTTTGGTAAGCCCACCAGCTTAATTTTCTTTCTTCTCAATTTCAGTTTATATATCATATATGTATATGAACAATTATGTGAAATATTGAAACACTTGTGCGTGTAGAACTAGGAAAAACACGTACTATTTAGGAAGTTGCCAAATGATTTTCAAAGAAACTCGGATGATAACTATTTTCGTATGAACGGGGAACTTAACAACAATTTTTTTTTAAGTCTAAAACTGTTTTAAAGGCAAGGTTAAGCATAAAGAATGAAGAATGAGATTTGATTAAGTTTAAAATTGGCTCAAATTTTGAACAAGGCAGAATATTTCTTCAAATATTAAGTAACAGATTTTTGGGCCTTAAGCCTGTGATTTGAATGATAAACCGTTGGATAAGTGTGTTTTTTCCCCAAAAAAAAACTGATTTAAGGAGTGGCTTGACTTTAAAAATGTGTAATTTGTTGTGTACCAAAAACGAATTTTGGACTTGAGCTAATCTGGACAATTTTAAGAATTGGATCTGGACTTGAACAAAATTTTGAGAAAAAATAGAGGTTGTTTTGGGCCTGGAAGCCCAGTACTGATCTTAGACCAAAAAAAAAAAAAAGAAAAAAAAAAGAGAAACTTGTTGGGCCAGTTTGAGATTGAGACGGTCTGGACTTAGAATATAGGTGATATTATGAGCTTCAAATAAAAGGAATTGGACTTAAACAAAGTTGTATTTACTTTTATATATACATACTAGTCTCACGAGGCCCGTGCTAAGTCCAGGCTCAAACTCAAGATATAAAAATTTAAATTTTAATTAAATATATATAATATATAATACACCTTATTACTATCTAATAATTAAAATTTCAAATAAATATATTTTTAATATATAAAAATAAAACTTTCATTTCACTCTTTTAACATTTTTAATGAAATTATTTACTTCAAATTAGATGTGGAGCTATAATTTGAAGTTTAGTGACCTTTTAAGACAAATAAAGAATTTAATTAACCAATGCGCTACCGAATCCGATCAAACATATAACCGACACTCTAACTCCACCCTGCGTCAAACTCATTTTGTGTTTATCTTGAACTCATTTAAGATTTTAATAATGTATTTTTATTTTCGCTCGTATTATACAAACTCAATTTTCATCTTCTAGAATTATCTATCACGACAAATATTTTCAATAACTCTAAATTAATACTACAACATTTATAACCTTAGTTTTGAGTATATACACATATTAACCTAATGGTCTTACAAAATATTAATAAATAATAATTAAAGTACATCAATAAAGTAAAAGATTTTAAAATTATGCTTAGAAATAATTTTAGGACATATCTTTATAAGCACATATGAGCTCACTAAGAAGCAAAATATCTGAGGTTGAATAAAAGATATAGTAAAACCTAATAAATGTTCCAGTTGTAAAAAGAAAATTTGGCTCCAAAGTTGTGTTAATTTTACCTGAACGTATAAGGGCAAATAATTTATTCCTTGAGTTCCAAAATATTTATCGCGTTTCGTTTTTTGAAAGACAATTTAATTAATCTTCAAAGCTAAATTGGATTAGATTAATTTAATATTTTAAAATTAAAATTTAAATATTCAAAAAATATATGAAAAATACTATAAATTTTAATTCTCCTTCGATATAGTGAATTTTCTTGAGTAATATTGGTTAACATTTATGCAATTTGACCCTACGCGACATTCAAATGGAGGAGAAAAAATTAATTTAATAAAGGAGCAAAAAGTAGATTCACAAAAAAATTACTACAATATTAATATAAACCAATCCAAAAGCCCACGTGGGAAGTCTGAGGAAAGAGAAATTTAAAGGGGAAAAACAACAGTGAAGTATGCAACGTTATTCCCCTGCGGGTCCCTTTGAGTTGTGAGGACGACAAATTCTTTGGATCCTTACTTATATATATTAGTAATATATATAGGAGGATACTCCATATTTTCTTATATAAAATAAAAACCCGTAAGAATTAAACTCATCTTATTAGGACTAGAACAGTAGCGACTATACTCGGGAGAAATTCCGGGTGTGTCCTAGTCCGGTAATAAAGTGAGTTGAACAATTACGAGGATTTTCAAAACCCAAAAACCCCTTTTCTAAGGGGAATTTTTGGCAAAATTTTTCTTGAGTTTATGATACAAATGAATGACATTTTTGAGGAAAACTAAACACTTTTAAGCAAATAAATACATTAATCACACATTGAAGCTCGTAGGTCAATCATATTCCACGAATCTTTAATACTAGGGTGCGTAAAACCTTCCCTAGGGGATCTCAGAACCCTTACCTCGAACTTTGGTTACAAAAAGATTTCTCTTTTGCTTGAAAAATCTTTTACCCGATTTTCCTAGTTTTCCTTTAATAAATTAGGCGGCGACTTTAAAAAATGCTAAAATCCAATTAGAGCACCAATAACCTCATAGTAACTTTTGTGCTTTATCCTGCGTAAAAGCGAACCGTAACACCCGTGGATGCCGAATCTGATATCGGATATACCGTGATGGGTCCAAAAAATCCTTGACTTCTCCTCCCTTAACATCAAGGTGTGGAAAGATATTTTGAACATGAACAACTGAAGGAGAAAGAACCACCGGCTTCCCAAGGTGTCTGTCGTACGTCCTTTGGCCGATGTGTCCGAGGATCCAACCGTAGCCGTCCAACAAGTGCTATAAGCTGCTTCCCATCCATTCAGGGGTTAGATGATGCTCCCATGACCCGAGCGAAGAGGGCGTCTTCGGATCCTGCTCCCTCGACCAAAAGGAGCAAGCAAGTTGATGCCTGCCGGGATGGTCTGAGTTCAACTTTAGGGACCCCAGCCACACCCCAAGTGGCAATAGACCTAGAAGCCGATACCAGCGAAGAGGAGGTAGACCCGACTCTGGAACTCGTCCATAGAAGAAAGGCCTCTCAAGAAGCTACTACCGAGGCTCTTTTCGGGGAGATGGAACTAGCCCCGATGATAGGCTCTGTCTGTCGACCCCTGTCTCGTCTCTTCTTTCATATTCCTGGAGGCCCCCCATCGGTTCCCCGTAGGCAGAATCCTCAATCCGAGGGCTCAACCCTTAAGAGGAGCTCCGAAGGTGCTCGAGGAGCCCCGGAGGAGTTCTGGTGAACACCCTCCCGACCCCAGTGTGCAACTCCTGAGACTTTTGCCAAGTCTCTGTGTCAGTTCCCCAAGAATGTAATTTGCTTTCTTTATCTATGGGAGTTGCGAATTATATGAGGCCGTTGGCCACAAAAATAGTATAGGAGGAAGATGGACGATGTGTCAGCGGACCGTTTCCTGAATACTGGTGCTCATGCGGTCGCACAGGTATGTGGTGTTTTCTCTCTTCATTATTTTAGACTTTATCAGCTTCCAACGCCACCCCATGACTTCGGGTGTGCCATTTTTCTTTTCAGGCCAGCCTTTTGACAATAGAGGGCCTTTAGCGCAAACTTATCGAGGAGAAGGGAAGGTTGGATGAGATCCAATGGCTGCAGGAGTGTATTCCCAATCTGGAAGTTAGGTTAGTATCAGTCGGAGAGTTAGAGACAAAGCTGGCTCAGTCGGAGCAAGAGAGAAAAATCCATAGTGAGGAGGCTGCCAAGTTTCACTCCGATCTGCAAAAGAAATGGGTTGATCACAAGGAGCATTTCACAAGTCTTGTTCAGAGGGAGTCTGGATTGACGGAGAAAATTTGGACCTTGGGGGTGGAGTTGGAGAAATGGGTCCAAGAAAAGGTCGTAGTTGAAAGAACCATAACCGATCTGGGGGAAAGGCTAGAGCTTAGAAAGTCCAGAACAAGACACAGTTTGAAGACAACAAAGGCCTCTCTCAAACCAATGCCCGTCTGCGTGGTACCATTGACAAAAAATGGCTGATTATTGCTGAGAAAGATGCCCAGATGCAGGATCTGAAGAGGCAATTTGTCCTGGAGAAGGCTTATGCTACATACCGTGCTCGCAGACTTGCACTTGAAAAGTTTCGGGACGGATCAGACGACATTGATGCCAAAATTGCTGCTGCCCTGTCCATCGAAGAGATTGCATCCGGGACGTTTCTTGCTCAGCTTTCGGCCAATAACGTAGATCAAGCGTTCGGTGATGAGGGGTGGTCTTCAGATAACTAGGATAAGGAAGAGGCTCCAGAAGAGATTGGCGAGTAGACTCCGGGAGTTTTTGCAGAAGATAGCCTGGAGAGGCCCAAGGATGCTCCCATCGTTGAAGGTCCTTCTTCCCCCAACATTATTTTTCCCGATCTCGCAACCCCTTTTCCTAATGAGTATGTCGAGGCCGACCCTTCATACGACGCCACTAAGCCCTGATCCGGTGTTCCATATCCCCAGGCCATGTTTGATATGTTTTTTGAATTTGCTTTGTAAAAATTTGCTCGACGTTGGATGATGAACGTATTTGTTTCGTTCCTTTTTTGCTTTATGTCATCTATTCTTGCTTGCGTTCCAATTGTTAAGTTATTCCTATCGATTTCATTCGTTATTGCATATAGATTTTCTCTTCATTCTCTATTTTACTAAATAAAATAAAATATTAAAGTTTCATACCCAACATATAATAAAGACTCACTCACCATTTAATAGCATTTACTTGTCATTACTTCCCTTATAATTATTGTAATTACATTGTATTAAATCTATAGCTATATATAATATAAAGCCAGGTATCACACCTCTCTTTGGCCAATGATCCTATTTATCTTCTTTTTTTTTTTTTTTTTTATCATTTTTTTGAAAATTTCCCCAACATTTTTATTCACTTATTATTATTCTACAAAAGTAATTGTGTCAATTACTACTCCTCTATGCATTTATATTATTTAATGTTCATATTTAAGCGTCTCAAAATTTACTCAATCCTATTCTTTATTATAAAAAGAATATTAAAAGTTTCAATATTTACTAGTCCAACCTTTCAAGAAATTAAATCGTTTGGAGATTTTTCAAGAAGTTTACAAGGCTTCATTTTTTTGGTTTTTACACATTTTTGACTTATATATTATTTTTCCTATGATGATAATGGTGTATTAATTATTAAATTCATTATGATCTCTTTCCTCTCTATAAAGCTCAAATTCAATCTCTTTAGGTTGGATATTTTATCAAAACATAGATCCTTTTCTTTTTTTGAGTTTTGAGAGTGCTGAAAGTTGCGATGTCAACTTTTTCTTTTCTTTCTATTTTGTTGATCTTAGTTGAAGATATAGTACTTTTGAATTGTGTTTGAAGCATCTTTTTTTATTTTTTTTATTTGGCTTGTATCGTAGAAAGTAGGAATATCGATTCTACTTAGTGTATTCGTTTCTGATATTTTCTTTCTCTCTCTTTTTTTTTTTTAGTCTCATTGATTTTAGTTTTGTGTTTTTTGGGCAGGCTGTTTGGTGTGTGTAGTTGTAGGCTTGCAGCATTTGAATTATTTTATTTTATGGGGATATTGTTAAGTCATCTTTTAATTGGTATTTTCAATAGCAATAGTGATTTAGAGGCCGTTTAAAGTCATGAGGGATGGTAATTGATACATTATTACCTTTTTGATAAAGTTTTGATTGATCAAACTACCATATGAGCCTCCAAATTATCTCTCTCTTGACCTGGGAAAAAAGGTTTACGCCTACAAACGTCAAATAGTTTTATGTTTTATTAATTTTCTGTGTAAGATTAACTTAATTCACACAGGATCTTAAACACAATAATCTTACATGGAGAGAACACCAAAAACATACCTGATGTGGAAGACATTATTACGAAAGTGGAAGCGTTGTTTCTAGAAATTGGTTTCTACCTCCTTGCCCTAACTTTACGTTACCACAGCCGCCAATGATGGAAAGTATCTTAGAAGAAGTGGTAACCCTAATGGGTGGAGGGAGGACCAATTTATAGGGGTTGAGACTTAATCCAGACGTCCATCAAGTAACCGATCTAACGGACGAGATTTATTCTTCATTAAATATTAGTTATGGGCTTTACATTAATTGGGCCACGCATAAGAATAATAAAAATTCTTACATTCTGTACATCTAAACCATATACGAAAATTCAAGCACAAAAAAAAAAGTCTTTCTAGCTTCAACTATCTCATTTTCCATTTATTTATTCTTCTCTTTTCTTCCTTGGTTATCAAATAGATTCAACATCATTTTTTCTTTAGTTTTCTTAATTATTTTTCTTCTAATTTGTGTTAGGATTCACCAAATCTCTTAATTACAAGCATATTTGATAGAATTTTAGAAGTACGAATGGTAAAATGTTGACGTTGTACAACGATCAATTGAATTTTATTTTATTTTTCTAAATTTTCAAAAATATGCTATACAAAAAAGAATGTATGCAACAAAATTTGTGATTTTTTCTTTTAGTGTTTTACTTGCATAAATTATTTTATGTATGATATTAATAGACGAGAATGCAGCTTCATGATTCTTTTACTTCTATTCCAATTAAATTTAATAAAAAAATTATTTATAAATTTATTAATAATCTTTTTCATGAAGTAACGACGCGAAGCGCGGCCAAATTCACTAGTGAAAACAATACAATAATGACCCACGGAAAACAACCATCCAAACAGGGAGTAAATCTCCTTTGTTGACTAATAATTTGTGAAATATGCACTTGAATAATTGCTTCATGTTAAGTCTTGAGTGGGCAAGTCGTCACACAATCCTCCTTTTGATTAGACATATATTCTGATGAAGCCATATCTATGGTTAGCGAATAAAATATACTCCATAATCCATGAGATTTTATTAGCATCTTGAAATTGGAGGAAATATTCTTCACGCCATCGACTCTTTTAGGCCTCCACCTTTGCTTCTCTAAATTGACTCTTTTACACCTTGCCGATTCTTCTTGTGTTAATGTATTTATCCTGCTATAAAAATGGATTTAACTTATACATTGACTGTGTAACAAATTTTACAAAATCAATGTAATTTACCTCTTCTAACTCCTGTATGTTTTACTCTGTTTATTTCCATTTTCAGATTTGAGACGAAGCTGGATATAATAAGTACGCTAAATTTTTGGTCTATAGCGTCTGACCTTTTCTTATTCTTTTCTTTTTCAACACAAGAATAGGAATTTTGGGTTGAGGGTTGGTCCTTTAATCATTAGCTACCCGGGCTTTTCCTTTGGGTCTTTTCTATTTCTCAATTTTTTTTGTCACATTAGGGATTAGGATACGCAAGGAGACAGTAAGAATTGAACCCTAGCTTATTGTGTGAAAGATTTCCACAGTAGACTATATATATTTTGATGGTGATGTCACAATATGTATATATATTTTTTTCCTTCAAAACGATCTCAGTTATTCATACAATGGAAAAGGAAAGTTATATAATTTCATGACTTTTTTGCGCGGATTGCCCTTCAAAGGCGTTGGTCTTTAATTTTTGCCCCTCAAATTGCTAGTCTTTAATTTTTTCCCTTCGCCTAAAAAAGTGATCGAGAATATCTAGAGGTTCTGGGTTTGAACTCCAGTTCAGTAAAAAAAAAAAAAAAAAAAAAAAAAATCGTAAAGCAAGATTTCGCGAAAGGTCTGCCTTAACGCAAATTTTATGCCTTACAAGGCATAACCTTTGCCTTAATCTTTGCCTAAGTTATGCCTTAAGGCATAGCTTTTGCGAAACCTTTACCTTACGATTTTTGTTTTATTGAGCTGGGGTTCAAATCCAAAATCTTGAGATATTTCTGGCCAGTTTTTTAGGCAAAGGATAAAAATTAATTTTTTTTAATTTGATGAGCAAAAATTAAAGACCACCCCAAAATAGGGGCAATCGTGCGAATTGCCCCAAGTTCATTTGTTCGTCGATTGAGAGCGCCAGATCTTACAGATTTGGGTCTGTAAGGCTCCAGTGGGCTAAGACTAATGCAACGATTCCCTCTTTTAGGATCACTATTTAAAAGATATCGAGCAATTGTATAACTTTTTTTTTGCGCGGATTGCCCTGCATTTGGGGTGGTCTTTAATTTTTTTCCCTTCAAATTGGTGGTTTTTAAATTTTGACCTCTATCCATGCAAATTCTGCCTTAAGGCCCAACGCATGGACATAATTCTGTCTTAAGGTAAAATTTGCAAAGGCAGAGAGGATAATTCTATAAGATCGAGGGGGGGCGGGGGGGTGGGGTTGAAGGAAACTCGAGTAGTAGAGGGAAAGCTCCTATGGTGGTGGTAGAGGAAAACTTCAACCTTCTCACAAAAGATGGTGGACTTGCGGAAGAATTTCGGGTGGTGCCGGAGAAGTTGACGGCAGAAAGCGGAGCTAATGGTGGTGGAACAGTCATGGAGGAAGAAAGGATACGTGGGGAAGTGGGGGACGTGAGGAAAATGGATAGTGAGAACGTGGGAAATGGACTGACTAGTGGGTGTAAGGGGTCAACTGAAAGTGGATGCTTGAATTTGCAAAAAATGATGTTGACTAATTTTTTTGGTAAAATTTCTCAAATGAATATCTTATTGTAACTTCCTAATATTTGTAACTATCCTTTTAATTATTACCATTCGTAGTTGATTTCTGGCCGATTTGTGTATGTTTTCGCGTGTATTTGTTGCCAGCAAATACATGAGGATGCGGTAAAAAAAAAAAAAAAAAAGCTCCTTGATTTTAGACTGTAACGGTGATGGTATTAAATCAGATATTTATATATTTTTTACCTTCTTTTCCCCAAAACTAGCTGTAATATTCCCTTTCCTTACACGTTTCTCTTCTTCCATGCATTCTTCAACATTCAAACGTAAAAATTCAAATTTCAAATTAAATCTTCAACAGCTCTGAAAATACATTAACAAAACAACACGATCAATCAACAACTAATGTATTTGAAGTTTTCAATATTGATTTCGTTTTTTATTTACCCATGTATTTGATAGCATAATTAATGTATTTGACGTTTCCAATCAAACTCCATGTATTTTTTTATTAAATATCATGTATTTGTGTGAGTAACAATTTGCATCACCCATGTATTTAGTGGTAATGTATTTGAAGTTTTCAATATTGATTTCATTTTTTATTTACCCATGTATTTGATAGCATAACTAATGTATTTGAAGTTTCCAATCAAACCCCATGTATTTTATATGAAATCTCATATATTTGTGTGAGTAACAATTTGCATCACCCATGTATTTGATGGGATTAATTTGAACAAAATACATAAATATATAGAAAACTTACCATGTATTTGGATCACCCGTGTATTTAAAACTAGATGAACTGATGGAATTAATTTGAACAAAATACACAAATATATAGAAAAACTTACAAAAATACACCACCAACCACAACAATTGGTAGTTATATCATAGAACATACACAAATACATATATTTTTCGTCTTCTCAAAACCCTAAAAAACTTTCTCTCTCCCCTTCTCTCGTTTGTGCCGCCATAACCACCACCATGGCCTGAAGCAAAAACAATCACTTCCACCAAGTTGATTTTGTGGAAGAATCACAACACAAATAGCGAAAATTTCACGAAACAAAGGAGATGTGATAGAACGTGAGTACTTTAAGACTTCTTTTTCCTTTTTTTTTGAAAAAAAGAAAGAAAGAATACGATGAATCTTCTTGATTGGTGAGAATGGAAGTGAAATTTTTGCAGAAGGGTGAAGGGAGGAAGGAGACGATCATAAAAGGTAAGAAGTTATGAAAAAGGAGAGAGAATGGTAATGTATACTAAGTGATTAATATTGTTACCATTAAAAGGGGATATGGGATTGAGGCTAATTTTTAGGTGTATTTGTGAAATGGTAATTCAAAATTATCACAGTAGCTATAATAATTAAATTAGAAAAGTATTTAGTTATTATTAGTAATTAAAATAAAAGGTAATTATTATCACTAATTATGTATTAGAAGTAGCTATAACGCGTAAAAATTTCAATTTTTTACCACATAATGTGGTGAATGCCAGCAAGTGTACTAAGCACGTGGGCCCCCTAAAAAATAATCATTTGAATGCTAGCTACTCTTTTGCGGACCAAGAAAATGGGCAGAATTTAAATTCACAAATGAAAGAGAAAGAGGTTGTCCCTACGGATACTTTACTGGAACAAAAGAAAGGACAAAAATTGAGTGTGGATATTGTCCAATCCTGCGTCATGAAGTTAGCTGGAACGCAAAAGATAAATGAGAGGGAAGAAAAGCTTATTTTAGGTGGGATGGATAAATCAGTTCGTAAGAACAAGTCAGGTAAGTGGGTTCGACAAGTGAAAAAAGTAGCTGAGAACGTAAATTCAAGTAAAACTGCTGAGAATTTAGTAGATGTTGTGGTGGTTGATGATACAGAGTTTAATGGGGGAAAAAGGAAAATGATGGATGTTGATATTATCCAGCCAAAAGAGAAGAAGCAACGGGCAGAGGTGGTGCGGGAGGCCAGCCTTAAATGGTCTCCCTCTCCCAAATGAAGTTAATGGCGTGGAATTGTCGAGGCCTGGGGGATCCTTGACAGTTCCCAGTCTCAAGGAGTTAATTAGGCCCCACTCCCCGGATATGGTGTTCCTGTGTGAGACAAAGAATAGACGGGTACGTTTGGAGAAAGTGCAGAAGCAAATTCAAATGGATAACATGGAAGTGGTTGATCCAGAAGGGCTTGCTGGTGGTCTTTGCTTATTTTGGACTAGCAATTATGAGGTACGCAATGTTTTTGTACATACTTTTTATATTGAAGCTCTTGTTTTAGATCATGTAAATAATTTTATGCTTTGGTGTATATATGTCTATGCTAGCACTGATAGAAACGTGAGAAGAGAACAATGGAATGAACTGCATGCTAAGTCTCTAAATTGGGGTCTTAACTGGGTAATATTAGGGGATTTTAATGATATTGTTGATGAATCTGAAAAATTAGGAGGTAGAGTAAGGGATCAATGGACGTATAATGATTTTAAAATTTTTATTTTTAACATGGGAGCGGTAGATTTAGGATATAAGGGGAAACCATGGACATGGTGGTGCTTTAGGAGAGATGAAGGGGTGATTCAAGAACGTTTAGATAGAGTGTTGGTTTCTCCTGACTGGCGGTTAACATAGGACCAAGCCAATGGACGTTTAGATAGAGTAAAAATGGAAAAAAAGATTTTACTTTGATCAAAGGTAGGTTACAGAGGAGAACGTAAAGGAGATTATAGGGCAAGCTTGGGGAAGAGAGGTTGAGGGTTCTAGACAATTCAAAGTGTGTTGGAAAATTCGTAAGTGTAAGTTTGCATTATTGGCCTGGTTAAAGAAAGGGGGAATGAATTCGAGAGAGAAGATAAGGGAGCTAAAAAAGTAAATTGAGATTTTACGAGATGACCCTAAGGAAATAGATTTTAAGAGAATAGCAATCTTGAAAAAACAACTAGGCCAGGCTTATAAGGATGAAGAATTGTTCTGGAGATAGAAGTCAAGAGTACAATGGTTGTCTGAAGGTGATAAAAATATTTCTTTCTTTCATATGACAACGGTACAAAGGAGGAGGAGAAACTTAATAAAAGGCTTGCAAAAAGATGATGGATCATGGGTATATGATAAGGAAGGAATTAGTGGTGAGGTTGAGAATTTTTATTGTAATTTATTCGCCACATCTGTGCCTGAATCAGAGACTACGATATGGGATGATATTCCGGCTGGAATTACAGAGGATATGCATGAGAGATTGATTGGGGAAGTTTCTATTGAGGAAGTAAAGAAAGCAGTTTTTTCAATGTGTCCGACTAAAGCCCCCGGGGTTGACGATATGACCCCTTTGTTTTTTCAAAAGTACTGGTTAATTATTAAGGAGGATGTGCTTCAAGCTGTAAGGAGTTTTTTCCAAACGGGAACTTTGTTATCGTCTTGGAATAGGACTTTGATCACTTTGATCCCTAAGAGCAAAGCCCCTGTCTCGATGAATCAATATAGGCCAATTAGTTTGTGTACTACATTTTACAAAATAGTGGCAAAAGTGTTGGCAAGTAGGATGAAGCCATTGTTAAAACATGTAATTTCCCCTAATCAGGCTGCTTTTGTAAGTGGAAGACAAATCATTGATAATGTGGTTTTAGCACATGAATTTATGAGCTTATTAGGGAATAAAAGGAAAGGAAAGAAGAAGTTCATGGCAATTAAGCTAGATATGTCGAAAGCTTATGATCGGGTGGAATAGGGCTATGTGAAACAAATGATGATCCATATGGGTTTTCATGAGAGGTTTGTAGGATGGATTATGGAATGTATATCTTCTACGTCTTTCTCCTTTAATTTGAATAGAGAGATAAGGGGAAATGTAGTTCCATCAAAAGGGCTGAGACAGGGAGATCCGCTTTCGCCATCCATTTTTCTCATCTGTGCTGAAGGTTTGTCCGTGCTACTAAAGCAGACTGAGCAGCGGAATGTACTCTCTAGTTTATAATTGAATAGGAATGGGCCGTCATTATCTCACTTGTTGTTTGCAGATGATTCTTTGTTTTTCTGTGAAGCCTCGACGCAGAGTGCATCTGAAGTCCAAAGAATTGTGTAGGATTATGCTAAATGTTCGGGTCAACTGATTAACACTGATAAATCTGCAGTCTTCTTTAGCAAGAATACATAATGTCAAGAAAGGGAAGAGATTTGTGCTATCTTTGGGAAATGTGAAAATATGTACCAACGGTATGTATTTGGGGCTACCCGCAGTGGTGGGAAGATCGAAGAACGAGATGTTGGGTTTTATCAAGGATAGAGTTCGGACAAAAATAAAAGTTTGGAAGGAACGATTCTTAAGTCCAGCAGGAAAAGAAGTATTATTAAAATCAGTCCTTTCAGCTATACCCACATATGCCTTGACATGCTTTAGAATGCCAGATGGATTATGTAAAGAGATCACATCTTTGTTTAATAGATTCTGGTGGGGGCAAGACGAGGGGGTACGGAAGATACATTTAGAGAAATGGGAGAGACTTTGTGATGCAAAAAAGCAAAGGGGGGTCTTGGATTTAGAGATTTAAAAGCATTCAATATGGCCTTATTGGCTAAAACGGCTTGAAGAGTGTTGAAAAATCCAGACTCGTTAATGGCTAAAGTTTTGAAAGGCAAATATTTCCCAAATTCTTGTTTTATGAATGCAGAGGTGAAAGGATCATCTTCGTGGATTTGGAGAAGCTTGATGTGGGGAAGAGACCTCTTACGAAAGGGAGTCAGATGGAATATTGGGGATGGTGCACATGTTAATGTATGGTCTGAGCCATGGCTACCTAAGGATGATAACTTTTACCCTGTTACAATTCATGGTGATACTGTTACAATTCATGGTGATAGTGTCAGGGATTTAAAAGTTTTTGACTTGATTGATAGTGAGAGCTCAACATGGAAATTAGATATGCTTACTGGCTTATTCTGCGAGGGTGACATTAAAGCTGTTCTTTCTATTCCTTTGTCTAGGTCGGGCGGGATTGATAGATTGTTATGGCACTTTACACGATCTGGGAGTTATGAGGTGCGTTCAGGATATCACCTAGCAAAATCCTTATTGGAGGCTCATGAAAGGGGAAATGATAGAATTGAATTGAGTAACTAGTCTTTTCCGAAATCATTTTGGTTGAGTGTGTGGAAAATGAAAATTAAGAACAAGTTAAAGCATTTTTTGAGGAAGTGTTTATTGAATGCCTTATCGGTTAAAAGTGTGCTAGCGAAGAGGCTAAGGCTACAAGTTGCGACATGTAGGGTATGTGGGATGGAAGAAGAAACAATTGAACATATGTTCTTTCACTGCCCTAGATCTCTGTTTGTACGGAAAATGAGTCCTGTTTTATGGCCTAATATAGATAGAGTTGATAATTTTGCTAGTTGGTGGTATGATCTTTTTTTGAATGTTAAGCAATTTCCAGAATCTATGAATCTTTTGAATTTATCTGTGCATCTAATGTGGTTTATTTGGAAAGCTAGGAATAATTGGACTTTTAATAATGAAATGTGGGACGTTCCTAATATTGTGTCACAAGCATTATTTGATTACCGTGAGTTTAAAGAACTTGGTTCTATCAGTAACACCCAAAATGATATATCCTTAATTGATGAGCAACTAATCTTTGTCAAGATGAGGTTTTGTTTTTTCGACGTGCGAGGGTGTGCAAAAGGACACAGGAGATTCCAGTGTTGGTGTTGTGGCAATTGATGCTTGTGGTTCGATGCTTCATGCCTTTGGCTCTCCAATTCAATCAGTTGGGAAGCCAATCATCGCTGAAGCAATTGCAGTTAGAGAGGCATTGCAGATTGCGGTTCACAAAGGATGGAGGAAACTGCATATTCTATCGGATGCAATGGAATTGGTAATGATAAGTCAAGGATCGAAGTCGCACCTTGGCCTGTGCAAAACGTATATGAAGATATTATGCAGCTTAGGGACACCCTAGATGTAGTTCGGTTTTCTTTTATTAGAAGGAACAAAAATAGGTGTAGTCACCGTCTTGCTAGTTTTTTAAAGACTTTAGTCGATGAAGTTTCTTGGGATGACCAATTTCCTATATGGCTTGTACATGAAACTCGTGAATCTTTTGCTTTGCTATCAAATGAATGAAAATGTTAGCCTTTTTAATGGAAAAAAAAAAGAGGGCAAAAATTAAAGACTACCAATTTGAGGGCAAAAAATTAAAGACCACCCCCAGTGAAGGGCAATCTTGCAAATTGCCCATTGTAAAATACTCCATCTGTTTCAATTTATGTGAACCTGTTACTATTTGGGAAGTCTATGAGATGGCTTTTTTATCACATTTTTCTTAAATATTTGAATTATAAATTATCATGACTTATAGTACTTTTTATGTAGTTTCTAAATATATAAATTTTATTTTTACAGACTTAAAAAATTAATGTCGAAATTTATGGTCAAAGTTATAAATTTTGACCTCGTACTTCAAAAAAGTTCACATAAATTGAAACAGATTGATAAGTAAACTATAGCCTCCATTGTTTTGAGCCGCCAAGAGGCATTATTTTTCTAGGTTCAAATTTTAGGACACGGTTACGTTGTTCAGGTAGCTACATTTCTAGTCAAGTTTAGCATCATGTTGGAATTGACATTCTTAAACTTGCTCCAAAACATCAATGGAATTTCAATCTCAATTTTGTCTAATTTTTCAAGTTATCATTCAATTTTTCATGATTAGACTTGTAATTATTTTAAATAACCTGACAGTAAACTCAATAACTTAAATTTAAAAGATAAAAGTTACAGCAAAAGTTGTAGTCTTATGTTTAAACCGTCTGCCGTCGACCAAAGCTACCTACCAGCAAAATACTCCTAGCAGCGCCAAACCGCAAACCATTTTTGTACTATTAGTTATGATGACATCCTCTTATGTGGCATTTACAGAACCAATCCTGCAACATAGGCCCATTTCTTTCTTCAATATGGGTTTGTCCAAGTCGATTGAAATAAGTAATGGGGGAATGATGGATATATACATAAGAATAGGGTATATTCACAAAATATGACACTACTTTTTAGTTTACAAAACATATGAATAGATTTCTTACAAAATATATATGAAAGTTTTCACTCAATATTTTGTGTATGAAAATTGCATGAAATATGTATATCTCGCTCAAGGCTTACAAATTTGGCTCAATATTTTGTGTATGAAAACTGTATGAAATATGTATATCTCGCTCAAGGCTTAGAAGTCTCACATTTTTTGTATATGAAAATTGTATAAAAAGGTATGAAATATGTATATAATTGTATAAACTTTGGATAAAGTTCATATTTGGTATTTGAAAGTTTAATATAACTAGAACAACATTGTATACAACTTTCATACAATTTGAATCTCACTTGGAATATGGATGAAATTTAATACAACTACAATAGCATTGCAACAACTTTCATAAAATATTAATACAAATTTAATACAAAATTTCATTGTAGGAGTTTACTTTTACTGGTATCTATTTTTGAAGATTCATAATGTGCTTGCACTTTTTGTTTTCTTGCAAAGTTGTTAATGGAGATTTCAGAGGCGAAACTTGTGGCTAGTAGTGATGATTTGCAATTCTCATGTCATTTGCAGTGATGATTTGCATCCAAATTTACTTAGCAGGGTTTCATAAATAAATCTTGAAACACAATTAGAGTCATGGGTTGGGGCCGGCGGAAGTTCTACGGCAAAAGAATTTCGGCCCGCCAACGAACTCTATCGTCAGCTGCCACCGTTTATCACATTAGAACGCCCCATTTTTCTCAGTTTCCGCACCACATCTCCATCCTGTACCCATCGTGAAACACCCCAAAATAGCCATGAATCCATCAACATAGCAAATCTGAAGCAATGGTTGAGTAGAACAGAGAGAAGGGGATGGCAAGGGTGGGGCGGATGCTCTGTTTCGGATGAAATAAAGAATAGAGAAAAGAGGAAGATAGGGTGGGCTTTTATTTTATTTCAGATCTGGTATGTTTTGTAATTAAGTTGTTATTTTTTGTAAATAAGAAAAAGTATTCTTATATTCTGTAATATATTGTCTTAAATAGTATTATTAGGTCATTTTCCCGTAAGTAATTGAGGCACTATTTTGTACAAGTTTTTCGCTACTCTTGTTATAATTTCTCTCTCTTAAATAACTAGTCCACAAATTTCTCATATGCTTTAAAGATGAAGGTTTCTTCTTTTCTTGCAATGTTCATGGTCATAACGTTTGTTCTCCTAGGGGAACTTGAGACTATCGAGGCAGTACTGACATGCAGTATCTCGGAGCTGAGAGCATGTTGGGGCGATCAGGTCATCACAAGAGATTTTACCAACTAACATTTCCGCTGGTAATTAATTTACTAACGGATTGTCAATGAATTAGAAACAAATGTTTTCCCCCAAAAATTTAATAATGTGTTACAAACTGTTAGCCAATTAAACTTTACCAACCGATAAGTTCGGTTGGTAGATATCACGGTAAAATGCAAAAATGTAATGTAGCAACAGAAATTTGACAGATTACCAACCCATAATATTACAAACAGAACTCGTTTATGTTGGTAAATTGTGCGGGAAAAGGTAGCACGTAAGTTAACAACAAATTAACAACGGATTACTAACGTAATACTTATATTAACAGATTCTATTTCTGATGGTAGGGCACCAACGAGGAATTGAATTGGTTAGTAAATACCTGCACAAATAGAATCCGTTGGTAAATTTGCTAACATAAATGGAGTTCGTTGGTAAATTTGCCAACGAATTCCAATCCCATTAGTAACTTTCGCGATTTTTTTTTTTTTTTTTCATATATCCTATAATAAATTACCAATCGAATTTGAATCTGTTGGTCATGGAATCCATCAGTAAATTTGCCAACGGATTCCACAATCCCATTAATTATTTCTTGTCCATTGGTAAAACCAACGTTATTCTTATTCGTTGGTAAATTACCAAAAGGATTGAAAATCAATCGGTAAATTTGCCCATGTTTCCGTTATGTTGGTAAATTTTGCTAACGAATTTCATGTTTGTCGATTATTTACTAACCAAATTGCTATCCACGGGCGTTTTACTGACTAGGTCCTGTTATGGATGCGATTGATATTCCAGATTATAGAACCACCAGAAAAACCATAAAACATAAAACTTAATTTGCAAGAATAGTTGATAGATAATACGCTAGAAGCTTTGAAATTCGTACATTGCTGCCGTTATCAAATTTCAATTGTTTCTGGGTGTTAAGTTAAGAATGAAAAAGATTATTCAAGAAATAGTGGAGCAATTAGAAGTCACGACTTCTCTTTAAATCTTGTATAATTTCATCACAAGTGGACCTGCATTGCTTGGACAACATACAAGTGCTCGCTAATTGTGGTAACTTGTCCAATATGAGCTCCCCATTCAAAGCCAATACTCTGCACATGCATTAAAACGTATAACAGACACATCAGACAAGAATCAGTGCATATGTACTACACTTTCATCAAAGCAAAGATCAGTCTACCTACTATGCTTGCAATAACCAACTTAATGTATGTAATTCTTTTTAGAAAGAAAATTAATTATATACATACAATTCCAATAAAAGATATTGTGATCGTCTAGATGTGCTGACGAGTGGCGAGCATGGGGATCCGCCAATGCCCAGCCACCCCGGCAACAAAAGGAAATTACAAATTAAACATAAATAAGGAGTTCCCCCAAAATTCTTGGAAAATTTTAGTGGATATTGAAAAGGATTCAAGTTATATATAAAAAATATTAATCAGAATAATTTAATTGACTATATCAAATTATTAACTGACTACACTATTTCTTAGATTATGATATCACACTTGCAATTAAGAAATTATCTATTGTCGTAAGTCATTTTGAATATGTCCATTATTAAAGTGCATAAGCCAACTGAATTCGAAACTAATTTGGTCAAATGAGAAGTGGTTAGCAATATGGGTCCCAAATCTCGTGTCAAAGGTTTATAGGAGGCAAAATTCAATAACATTATTAAGAACACAATTGCTTAACAAAGAAGGGAAGAAGGACAAGAATGCGCATCAGGACTTTTAGACAACACATACCCGTTGAGTTCGCAGGCGATGTAAGACTCCACAAATTGTTCAGTACTTCTTAGGCTCAAACTCTCACAAAGTCTATAATGCTTCTGCAAATAATACTTCTGATATTGGTTCTCGGCAAGAAAAAATTCGCAATTTTCTTTGGAGAACAGAGTTATTTTTGTAAGAATCCTCGTATTAAGTTTCATTTGCCGCCTTATCTTTGATTGTTGCGCCTGTTTCCTCTCTTCTTCTGTTGAACAGAATATTGCAGATCTCAGGTGTGTGCTTAACCCGAATTTCTGCATAATAACTTGCCTCACGTTAGCATTGCTACTAAATTTCTAATTTATCTGTTTAACTTTTTTATATGACAGTATTAGACCGTACAACACGTATGAAATAGCGAAAACTTTTGGCACATATCAAAAGTACGTCCCAAGTTCCAAAAGTGCATGACAGATGCCATCAAAGACCAATACTTTGAAGAAATTAAATGAATTAACGTACAGAAAGGTGTTTATAACTTCTCCCCAGGGCCTACCCCAACCTAGAATAGCTATTTGGGGAAGTAAATTTTTTGTTCATACATAGGCTTCTTTGATATGCAATAGGGGCACTTCAAATAGGTTCACTTTTCCTACTCAAAATACCATTAATCCAGCATAGATCCAGCATAGACTAAATGAGCCCCTATTAATTTATCAGATAAATTAATAAGTCGGCCATTCCTTGCCAACCAAGCAAAAACAGTAATTTCTTGGTCATGATCAGCTAAAATTCCTTTAAAAAACGTTTTAATGTGGTAGAATCCGTGGTCTAAAAACAGCATGTCAAAAGGTATAAGCATTTCAAAATTTAAAAATTTTTAAATATAGAAAAGTACTATAATTTGTTTTCTAAAGATGCTAAAAGGAAAATAGTATCCTCGTAAGATGGAATCAGATAAGAGTACGTGTATTGTAACTTTAAGAGGAGATGAGACACTGACAAGGAAATTTTTATTGGTTGGATCATGAGTTCCCCAGAAAAAATCACATAGAGATGTGTAAGAAACTATTCTCTTGTCATATGTAATCTTCACTGCTTCTGTATGACCTGTTGTTCCTGCAGACACTTCTCTTAATGAAGGTTTCCTTATGGTTCCACCAAAGTACCCTGTTGCAGTTCTCACAACTCCTTCAACTCGACCATATGCAGCTTCAATATCATGAAATCTATCTACAATTTTACCAAATTAACTGCTAGGTTGAGAAAACGTACGTGTGTGTACTAATAATAGTTCTGAAAGAGAAAGAGAAATGTACCTCCAGCAAAAATTGCATGACAGAGGAACTCTGCTGGAATATTATTATCATTTGACAGATTGTTTTCCGATATGGGGTTTGAATCTTGAGCTTTGCTCCGTCCAAGTAACTTGTAGTAGTGCATAATTGATCTTTTTTAATACTGTTGGCTTCTAATTTATGCGGACAATGCCTTAGTGTTTAAGAAAAGAGGAATCGATGATGTGTATATATATATATATATATAACCAAACAATCCAAAAGGCTGCTTGGTAAGCATGAACTGTATAAAGGTATGAATTATTAAATACAATACTGACCGCTGATGAAATCTGGCAGCCGTGTTGAATAGTAGTCGTAGGAACATAAATATACATATCTGATATTGAGGCTAAGGTAATAAGGTTGCGCATGACGTATTTGTCTGGACGGTGATGTTGTCTAGCCTTGGTCAGATGATGTCGCGCTCGTGTCACAATATGAATAATGAAATTGTATAACCTCTTATATATTCATTGGTCTTCGAATAGAGTCAGTTTCTCTTTATGTCAGGATTTTTGCCCTGATTTTCTTATTATATTTGAGTTTTACTTTTCTCTTGAAGTAAAGTCAAAGTATTATCCTTTTTTATTTTTTTTTTATTTTTACTTTTCCTGAAAAGAAAATATAATTCTATTTCATATTTGGCTAATCCTTGTCTTGGAGGAGAAATTTTGGACACCTATAAATTGAAGATCTCCATCCCACAACTACAACACAATAGCATCCACAATGTAGTCGTTTGATTAGTCTTGTTTAGGGCGAGATATTCTCCCAATAGTTTTTATATTTTTTAATTAGTTTCTCATATGTAGGTGTAACACCTCAGACCTTTAACTTAAGCCTTAACTATGATCCCAGACTTAGAAAATCAGATAAAGAATGTGAGAATTGGAAATTTCTCTTCAGCTGTCAGATGGGGATTTACGCCCCAGAATACGGACCGTAAACCAGTATACGACTCGTATTTCAAGTCGTAAATTGTTACCCCAAAATCACTGTGCATTCTGGAATTTGGCATGTGGAATTTCGTATTGTTAAATACGGACTGTATTTTGAAATACGGCCCGTAAAGTGTGATCGTATTTAAGGAGGAAGCGGAAACCAGTGATTCTGTTTGAAGGATGTTGAAATACGGTCCAGGTTTACGGACTGTATTTTGGCCCGTATTCCCCAGCCCGCACCATAACCTATAAATACCAGCCTTCAATTATTTTATTTCGTTTTTCATAATTCCAAGCCCTAGAAACGAAGTGTTCTTCTCCCAACAATCCAAAACAACAAGGTAAGTCATTCCAAACTCTTCAAAATCAATTCTATCATATGTGCTCTTAATCTAATCATGAAACCATGTTCTTAACATAGGGTTTTCAAGAAAACCCAATTAAAGAGCAAAACCTTGGAACTCTTTTTCCAAGACCAGATTATTATTCAAGTTTGAGAGCAATTCCAGGTATGTTAAGCATACTATCTACACGAGGAACATTGTTTAATCATCCTCATAACTCAATTATCATAATTCTCAAAAATCTAGCTAGTTCATGATTTTTCCCTAGTTCTTGATTTTCATAACCTAGGGTTAGAGCTCGCCTTTTTCTGATTATGTTCATACTTGTTATGCATGCTATGGACCCTAGCTTAATCTAAAAGACTTGTAATTCAATCTACGAGTCTCGAATGCGATCTAAGTCATCGGTCGAGGTTACAGAGCCAAAGAATCGCTTTTACACACGTTGCTTTATGTTTGATTGGGCCTAAGGCCATAGTTATGATTCATATGCATATGTAATTATTTTGGGCCCGAGGCCATAGCTTTGAGATCTCATTATTTATTGGGCCTGAGGCCATAGTTACATGATATTTGCACAGGTGGTTTCTATACAGATCAACTCATGATATATTGTATCCATTTTTTCCGACGAACTTGAGGCCTAATGAAGGTGTATTTGAGTGTATTCTACATTTTTAATGTAAATACAGTATATTTTTGTATTTTCGCTTGTATTTATGTATTCTAAAGGAGATTTTTGGGCAAACTTGGTGTATTTGACCGTATGTGTTGTTTTACTGATCTATATACATATGAATTTGATTGACTGTATTTTTGCAAAGTAGAGTATTTGACGGTATGTGTTGTTTTGACCGATCTATATATATATGTATTTAGCTGACTATATTTTGAAATTGTATATTTGAATACACCCGAATACACGCAAAACAAGTCAAACATAGCTGTATTTGGCTAACTGTATTTTGAAACCGTGTATTTAATTACACCCGAATACACGCGAAATAGCTAAAAAGTAGCTACGAATTGTACTTAAGAAAATAATAGCTATGGTTAGTTAGAAGCTTAAAAACTATAGCTATACATGTACGTTACCCTTTAAATAAAGCCATAGATATT
Organism: Lycium ferocissimum; assembly: GCF_029784015.1. Lineage (NCBI taxonomy): Eukaryota > Viridiplantae > Streptophyta > Magnoliopsida > Solanales > Solanaceae > Lycium > Lycium ferocissimum. The sequence goes on along the minus strand of NC_081343.1, from coordinate 35,657,881 downwards.
TAGTAACTCGCACAATAAAACCTCTTAATTATAATAAATATTTTATTTTTATTGAGTATAAAATTCTTTGATATGCATAAGATAAATCCATTCGTTTACCCACTCAGACGGCAAAAGCCGGAATGCATGGGAAATGTTTCCGACTTAACGGACAAAAATTACTTTCTATTCATTCCACCATATATTATTAGTATGGTACGGAGAATAAACTAATTAATATGAGATCTCACATGTTAATACCCTTTTTCCAATATGGTTCCAGTATGTCTTTCAAGCGTGAGACACCAAGCATCTGGAGAGGGATTAGTCTAGATCTAATATAGGAACTTTCAATCATGTGATATTTAAACTGACATACTTGATATAACTAATATGTTTTTAATTTAGATGAGGAACTTTCACTGGACGTCATCAGCTTCTTATAATACTTTTAGCTTCTGAAATAAAAGCTGATTTAACATCATGTATATTGACCCATTATGAGGACTTTAAGAGTTTGAGGGGATGCTGAAATTACTCTTATGCTTAATTAGGAGATTTAACATTGTTTACCCCTTAAAAAGGTACAATTAAATTTGTATGTGGTTTAAAGGATATGCGATTTGATTCGTTTATAAAACAAAAGAATAACAATAACGAAATAAAGATTGAGAATAAGAAGATAAGAGATAGCCTCAATGATGATTGTAACGAATAGCTCGGACTGAGGCCTGAACACTTCGAATCGATTTGTGGAATTTTATCAACTTCAATGCTTATAGAACTTTGATACTTAGGGTTTCAATACAACTGTGTAGAAGACGGTAAAACAAGATGCCCCTATGAGGATTTATCCACCCCCCCCCCTCCCCCGGCTCCCCCCTCTATTTATAGTATAAGCATTTGTATTTGACAAGGTAACTAAATCAATCATGGATAGTGATCCCCGAAATCTTGGGCTTGACAGCTACATGGCGCGCCATGCGGAGTGGAATTTGAAACGGACCGGATTTCTCACACTATCACCAACTAGAAACACAACTCTTCGGGAACCGCTGGATTCGGGTGACTGAGTCCGGAACGTTCCTATCTGATTAGACGAGCTCAATTGATCCACTGCCCCTTGTTCTTAGTTTGGGCTATTGGTTGTTGGGTCGGGATCGCAGACCCCGATTTTTACCGTATACAGATAGTCCCTCTATTTTCCGAAGGAAAGTATTATCTCCGGGAAATGGATTCGACTAAAGCTAATCAGTCCGTACCAAGCCGCCTTTGAAAAGACATTCCATCACTTCTGCACTCTGCCTGATCTGATTATTCATTATTACCGCCGCCTAATCAATTTCGAGAATCCACCCCTTGTTAGAACTTTAAACCTTTCAACTTCTCGTTTTTTACTATATAAAGCCCATACTTCATATCTTGCCATGCACTTAGTAAAGAACCCTAAGTTCCAAACCCTTTGAAACCCTTATTTGCAACTGCTTATTTCTAAGCCTCCTTTTCAACAATGATTTCCATACCGTTGCTAACACAAAGTGCGGATCAACCCTCATCACCGCCACGTTCTCCACCGTTATCTGCGACGGGAGCATCCAGCCCCGAGGAGGAACTGGAGTTCCTCGCTGCTGATATCCTCCTTGCTGGCTTCAAATATGCGAATGACTGTAAAGTTTCTTACCACCTCGAATCTGTGGAAAAATTCGAATCCTATATTGATGCCGCCACTATTCCCACAGTTCGGAATGATTGTAACTTGGGTGCGGATGTCGACATCCGCCCTGTTGAACAGGGAGTAAGAATCAACCACCATATTACTGGTTATTCGTTGGCCTGTACTTACCCTTTTCCTATTGGGTTTTATCTTCCCATTCCCCAAGTGATAGAGGACTTTTGCCGTCAATACCGCGTCTATATCGGCCAAACTGCTCCGGCATTTGAAGGCTCGTATACTGCCTCAAGATTTTGGCCAATATAGCCGGGGTTTCTTTTATCCTTGACCACCTAATCTATATTTACGTTCCCCGAGTGATCCGAGGTGTCATAATTCACTTGTACCCTCGTGGGCTCGAGGCCTTATAGACCCTGAGGATGATTTTGATAGGGGATGGTTGCATCAGTTCGTCATGATTTGCACGAACCAACTCCATCCTTCTCTGTCCGTAAGCTTCCCCGAAGCGTGGAATCCAACCCCGGATCCAGCCGAACTCGAACTCATAATCCCTATCTTTAAGTGGGTAGTTGCACTGTTAGGCACCTCTCGTGATGTGGGCCGCTCTTGGAGGAACATGGCGCCCGAAGGGTGGAGAGGCAAAAACCACGGTGAGTTTCGACCTGCTTGTGAAATTTCTTGTTCGTTTTCATAATCTAAACCCGTACCTTTGATTTTCAGGGCTCCCTACGAAGAGACCCTCTTTGAAGGAAAAAAAACATTAGGGAGGAAGATACCGGAGATGCTGTCAAAGAAGAGGATGTAGCAGCTGCTTCGGTGAAGGCAACAAGGCAGAGAGTCCCTGTGAGCACTTCGTCCACTCCTTCAGGGATCGGCTCTCGAGTCAGATCACGCCGTATCCTGCGAACTTAAGGAGAGATCTCTCGTGGTGGACCAACCCCGGTGATCATTCTATACGAAGATGATACCTTGGAGCAGAACAACCCTGGTGACGATTCGGCTATACCGGAGTGCAACTCAGAAGCCTTTTAGCTGATGCATGAATACACGAAGCATCCGAGGACAGGGACCGAAGTTCTCAACCTTCGGGTCACCATACCGGACTTTGACTTTTTTTCTGTTTCGAGTTTAGGACCGTATGTTAGGCCATTTTGTTTTATGCGGTTATTGTAACTGAGATTAGTCGGGTATCCGTCACAAAATGTAGTAGGAACTTGCTTGAATTAAATCAAACTCTCTTTGATCGTGAATGTTGCCATCCGTTTTAAATTTTCCCCGAACCGATCTGTATTGGTTGAATCTTCGTTATGCCGGGTTTGTTGATAGCTTCTCTTGTAAGTTTTAAAAACTGGCGGTAACCCCAAACGTCTTGTCAACCGTCAAGTCTATCTGACTACGGACACGTGTGCCTTTCCTATTGGCTATCCCTTCGGTTACCTGATCAATGTGTTTCAGTAATTATTACCCTTCGCCTATAAACAGCTCATTCCTCTTCATTTTGACTAGTTACATCCTCCAAAAAGTTACTCCTCCATTTTCAACTCTTGCTTTCCTTATCTGAGAAGCCAATCCTTCGTCGGAATCTTCAAATTTCTCGTCGGAATCTGCAAACACTCATCGGAATCTTCATCCAGTTCTTTATATTTCCCTAGATCTTCAAGTATTTATAAAATTTCCTTTCATCTTTCCTTCCTTCACCAAATCTTTATCAAAGATGGTTCTGAGTCCAAGGTCTTCCTCCCATGAGGCCTTTCCGATGGGGTCTCCTTGGTCGACAGAGGCCGAGGTTAAATCCCTATACGAACCCCGAGGTAAAGATGTCATCTCCTCAGTATACCATTTTGACTCCGAATTTACAATTGAAAAGCCCTCGAGGGGTGGCAAGACCGACTGGGGTTATGACATCCAGCATTACCCCTGCGTGATTGATGCCACTATTATTCCCAAGGTCCATTCGGATTGTGGTTGGAGGGACCACCCTTCTGAGATCATAATCTCTGGCCCCGATGATAACATTACTATCTATGTGGAAAGGGTACTCATCCGTCTACACTTACCTTTTTACCTTCAACCTAGAGCCTCCGATCGACGAGGTGATTTTAGACATGTGCAAGACATATAAATTGTGTCTTGCACAAATTGGGCCAAACGTTTGGCCGATCATCATATGCATCCGCTTCTTGGCAATCAACGTCAGGACCCCGTTTACTCTCCACCATCTAATACGTCTTTATTCTCCCCGGATCTTCCGTGGTGGAATAGTGAAACTTACAAAGCGTGGAAAGTATCCGATCCTTTCCAGCGTGGATGAAAACAAAGATCGAGGTTGGCTCAAACGCTTTGTTCAAGTCAAGATCGAGGAGATAATTTATCAAAACTATCTCCCTTTCCCCGAGCAGTGGAATAATAGCCTTAAGTGCTATCGGCGTCTCTTACTTCCTCCGTTTCTTGTAAACTCTTCATTTTATCTCACTTTTTAACCCTTTTCCTACTCCAGCCAAAGAGTGGCTACCGGATACCATGAACTCCGTACTTGGAAAGACCTCTCTGCAGGCAAATGGGTAGCAAAAAACCATGGTAAGCTTCCTGTTTATTTGATTTTTTGCATTTCTTGTGTTACTTCGTAATTTTTACTGATGAGTAATGATGTGCTATGCAAGTCTGAAGAAGGGCAAGGCTAATTTCAGGCTTGAGCCTTCAGATGCTCCCCTTACGACAAAAGAAATGTTTGATCCAGCAAGTGTGGATCAATTCGTTGCCGAGGCCTCAAAGAGCAAGAAACGGAGTAAACCCTCCAAGCCTTTTTCCTCGATGGGTCATAAAGGAGGAGAACTACCCAGACTCGGACATTGAGAGACATTTCCGAGGATGACCTTCTCATGAGATCGGTTCGTGCTGATGCGGACGTCATCCCCGGTGCTGAAACAATTGACATTCCGGTCGATATAACGGAGGGGAACATGGCCGAGGTGGCGGGTCTGACCGCCGAGGGTGAAGATGTGCAGCCTTCCATCTTGCCATCTTGGCCTATCGAGAACCACAATCCCTGAGGGTCCCATTTTGGTAGAGGACGACCCATCCTCGGTTGAAGAGGCTGGTACCACTTCCTCTCCTCCCCTCGAGCAAGAGGAATTTGATGATATGTTCGAAGCTACTGCCTCCACTCCTACTGCCATCACAGACCCTACGGGTTTTAATCTGCCCATTCCTCAAGGGCAAAGAAAACCTTTGAGGGCTACCGAATCGGGTTCCCTACCAAACCTTGTGGACACTTTTCCTGCTCCAAGCGCTAAACCGAATGAGAATAGGTCCATTGTTGTCCCTGTCCCCACGGACACGCATTTCATGTCTTGGCCAGTCCGAATAGCCAGTTATCTTTGGCCTCTTATGCCTGATAAGGATCGAGAAAAAATGAACAGCGTCTCGTGGCAATGTCTCTTCAACGAGAGCATGCATTCTGAAAATTGGGTATGTTCAATACCCCTGATTTTAATTACATCATATAACTCGCACTTATGCCTAATTTGAGTTTTTTCCTCTTTTTTGCAGTCCGTCATTTTGCAGCACGAGGGCTTTTTGCGATGTATGAAGGAAAACGCCAAGCTGCGTAGCCAGATCAAAGATGTTCGGGGCCAGCTGGACGCTTGAGGTCGAGAGATCGAAAAATTCACGATCCTTTTGCAGTAGAAAGAAGATCAGCTGCTATCAGTGGGTGACCCTTCGCTACTCAAGGCCGAGCTTATGGCTGCCAAAGAGGGCAAACTCCGTGTTGAGAATGACCTGGAAGACTTACTTGAGAAGTACACCGTTTTTACGGTGGACAAACGGAGGCTTGAACAGGAAAGCGAGGCCATAGTTGAGGAGGAGGCCTCCGCTAATGTCTGTCGAAGGCAAGATCTTGATGCTTCTAAGGCCGAGATTGGCCATCTCATTGCCGAGCATGATTCAGAAAAGGAACGTTCGAAGGTGGCCCAAGATAAGGCCGATACTCGAGCCAAGTATGTCGAAGGTTTCAACGAACAGCTCGAAGCCGCCCACCGAGATCTGAGTTTTTTATCTCAGCAGAATGTCGAGCTGATGACCTAGATACAGTAGGCCTTGTCCGAGTGGGACCGAATCCAAGCCCAAGCTGATGCTGGCATCAAAGCTGCCAATGACCCTTCTACTTTGTGAGCTGAGCATATGAAATGGAAAACCCGTGTGCTTACCCTTCAAGAAGTCCAGCGCGATATTGAGGACATAGGCGCAAAGATTGCTCAGGCCAAGGAACTAGAGACTCGGACCCAGAAAGCTCTCTTGGGTGACAGTTCGGAAGAAGAGCCTGCTGCTTCCGAGGAGTTAGTTACTCGGATGAGGAGTAGATAGGCCCTTAGGCTAGAAAAATGTATATTTATTTTTGTGCTTGTAAATTTTTATCAAGGTCAGTATCTGGCCTTATGTATATATATATTATGGAAGTGTCTGTTTCACCGATGTCTTTAAAAATCGATCTTCTCATTTTTTGACATTTTTAAACATTATTTACTTAATGTCTATTTGAACGAAATATATTTGTACTTATAACTCATTTAAATATAAGTTTAGGCTTGAGCTTGGCTGGTCTTTATATGAGTTCATTGTTTAAGGTGAGTCACCTTTGAAAACAAACGAGTATTGCACCGAGGGTTGGCGACAATGCATATTTTACGCTCGTGAATTCGGACGTCTCCAAATCACTTCAGGCATTTGGGTTGATATTTTCAACCTTTCAGAATTAAGCATTTTTTTAGTCTTTTTCCTTAGGCTAAGTCTAATCTGAGACTTTCAAAGCCTTCGTATACTAATCGGGCTCGATTAGCTTAGAACTTGTTTGAAGCCAAACCCTTATTTTGTTCGTTGATTGTTGGAGATGGTCCATAGTTCATAGTCCCTGGTTCATGGTTGTTCATGAACTTAGAAGTAAAACGGACTTACGAATGCGAAGGGGATATTCGCTAAATAGTATTTTATGTCAATACATGCAAAGCTTAATCCGAATTGTTCTTTTCATTACACAAACTTGTATGGTACAACTGCCGAAGGGCATCTGATTTTTGCCATAACCAAAATAGACTACCTGGACGCGACTCATTTTGTCGTTTGGCCCTTACAACAAATCCTAATGCAGGAATTTTCAAAGAAACAATAAATAATTGATTTGGCCTTGTTAGACTTATATGATAGTCCCCTAGTGTTTGTGTTTGAAGTATGAGAAGAGAAATACTATCGTTGATACTGAGCAGTCCCCGGTCCCAGTACTTGGCTAGTCTTCTCCATTAAAGTAACACGTTTTACGTTGTTGCCTCATTAAAATCCTTACCGAAAAATTCACTTCCAGACAAAATTGAGCTAAGGGAAAAAGAGTGCAAGACGTGTTTTCAGGCCTACTCTAATCTTCTTCGATTTCATTTGGGCTTGCTCCTGCAGGGATTGAAATAGTTAAGTTAAAAAAAAATCACAAAGAGGGTACGGGTCATACCTTAACAATAATATCGCTTCAAGTGTGCTATGTTCTAATTGCTTGGCAGCTGCTGGCCATCTTCGGATTTAAGTTGGTACGAACCTTTGCCGGTTACACCGATTACTTTGTATGGTCCTTCCCAGTTCAGACCAAGCTTCCCCTCATTAGGGTTCTTTGTGTGTAACGTGACTTTTCGAAGGACCAAGTCCCCGATTTGAAAGTGTCGAAGGTTGGTTAGTTGGTTGTAATACCTGCCCATTTGTTGTTTTGGTGCTGCCAGACGGACTAGTAGTTTCGCATAGTTCCTCCGTTAAGTCGAGTTTTACTGCCATAGCCTCGTCATTTGACTCCTATGTGATGTCTTGGAACCGCAGGCTCGGCTCCCCAACTTCAATTGGGATCAGCGCCTCCGCTCCATATACCAAGAAAAATGGTGTCTCACCGGTGCTCGACTTCGAGGTCGTTCTGTAAGCCCAGAGTACTTCTGGCAAGATTTCTTTCCGCCTGCCTTTGGATCCATCCAACTGTTTCCTTAAGTTCTGAATAATAGTCTTGTTCGTTGATTTTGCCTGTCCGTTCGCACTTGGATGATATGAAGTGGACTTTATTTTCTTGATTTTAGGCCTTTAAGAAAATTATTGACTTTATTGCCTATGAAATGTCGGCCGTTGTCACATGTGATCTCAATCGGGATGCTGAACCGACATATGATGTGATCCCATACGAAGTTAATAATCTCCTTTTCTCGTACCTTTTCGAAAGCCTGTGGTTCAACTCATTTAGAAAAATAGTCAGTCATAAACAAAATAAAACGAGCCTTACCTGGGCCCAAGGCAAAGGGCCGACAGTGTCCATTCCTTATTTCATGAATGGCCATAGGGACAATACCGGATGAAGCAATTCCCCCGATTGATGGATCATTAGGACGTGCATTTGACATCGGTCACATTTCCAAACAAAATTCTTTATGTCTTCTTCCATATGATCCCAATAGTAACCGGCTCGAATCAACTTCCGAACTTATAACTCAGCTCCGGAGTGATTACCACAGGTTCCTTCGTGGACCTCGCGCATTGCACAGTCCGTCTCTCCGGGGCCCAGACACCTAGCTAAAGGACCGTAAAATAAACGTCGGTATAATTTTTCTTCGATTAAGCTATATGTTGCCGCCTTAGTCCTAAGAGCTCGTGACTCCTTAGGATCCGTTGGTAATTTTCCCTCCGCCAAGTAGTCAATATATTGATTCCACCAGACCCAAGTTAAACTTGCCATGTTGACTTCGGTGTGGCTGCTTTCAACGACAAAGTTCATTAATTGGACCATCATACGCGTGTTGAATTCTTTTGTTCCTACCGAAGAGCGTAAGTTAGCCAATGCATTTGCCTCGGTGTTTTGTTCCGTTGGCACATACTGCATAGTCCATTCTTTGAATCGGTGTAAAACCACCTATATCTTCTCTAAGTATTTTTGCATCCTATCATCTTTTGCATAAAAAACCCCATTTACTTGATTCACGACCAAGAGTGAGTCACATTTCGTTTCGATGATCTCTGCCCCTAAGCTCCTGGCTAGTTCCAAACCTGCAATCATAGCCTCATACTCGGCTTCATTGTTAGTCAATTTTAAAGTTCTTATGAACTGTCGGATGATATCCCCCGCAGGGGCTTTAAGTACAATCCCAATCCCAGTCTCTTTCATGTTGGAAGCTCCGTCCGTGTAAAGGGTCCACATCCCCGAGGCTTTACCCGAGGTTAAAATAAGTTCTTTCTCTATCTCGGACACCATTGCGGGGATAAAATCTGCTACAAAGTTTGCCAAAATCCGAAACTTTATAGCCGTTTGGAATTTGTATTCGATGTCATACCTGCTGATTTCGACTGCCCATTTTGCCAACCTACAGGATAACTCTGGTTTGTGAATAACATTTTTTAACGAATATGTTGTTACTACGCATATAGGGTGATATTGAAAATAAGGCTTTAACTTTTTAGATGCACTCAATAAAGCTAGGGTCAATTTCTCCAGGTGGGGATAACGTTTCTCCGCATCCCCTAAAGTTCTACTAACATAATAAATTGAAAATTGCATACCTTCTTCTTCTCGAACCAGCACTCTGCTTACCGCGAATTCGGACCTTTTTGCCAAATATAAGTACAGCTGCTCGTCTGCCTTTGGGGTGTGCAACAGAGGCGGGCTCGATAAATACCTTTTCAATTCTTCTAGGGCCAGTTGACACTCCGGTATCCATACGAAGTCATTTTTTTCTTTAAGCAACGAGAAAAAGCGGTGACTTTTATCCGAAGACCGAGAGATGAATCTACTCAAGGCCGCTATCCTTCCGGTCAATCTCTGTACGCCTTTTATATTCTCGACTACCCGGATATCATCAATGGCCTTGATCTTATCCGGGTTAATTTCGATCCCTCGGTTTGACACCATGAAACCCAGGAACTTACCTGAACCTACTCCGAAGGCGCACTTCTCCGAGTTCAACTTCATGTTGTATTTGCACAGTATATCGAAGGTTACCTGCAAATGCTTCAAATAGTCCTCTGTTTCTAGGGACTTGACTAGCATATCATCAATATAAACTTCCATTGTTTTACCTACTTATTTTTCGAACATCTTGTTAACTAGGTCTTGATATGTAGCACCGGCATTTTTTAACCCGAACGGCATCATGTTATAGCAGTAAGTTCTGTACTTAGTTATGAAAGAAGTCTTTTCCTGATCTTTCGGGTTCATCCAGATTTAGTTGTACCCGAAATAAGCATCAAGAAAGCTTAATATTGCATGGCCAGCTGTCGCATCGATCATGCGATCAATGTTAGGCAAAGGAAAGGAATCCTTCAGGCATGCTTTGTTCAAATCTTTTTAGTCCACACACATTCTAAATTTGTTGCCCTTTTTGGGTACAACTACTACGTTAGCTAACCAATCCGGGTATTTAACCTCCCGGATGGATCCTATTTTAATAACTTTGTTACCTCTTCCTTGACGAATTTGTGTATGACCTCGGCCACTGGTCTCCGCTTTTGCTTCACTGAGGTGAACTTCCGATCAAGGCTCAGCTGATGAGTTGTGACCTCGGGTGAAATACCTGTCATATCTAAGTGGGACCATGCAAAACAATCGGCATTAGCTTGAAGAAATTTGATTAATTTATTCATGAGCTCCGAGATTAATCCCATGCCCAGGTATACCTTTATGTCCGATAGATAAACGAACAGAATGACTTGTTCAAGCTCTTCCACCGTTGATTTTGTTACGTCCGAGTCATCGGGTAGTACAAACGACCTGGGAACCCCGAAGTCATCCTCTTCCATATCTGTCTTTCCTTCTCCCTCGAATCTGGCTGGATCTGTGTCCTGTGATTGCTATTTGGCGTCTTTTATTTCATTCGCGTCCTCCGCACCCTCGTGCATGGCATTCGTTGGTGTTTGAATAGTTTCTTCAACCGCGAACATTTCTTTTGTCGCAGTTGCTCTTCATGAATGTTTTTTACTCCCTTCGAGATTAGAAATTTCAGAATTTGGTGCAAGGTTGAAGGTATCACCCTTATGATGTGCAACCACGGTCTTTCGAGCAAGGCATTGTATCTCATCTCCCTGTCGATGACATAGAAATTTGTGTGCTGAACTACACCAGCCGCGTTTACTGGCAGTGTGATCTCACCCTTTGTTGTTTCACACACCATATTAAACCTGTTTAGGACCCAGGATGCTGGTACAATCTGATCCAACAGTCCTAGCTGCTCCACTACCTTCCATTGGATAATGTTGGTCGAGCTACTAGGATCAATCAAAATACGTTTCACATGAGTTTTATTTATAAGGACAGAAATTACCAAAGCATCGTTATATGGTTGAATGATGCACTCTGCGTCTTCATCACTGAAGGAGATAAATCCATCCGGTGCGTAGTCCCTGGTCCTTTTTTCCCGAGTGATTGAGAATTTTGTCTTCTCCATTGTCGGACCTCAGGGTGTTTCTATCCCACCAATGATCATGTTGATCACATGTTGGGGCTCCTCTGGTTTGGTCTTCTTGCTCGTTTCCCTGTTCTTGAAATGACTCTTCGCTCGTTCACTCAGAAACTCCCGGGGATGACTGTTTTTCAACAGCCGTGCAACTTTGTCTCTTAACCCTTTACAGTCGTCGGTTCAATGTCTATGAATACCATGATACTAGCATATCAAATTTGGATCTCGTTACGAAGGGTCGGTTCGCAGCGGCCTTGGCTATCTCGCGTCTTTGATGTGATCGATTGCCACTACAATGGCTCCCGAGTCAATGTTGAAGTTATATTCGGACAACCTCGGGCTTTCGTCGGTGTCGGACATCCTAGCGGTGCTATTTCTGAACTGCAAACCCCTGTTCCCCAAGCTGCGATCGCTTCGCTTGTCACTTCTTACTGTATTAGGGCCAGGACCACTTCTTCCCTTATCCGACCTGAAGATGGACCTCTCGGGTTGAGGGTATGGATAATATCTATCCCTTGACAGTTGAAATTTTGCTTATATTACCCTCTTTAGTCTGTCCGAATGTTTTATCCGATTAATCGGACCCGATGGGAGCCCGAGTTGATCGTCCTCCACCCGTATCTTAGACTCATACCATTTATAGACATCCGCCCAAGTAATAGCTTCGAACTCCAATAGGTTTTCTTTTAGCTTTAGGGAAGCGTTGGAACTTTAGGGGTTAAGTCCTTTCGTGAAAGCCTGAGTTGCCCACTCATCGGGAACCGGGGGCAGCAACATCCTTTCCTTCTGGAATCTTGTCACGAACTCTCTGAGCCATTAGTCGTCCTTTTGGAAAATCTTGAATATGTCGGCCTTTCTCGCCTGCACCTTCCGAGCCCCGGCGTAAGCCTTCACGAAGGCATCTGCGAACAGCTCGAAGGATGGAATAGAGTGCTGGGGCAGCGTGCAATACCATTGCATGGCTCCCTTAGTAAATGTTTCACCGAACGTTTTTAGCATTCCCGACTCAATTTCATCATCTTCCAGACCATTGCTCGTTATGGCACAGGTGTAGGCGGTTATATGTTCCTGTGGATGCGTTGTCCCATCATATTTCGAGATATTCGGCATCTTAAACCTTTTTGGGATCAAATTCGTAGCCGCACTTGGTAGGAAAGTCCTTCGAGCAATATATTTGGTTTCCGGTCCGATCAGAATTGGTGGTGCTCTCGGAATCTGATCCACTTGGGAATTATAGTCTTTCACCTTCTTTTCCTTGGAGTCGATCCGTTTAGATAGCGCCTCCAACATCTTTATCACGTTAGATGATTCATTAGGCACCGACCGTTCTCGATCGCTACTTACCTCAATTTCCCTACGGGCTGGTACGGGTATTCGGTTCGGTTCCACTACCCTGACCTCGTTGTTGTTCTTTTGGAGTTGGGATATAGCCATTTGATCTTTGCATCATGGTTACCTGTTGTTCCTGCAATAAATCAAAAATCACGCGTAAGTTAATCTTCTCTCCCACCTCTCCTATTGCCCTACGAGCAGTTCCCCTATCGGTGGGCGTATCTTCGCTGTCGTTAACGGCTACATTTGAGTTGGCAACACTCGCTTCAGCGGGAAGATCGTCGACTGGATCACCCGGTGGCATGATGTTCAATGGTATCCCATTGTTGGGGTTCTCATCGTGGTTGTTATTGTTTGCGTTCGACACGTCGAGGTTAACCTGAAATCAAGAAAAAAGGCAAAAGAGCAAGTGAAAGCCGAGTTGCAAATAAATCACCGCTATTATCCTTAGCCCCACGGTGGGCGCCAAACTGTTTACCCCTTAAAAAGGTAACAATTAAATTTGTATGTGGTTTAAAGGATATGCGACTTGATTCGTTTATAGAACAAAAGAATAACAATAACGAAATAAAGATTGAAAATAAGAAGATAAGAGATAGCCTCAGTGATGATTGTAACGAGTAGCTCGGACTGAGGCCTGAACACTTAGAATCGATTTGTGGAATTTATCAACTTCAATGCTTACAGAACTTTGATAATTAGGGTTTCAATACAACTGTGTAGAAGACGGTAAAGCAAGATGCCCCTATGAGGATTAACCCCCCCCTCCCCCCCAAACCTTTATTTATAGTACAAGCATTAGCATTTGACAAGGTAACTAAATCAATTATGGATAGTGATCCCCGAAATCTCAGGCTTGACAAGCTACGACGCGCCGTACGCGGAGTGGAATCTGAAACGGACCGGATTTCTCACACTATCACCAACTGAAAACGCAACTCTTCGGGAACCGCTGGGTCTGGGTGACTGAGTCCGGAACGTTCCTATCCAATTAGACGAGCTCAATTGATCCACTGCCCCTTGTTCTTAGTTCGGGCCATCGGTAGTTGGGTCGGGATCGCAGACCGCGGTTTTTACCATATACAAACATTATGCTTATTAACCCTATATGAGGACTTTGAGGGGATCTTTGGCGTTTCCCTTATGTTTAGGCATTTAATAATTTATGTAAATTACTCCCTCCGTCCATTTTTACTTGGCGATTCCATTTTTAATTTTCCCTTATGTTTAGGTATTTTTACTTAGCACATATACTTAAGGAGCCATAAATAGAATAATAATTTTGCTATATCAAACCTAATTATTACTAAGTTATCCAATGGTTGAAATCAATCAAACATACTTTAAAAGTTGTGCAGCCACTAACAATTTTTTAAAGTTTCCAACTCAATAATTAATAATAAGGTTGAAACAGATATGAAATAGTAAATTATATTTTAATTTTCCAAACTGGACAAATAAAAGTAAACATATATTTTTAGTATATATGACAAATAAAAATAGATGGAGGAAATAATATTATATCTCATTTGTACGATATAACTTTTCAACGAGTGGATTTAATTGACCTTTTTTTGGATCATGATGTGCATCTGTGCATGTATATATCCTTTTACTTCCAAGTGACCCCAGGTCTCGCTTTTGTGATTAGTACTCCTAAACACGAATTGAAAGGAATTTTTTTTTTTATCATAATTTTTTTATATGTCATTTAAATATTTTAAATTATTAATTATTATGACTAATAGTACTTTTTATGTAGTTTTCAAATATGTGAATTTTTATTTTAAAAAATTTAAAGATTCTATGTCCGAATCCACGATCAAACTAAAGCACATTTGACTCTCGAAATCCTAATTGTGCCATGGGACAAAGGAAGTAAGTGCAAGTGAAAACTTCTACATATGTTGCAGTTAGATCCAATTAATGCAAGTATGCAACCATCGTAAAATCTAGGAATTGACCTCAACAACAAAACAATATTTATGGGTTCGCCAATTAATGTAACCATAGTTAAATCCATAATTATTTTATTTAGTCAATGAGAATTTCCGATAGATCAGTGGAACCCAGTCGCCCACAGGGGATTAATTAAGGTGTTTCGTGTTAAACACTTGGTCACTGATTAGCATCTTAAAGCTTGATTTGTTACTTTCATCTTTTGGATCTGTAACAATTCGAATAACTCTTTAAGGGTGTCTTTGGTATGGAGGAAAATATTACTTTCTAATTTTTCATGTTTGGTTCGTTAACCTTTTTGGAAAACATTTTTTAATGAAAAAAAAGTTCCTTAAAAATTAGAAAAATGATTTTCTTAATAGAAGTAGTGAAAACAAGTTTCATAAGTGGAATTTCACATTGATTGACTCCTTCGCATCATCTATAGCCCCCATCCGCTTCACACCCCCACCCCCTATGCTACACCTAATTAGTCCGCACGCATAATGTTTGCCTGGATTATATACAAATGCTTTTGAGCAATATTTTATTACTTACTTAACAAATACAAGTAAATAAGAAAACCACTTATCTTAGCTCACTGAGAAACATTTTTATACCAAACACACCCTCAATTGTTAAAGAAATAGGATAGGTCTATGAAATATGACATAAGTTATTGGCCAAGTGAAGAAAATGAGGGAAAACTAAGGGTTTGAGAGAGATGAGGGTCCGATACTTTTTGTTTGAAAAAAATCAAATGAAAAAGGTCATAAATACCCCCTTTTTAGTTTAGAATAACTGTGTATTTATACATATTGCGTTTTTACTTATTTTCTTTACTAGATAGATAGTGAAGGGAGTAAATAATATAAAAATATAAATTCAAGGGGGTAAATAATACAAAAAAGTAAGCTCAGGGTGATCCTAATTGACATACAAAAAGTTCAATTCTAATTCCAAAATCCAAAAAATACAATAATTTAAAAACAATGGGTAGAAAATATTACTTAAACATATATTGACATATCAAAACTAATTTTATTCATATATCTTGTTTGAATGAATTGATGAATTTACTAATATACATGGACATACAAAGTTCAATTTTAATCCAAAATCCAAACAATACAATAGTTTAAAAATAATGTTAGCAAAAATTACTTAAATATATATTGACATATCAAAATTAATTTTGTTTGTATATCTTGTTTGAATGAATTGATGAATTTTCTTAACATATATAGACATAAAAGTTCAATTTTAATTTGAAAAATCCAAACAATAAAGTTATTTAAAAAAAACAAAAAAACACACAGTCCAGCCAGGCCCACCTTTTTGTAGAAAAACCTCACCGTTGGGGCAAACGACCAAATACCCCCAAAACACCCCTTACCCCTTCCAAAATTTATTTTTAACCCTCAAGTTTATAAAATTACACATTAAGGCTACCACATTTTTTTTTGTATAATGGATAATCTTCCCCTCCTCCTCTTACTCGAAATCGATCAAACAAATCCGGCGTCATTTTATTTGAGCGAATAACTGATGAAAACGTTCGACGTCCAACATGTGATTTAACATTTAACATGACAAACGATATGGTTCAGATAATTGCATAGGCACTTGAAGCATAAGCACCTAGACATAGATTGAATTGGATCGAAATGAAGAAACAAAGGAAGAACAAAAGTTTGTTCTTAGAATTTGAACTCAGATGTAGTCTTTCTTATTAAATTTATGAAATAAGAAAAATCATGTTTGTATGTTTTCAATTTGCAATATTATCAATTTAAGTTTGAAGTTTCTTTTTAATCTAGATGTTGATGCCCGTGCGAATAGACTTAATATGGGCTAACGACAAATATAATATTAGTATTACATTTTCGTTCGAAGAAGTATGTATAGGAAATTATTTGGTTTCATTTCATCTTAAAGTTTTTGTTCCGTTGAAATCTTTACATTTGATTGGTCCTAACAAAAACTAAAATTTAATAAAGTAACATAACTTATTATTTTTTAATTATGAGAACATTCATTTCTTAAGTTGTAAAGCACAAAGAATCTAACATTCTATCTGCTTTTTACTATCGCTTAATGCTATAAATTTATTAGGTTTACAAAGATATATATTTGCTTCTTAGATTGAATTGTATTTTATACAACAGCTGTGAGTCATTATACATTATTCTCCTAGAGATCAATCATTTCTTATTTTTCATTCACAAATAAAAATTAGAAAGTTGAGCGGATAATTCAAATGCGTAATTTATCTCGACAGATAGCAGAAAAGTTGTTAGCATGATACAATATTTGCTTCTGTTCTTATTTCATAATTACAATGATATATTGTTAATAAGTACTTTTATCATTTATATCAATTTAGTGGAAATATTATCGTGTAGTATCACATCATAAATGTATTTTCTTTAAAATTTAATTTAAATTCTACTAAAGTTTATGTTATATAGTTACACATCAAATTAATTTTTTGACCCATATATTTTTCTTTTATTTCAAAATTTGTTCTTATTAATGTTAATTGGTTATATAATTTGTCAAATTGTAATTATTTTATTCATTATTTTGTCAGCTTTTTAAATAAAAATTCACTTGAATCTTTTTACTTATATTACTAATAAGTTGTATGTTCAAAACACGATTAATATAACACTGTAGTTTGTGCTCCGTATCCAAAACTTTATTATATTAATGTTTGCTATGAATACAAAGTTTGCAAAAATTTATTAATACTTTTTAAAAGAGAAGACTTGTTTAAAAGGAAACTATTTTCCCCTCTTTGAGACAAAACAATAGCAATATTTATTTAAATCATTTCATTAAAGGTAAAAGGGGGAGTTTCAAGTTAAGTGATTTATAAACAAAAAAATATATCATTTTTTTAAGACAGACTAAAAAGAAAAGTGTGGTACTATTTTTTGTGTTGGGCCCATGCTAGCACGGGTCGAACAAAAACTGAATACATTTGTAGTGAATTTTTATTACGGAAAGATAATCATAATTCAATTAATTCAAAATATCAGTATATTATTTTAGTTAGCTTGCCTCTCCCTTGTATTGAAAGTTTGGTTCTCCAGTGGAAAGATTTGAAGTATCTTCTATTACTATTTTTTCATTCACTTTAAATTCTTATTTTTCTCCTAATTTTTCTTTTGTAAATTTTCTACTAAGCGTATTTTTACCATTTTGTCAACTTATTATCATGATTTGAATGTCTTAAAAAAATTCTTGTAACTCGTTTCTTCTCTTTTATTTTATTAAGGAATTTATCTATTACTACAAATTAAGAAAATTATCGTAATAGAATTGATGTATCCCGTCGTTGTAGAAAAGTCCATGCCAATAACAATTACATTAATTTGCGCAAGAAATCACATAGTATTATTTGATCCCAATATTGAAAAATGCTACTTCCTCCGTCCCAATTTATATGAAGGTGTTTGAGCACAGATTTTAAGAAAGAAACTAAATTTTTTGAAACTTGTGATCTAAAATGAGCTATATATATTTGTGTAGCTGTAAATAATTTCATTAAGAGTAAAATGAGTATTTTAAAGTTAAGTTGTTACTAAATATAGAAAGATGTCTTTTTTTTTAGGATTGACAAAAAAGAAAAGAGTGTCATATAAATAGGTACAGAGGGGTACTAATCATTTCGATATTTCATATTACTATTATGGGCCTAATTCATTATATTTTTCACAAATTGTTGAATAAAAAAGATGTCTAGCTTTCAGATCGGATATATATGTTGTACTTTCTTTTTCTTTTTCTTTTTTGTGTGGATTGCCCTTCAAATGCACGGGCCTAACTTTGCTACGAAACTTTATCTTGCCATTTTTTTAAAAAAATTTGACTGAGACGGGGTTCGAACCCCAAACCTCATGATATTATGCAAGGGAAAAAATTAAAGACCACCAATTTGAGGGACAAAAATTAAAAACCACCACCGAACAAGGGAAATCATTTAAATTGCCCTATGTTGTATAGTTTATAAGGCTTTAGGTTTGCAAGCTATTTTATTGGGCCATTTAAAAGTAAATCGATTTGTCATTCGCTCTACAAATTGAACAAATTGATTTAAAAAAAAAATCAAATTGACTTTAAAATAAAATTAGATAAATAATTATTTGAAATTGGAAAATTAATAAAGTGCTCTTTGTCAGCTTTTTCTTAGACCTTATTTGTTTGTGCTTAATGAGAGTTTGAATCTGAATGGTTCACTCTTTAGGCCATTAGTGCTTTTGTTTACATTATGATATAGGCTCTTGTTTGGTCTGAATAATTCTTAATTATTAAGATTTTGAACAAAGTCTTAATATTATTAAATCTTATTTTACATGGTTGAGATTGGATAGTGTGCAAGACAATGTTCAGGAGTATTTTTTAGATTAGTAGTTAATTATATTTTAAAGTATTTTTTAAGTTCATAAAATTTAATACTACTACAATGGAAAAGGCATCTGGCCTTTTTTGATACTTTAAACAGATGAAAAAAATTCACTAATAGAAGAAATAAATAAATTAATTTACACAGTTTTAAAATATTAATCACATAATTCATATAAATTACACTATTATAGAAATTTGCTTGTGAAATAAGAGCTGATTGAAATATGCAGAGGTGAGAATAGTTTGATAAGGCTCACGTGAAAAAGTACAAAGTTATTGGGTAGGAAAGAGTGTATAGGAATAATTGAGGAGTAATTGATAAGCAAAAGGTTAAGAAGACCAAAGTGCCCACAATTATTATTATTATATTAAAATATTCGCAGATGGACGACGACGAAAAGTGAGCGGACTCACTCTTATATATAGTTAAAAATTTGTATCCATTTACATTATTATCAATTAAAAACAATCATTTTTCTATTCACTTTACAATTTCTCACAAATTGGTACAAGGTTTTAAATATTAACTTTCGATCTATAAATTTTTGTGCAAAAAACATAGTTCTTTTATTAATGTTAGTTTTAGACTATCAATTTTATTAAGCCGCCCTTGATAACAGTGCATCATGAGTCAGCAGGATTGTCAAACGTCCTCTCAAGTTCGATTACAATGCAATATATATAACATGGTAAAATAAATAATTGTCTTTTCTACATCTGCTTGCCACCTCATACATAAGAGGAATTTTTACAAAAATAGCCAGTCGAATTTCACTTTATCATGAGTTAGACACGCACCCAACGATAGTTTTAAAGAGTCCGAGCAACACAAATTAAAAATATGCATGTAATTAAGATATTGAGAAGACTAAATTATTGACTCTATTCTTGATTCATGATTTAACTTTTGACATGAAGGTGGATAAAAGTTACAGCTGCTGCTCTTGAACTAGAAACGGCTAAGAAACATTTTCAGAGATCATAGACATTGCAAAATTACTGAAAAAGTCGTACATGCCCTAGTGATATCTTACATAGTTGATTTTGTTTGACAGTTTAATGAGCTCCAAAATAAGGTTTTGTATTTCCCCTATTGTGCATGTTCTTTTCACTTGGACATTAAAAGCTAGTCTGAGCTTAAATTTGTGTTTCTGTTTGGTATGAAGGAAACTATTATCCAAGTAAATCTTTTTAAAGGAAAAATTAAGTGGGTTTCTAAAAATATTAAGTGGGTTTCTCACTTATTTTTTAGTGTTTGGTAGGTGAGTAGAAAATATATTTTTACTCTATTAGCTACTATTTTTTTAGCTGATCTTTATAATTCTCTTACTCCGCTGTAAAGCTATCATGAAATTAGATTGTTATAACTTTTTATAAATAAATTATTTCGTACGCAAACTTTTCAAAAATTGCTGTTAGACAATTTCTGGATTTTTTTCATAACAAATTTTTTGACTGAAGATTGATAAAAGTAACAAGTTCTCAATTATTTTAGTCACAGTCTAAACATTTGATTCTAACAGAAATAAGAAAAAATATATCTACAAATGCCTATGACAGTGAATTATGCTAACCGAATAAGTTAGCTTTCGAAAATGACTCCACTCCTCTTGGAATGCTTATCTAGGTTCACGTTGGAAAACTAAACCCGTCAACCGGTCCGGTTTAACCGGTTCAAACCGGTAACCGGACCGGTAAAATCGGAATCGGTTAACCGGTTCCGGTTAACCGTATATTACATACCGATCCGGTTTCAATTTTTTTGAAACCGGAACCAGTTAAACCAGTAAAATCGGAACCGAACCGGTTAAACCGATGAAATTAAAAAAAAAAAAAAAAAAATTAAATAGAGCCGTTGGGGCTGTGGGTTGTTCACTGTTGGACCGTTGGGCAACGGTCCATTTGCAAAAATGACCGTTGCCAAACGGCCATAAACCCATTTTTTGCCCGCCGCAATCCCCCAAACTTTTTTTTTAACACTTTAACCCATCCCCCACCCCTATATAAACCCCTCTTCATTTTCATTTTAATCCACACCAATTCACTCTTCTCTTTCTCTCAAATCTCAATCTCTCAATTATAGTTACTTCCGCAACAATTAGCCACTTTAAATTTCTCTCAAATAAATATTATAAAGTCTTATTATAGTTTCAATTATTAATTTTGCAATTATAATATTGTTGGTGGAGTTAGTGATTTTGCAACAATCCGAAGTAGCTTTGGTGGATTTGCAATTCTAGCCGCCTTCACTTTGTTGGAAATTAGTCCGGCAATTTGGTACCTTCGTTCCAACTCTATCTTTATTTTTCGCAATTTAATTCTAGCAATTTAATTTGTTGCAATTTATTTTCTTGTGATTTATTTGAGTGTGATTTAAATTAATTCTATTTAATAATGGCCAAGAGATTTAGACGTGGTGCCGATAGTAGTGGTATTGTTAGGGGTGGGCTTAATGAGGAAACATTTGTGGAAGAAACACCTAATTTAGGTATTGATGTTGGTGGAAATAATCCACTTTTAGGTCATGAGGCAATGCAACAACATTTTACCGACACTTTTAATGAAATTGATGATGATGATGATGATGAAACACAAGCCCCCGAAAATTTCATAGGAGATATATGTCCTGCACAATCATATACACAAGACAAACCGCCTAGAACTCGTAAGCCAACCGCTAAAATTTGAAAATTTATGACTAAGGATAGGGAAAGCCATACAGTTAAATGTACCCTATGTGGACAAGTATTTGCTTTTAGGCAAGAAACTAGTAAGGATGGTGGAACGAGTATACTAAATGTCATATGAGAAAGAAACATATGGATGTTTGGGGAGAGCAAACGAGTTCAAATGTGGGGGTATTCAAATGACGATAGACCCACGAACCGGTAAAAATTTTAAGTATGACAAGAAAAAAGAGCGTGTAGAAATAGCTAAAATGGTAGCTTATGATTGTTTACCATTTTCCTTTCCTTCGGGTTTGGGGTTTGTTACTTACATTCAACGTTGTTATAATCCGTTATTTGAGGGTATTCCTAGAAGTACTTGTAGAGCGGATGTTATATATTTATATAAAAAAATATAGATTTTATTTGCGCCATGTATTTAATTCTTTAAATTGTAATGTTTCTCTTACAGCTGATTTGGGTCTTAGTCTTAACAAGTTAGAATTTTTTGCTATTACATGTCATTGGGTTGATGACAATTGGGTTACGCAAAAAAGAATTATAGCTTTTTTATATGATGAAGGAAAAGGTCATCACGATGGAAAATTTTTAGCGGATTCAATGTCTACTATTATGAGATTTTTTAACATTTATAGAAAAACACTTTGTATTGCTTTAAATAATGCTTCTAATAATACAAAGGCGATTGGTCTTTTAAAAAAGAGAATTAAACACTCCGCTAAAAAATATTTTTCATGTGAGATGTAGTTGTCACATTTTAAACTTAATTGTTAAAGATGGTCTTGTGTGTTTTGACGATTCTATTAAAAAAGTTAGAGATGCGGTTGCGTTTCTTTTTTGTAATGCTAATAGGGGAAGACTTAGAGATTTTAAGAATGCTTGTGTGGAAAATAACCTTAGACCTAGGAAAATTCAAGTAGAAATTGAGATTAGGTGGAACTAAACTTACATTATGCTACAACAAGCATATGAGTATAGGATTCCCATACAACAAGTTCATAACAAATATAATATTAATAGTGATGATTGGTTAAATTTTACGCATTGGGAAGATGTTAAGGAATGTGTTGAACTCTTAGAAATTTTTTATAATGCAACTCTTGCTTTTTCTAAACAATTCTATCTCACGGTAACCGAAATTTTAGCCTACTTAGCGGAAATAGCTAAAGTTTTACAAGAGTATAAATATAAACTCGGTTATCAAGCGGCTATTTTTGATATGATAATCAAATTTAAGAAGTATTTTTTTCCCATTCCAACTTTATTTATATTGGGTTCTCTTTTAAATCCTTGTTTAAAATTGTCTTATACTAAAGCATTGGTCGGTCAAATTTATACATTTTTAGAAATTGAAGAGGGAGTTCAACCATCTTTAGCTGAAGCCGAACTCGCTATTGATGATGAGTTTAGAAAAGTTTTTACTCATTATTCTAATTTGGAAGAACGTGCTACACCCGTTGCTCCACGTCCTACTACTTCTCAAAGTAGCAAAAAGGGCTTGTCGGGTTTGTAGCATTTAAAAGTTTTACATTCACAACCAACTCCTTCTTGTAGCGCAAACTTTGATGAATATAACTTTTATTTGATGCAGCCAAATGTAGATATCAAGGAACTAGATGAATTGGACGTCTTAGCATGGTGAAAGAAGTACAAGGCAAGTCATCCGATACTATCAAGAATAGCTCGAGATATCCTTACGGTTCAAGTATCAACTGTGGCTTCGGAGAGCGCATTTAGCCAAGGAAGACAACAAATTGGAGACCATAGACACTCATTATCCGGCTTTAACTTGCAAGTACTAGTGTGCATTCGCGATTGGATTAGATCGGAGCGACGCAACCAAAACTTAGAAGCGGAGGAAGGCGAAGAGGAAGAAATTGAAGATTTGATAGCAAGTGGACCCGACCAAATGAAAGACTTTGAAGATATCTCCATGGCCGAATATGATATGGGGGAAATTAACCAAATGATTGAGAATTGGTGATTTTATTATTCTACTATTTCTTTGCAATTCATGTATTATTTGCAAGTTAAAAAAAACTACAACTTGCAAATAAATGTTATTCAAGATTGAATAAAATATATGGCTCATTGAGCTTTCTTCTATTTATTGTATTCATATTTTTACTTATATTAAGTTAGGAATATACCTAAAATATACTAAGAATATACTATAATATACATCTACTTAAATTAAAAACTAGAAAGTTATATACTTGAAAAATAACTAAAATATACTAAGAATATACTTATAATATACATAGAACTTAATATATATATATATATATATATATTAAGTTCTATGTAAGTTATATAACCTAAGTATATTATATATATATATATATAAGTATATTCTTACTATATTTTAGGTATTTGTAGTATATATATAGCATATAATTAATATATATATATACTAATTTATAAACTTAATAAGTATATTCTTACTATATTTTAGGTATTATATAGTATATTAAGCATATAACTTAATATATATATATATATATATATATATATATATATATATATATTTATAAACTTAGAAATAAAATTAAGCTATAAATAACTTAAGTTATAAGTATATATAGTATATATATAACACACACATATATATATATATATATATAAGTTATATAACCTAAGTATATTGATATATATAAGTATATTCTTACTATATTTTAGGTATTTATAGTATAACTTAGCATATAACTTAATATATATATATATATATATATATATATATCCTATGGCCGACAATTGCTCGTTCTCTATAATGTCTACTGATTTTTCTTAAAATCGTCCTATGTTGTATAAAGTCTTTGGATTTAATAGTTTTAATTATTATGTAGTATAACTTAAGCATATAATTTATATATATATATATATATATATATATATATATATATATATATATATATTATATATATATAAGTATATATCTTACTATATTTAGGTATATGTAGTATAATATATATATATATATATATATAACCTAAGTATATTGATATATATAAGTATATTCTTACTATATTTTAGGTATTTGTAGTATAACTTAAGCATATAACTTAATTATATATATATATATATATATATATATATATATATATATATATATATATATATATATATACGAATTTATAAACTTAGAAAAAAATTAAGCTACAAATAACTTAAGTTATAAGTATATATAGTATACATATAACTTAAACATATATATATATATATATATATATATATATATATATGTAACGACCCATTTGGTCGTTTAGCACTTTTAGGCCTAATATTCCTAAAACACCCTTTTCGTGGTCTAATCTTGTTGTCTATAGTCTGCGATAACGGGTGATTCGGTTATTTAATTGACGAGTTTTAGTCCTCATTTGACATTCGAGGACGAATGTTCTAAAGGAGGGGAGAATGTTAGATCCCGTATTTTTATACGTCGAGTTATTCGCGAAAGAATCAACGTGAGATAGAAACTTCGGATTTTAATTTCTAAACTAGAACTAATCGGTTACAAATTTTTCTTAGTACAAGAATGTTATTGGAGATTAGGAATTACTTAAGTGTGGTGTTAAGTAAAAATTGGTGAAAATAATGAGCCAACAAGAGCATCAACATCCAAGGTAAAAAGGATGACTCAAAGTCATCTAAAATAAGGTTAATGGAAGACATACAAATGGGCAATTAAATGTTGATTCATCCACTACACTTTCATTATATTGTGGACAACTAAAATACACTTCATAACCAAGGTGAGGTTCGGCCAAGGGGCTGAAAATTTTGAGGAGAAAAAGTTGAAGCATACAATTGAATATTTGAGCATCCACTACTTTATGAAAGTATACATTGTTTTAGGAGGACATAACATGGTGGAGGGATCATTTCACATTAAATATTGCTCATCCATCTTGGCATGATTACAATAGACAAAGGGTGGTGCATGAATCATTCAACACACATAAGATTGTCTTGTAAACAATTGAAAAGAAAGAAGAAAGGAGAAACAAGAAGGTGAGGTTGGCCTAAAGTTGTAGAAAACAAATTAGGAAATTTAAAGTGTAAAGTTAATGGAATGAATCATGCCATAAGTGGAGCATGTGACCAACTTGTAGGCATCAAAGTTGAACCAAATAATGACCAAGAAATCAGCCATCACAATTCATTTCAACTACACAACACAAAGAAAGAAAACTTAAGCCTAGAGAGAGAGAGCATTCGGCCAAGGGCTGATTTTTGAGCCCTTTGAGTCTTGATCCAAAAATTATTTTCCAAGGTGTTTCAACCCTTTAGAAGGTCCCTAAAACGTGAAGATAGTCTTTGGAGCAACAAGAACCATTTCCATCTCAAGTCACCAACTCTAGCCAAGTAGAGAAGTCAAGTTGTCAAGGTAAGATCTAACTTTCTTTTCATGTATTAAGGGTGATGTAGATGTGTGAATATAAGTTGTATGCATGAAATAAGGTGTGTTGATGTTGGAACATGATGGTAGTTATGGGGTTATATGTGTTGATGTTGAAGTATGGTTGTAACTTGACGAACATGAATCGCATGCATAAAATCATGAAAGTTGGTGTTGGAATGTTAGTTGGCCGTAGGGACTGTTTTGGTGGAATGAATGGACTGATTTTCTTTAATAAATATGGTTGTTACTATCATAGATCTCATGGTAAAAAGAATGAAAAGAATTGGAAGGTTAAAGGTGAAGTTATGTTAGTATGAAAATGGTTGAATCTATGATTTTATGTGAGAGATGTTGAAGCATGGTGTAGCC